>NW_028225183.1:33187030-33592030 GCF_052327205.1 Somniosus microcephalus
AAAGAGAGAGACTGGAGAAGTTGCAATGTATATTGAGAAGGAGCATAATAGAACTGAAATGCTGTAACTATCAGGAAAGATTGACCAGGTTTGCGCTCTTTTCTCTAGAAAAGGGAGGCATGGAGATGGGATCTGATAGAGATCTTTAAGTTTATGAAAAGTTTTGATAGGGGAGACGTAGAAAAGATGATTCCACTTGCAGAGGAGACCAGAAAGAAGTTCCATAAATATAAGATCGACACTAATGAAATTAATGGGGAATCAAGGAGAAACTCTTTACCCAGAGAATGGTGGGAATGTGAAACTCGCTACCACAGGGAGTGTTGAGGCGAAACGCATAGATTCATTTCATTAAGGGGAAGCTGGATAATCACATAAGAAGGAAAGGACTAGAAGGATATATTGATGGTTTAGATGAAGTAGGGGTGATGCAGGCTCGTGTGGATCATAAACACCGGCACTGACGTTCTGGCATTTACTGAGCTCACAGTGGCAACATCTTGAACCTTCCTGGACCCTACTTACAGGATTGTACATTCCACCACCTACCCCACCAGAGCCACAGTGGTAGCACTGTGATCCCAGTCAGTAGATCTCACCATTGACTCTACTCTTGCTCCTCTGTTACCTTCTCTTCCATTCACTTCTTCTCCATGATCTACTCTCCGGGTCTCTCCTTAACTCACAGTTTTCTACCGAACCGCAGTCCCATCATGGTATCATATCACAATCTATTTTCTCCTTGGATCCCAAAGCCTCTTGTTGAGTGACTCCTGGCCCTCAGACGTTTCAATGTCCATGGCAGTTTCACTAAACCCAACCATCTGATATTGCAGCCCGACTGTGCTTCCTAAACTTCTCCCTCCATATAAGCTCTGCTCCCCAGATTCAGGACTGCCGCCCCTCCCCCCATCCCGCCCCCACTACCTCTGTGAGCCAGCTATCTTAGGTTACCTCTCTATCCCTATGGTCATCCGTTCCGCTGCTTCTGCTGTTTGAGCTACCTCCCCTTAGCCCGCTCCCCCTGCCCTGGTCTTGAATTGCATGTCATTTCTCTCCTATCTCTCATGCAATCTCTGTACTCGTCCTGTGCAAAAACCCCATCTACTGCATCCTTGACACAAGAGAACACTGAGACCTCCCTACTCTTCCGAACGTGCCATGTGATCTTTACCTTTCATCGGGGAGGGCCAAAAGTGCTTTGGTTTAACGAATCATCCAAGGGATGGTATAACACACAGTGCAGCACTCCATCAATACTGCACTGGGAGTGTCGGCCCAGATTATGAGCTCAAATGTTTGGAATGATGCTGGAACCCATAATGGTCTGTCTGAGAGATGTGAGAGTGATAAACACTGAGCCAAAGCAAACACATATCTTGTCTTTTAAAACACTGAATTTCGCTTTTCACAAAGAGTGAGAATACAGAGATGTCTCCACAATCGCTGTTATCTGTTATCCAGCAATTTGGTTGCAACATTCGATACCGGTAAAGTTGCATTAGCGCCATCTGTCGTCGAGCAACTCCAATGCAAATTCAGCTTACTAATTTAAATCCCTTTTATATTTCCGTTGATCACACAATCATTGAATCATGAAGATTTACAGCACAGAAGGAGACAATTTGGCCCAGCGTGTCTGTGTCGGTTTTTTGAAAGAGCTGTCGATTTTAGTCCTACTCTTCAACGTTTCCCTTAATCCTGCAAATCAGTCAGCTTCAAGTACTTGTCCAATTGCCTTTCCAGAGTTCCTATGGGATCTGATTCCACGACCCTTTCAGATAGTACGTTGCAGACCTTAGACTTGTCCTCTTTTCAGCTCTCGCTCTCCTTTTATCTCCCTTATCCAGTCTCACTGATTCCCCCTCGTTCTATGGCTCAATGCTTCTCGCAGCCCTTCTCTCTCTGTTTCTCTTCCACTCCTGTGAGTCATCTTCCTGCCTCATTCTCTTTCTATCGTGTGCTCTTTTCCACGTCTTTTGCGAATCCCTTTAATATGTTCGTTTTTCCTACCTCTCTCTGGATGCTATCTTTCGCTTTGCCGCTCTCTCTGTCTCTCTCAACCTGTGCCTGTCTATCTCTGTCTCTATCTCACTCCCTCTCTTTAGGAAGGTGGTTCGAATCTCATCGCAGCATGACTGTGACGGTCACTAAAGCAGGTGAGTGACAGGAAGCAGAGGATTTGTGTATGTTTTTTTCAAGCTCTTGGTATTTTTATAAAATCATTCCTTAATCATTGTAACAAAATGAATGGTTTAATATTCAGAGAGAGGAATATAACCGAAGGGTTTTGATATTATTGCTCCACTCTAGTCCAAATCCCTGTAACACTGGTCCCTGCATGCACTCGCTTTGAATCAATTACCAGCAAAGGGTGTTAATGTAATAATGGGTGAAAATCGTCACGGGCGGTAGCTAAAAACGGGTGAAAGGGAATCGGCCACCGTTTCACAACCACCCAATTTCTGAATCCATTGTAGGCAATGGGGACGGAAACCCGGTGATGTGTAAAACTAATTTGTATTGAGCTAGCGCCTGTTTTGGACTACTGTACAGAACTAATTTTTGCTCCATTGTGTCGGAATATTGTGAATTCAACCCCGCCGAAAAAACATGAGCTCACTGCCCATGGCGAAACTTGGATGGTAAATTTAACTACATCCTCCAGCCGGGAAAGTGCTGGATGGGGATCCGCCTCCCCTTTTACTCTCCGCCCAATTATAGCCCCTATTGACGTGAATGGAGCGTAATATGGTGCTCGTTTACAGTTGCCCCTGTAACTCAGTACTGTGGGAATGCTTTGTGATGGAGCTGATAGGCCCAATAATTTGTGATGTGAAGATCAGACCTTCTGACAGAGGAACTGCACGCTGCCTGTTACCATCACACAATCTAAGTCCCAACTTTGCTCCCTAAATCTCTGAAACTACCACAGCGAAATATATAGGCCTAGAAATTCAGTATAGCCACTTTTGGTGCGGTAAAGTCGGGCGGCCGCTGAAGTTTGCGCCCGGCACAAAGTCGCGCCCCCTTCGCCGATATTCAGTTGCATTGCCCCAAGAGGTTGCTGCTGCGCTATAACAGGCGATGCACAACTATCTTTAGGCGCTCAGCCGGTGGTGCTGAGCGATACCCCCGAGGCCGGGCGCAGCGCAGGTGCGGCGAGTTCTTGATTGACGGCAGACACACTGGCGCCGGTCAGCTCTTAAAGGGGGAGGGTGGATTTGTTTGCCTGCCACGCCCTGCACACTGCAGCCCTCACTTCAGCTTCACCTGCACAACGCCCAGGGAAATGGAGAAGGCCAGGGAGAGAGTGCAGCACTACAGCGACGGTGACCTGAGGCTGCTGGTTGGCGGAGTGGAGCGCAGGTGCCATGTTCTGTTCCCAGAAGGTGGCAAGAGGCCGCTGCCCAGCACCTACCGGAAAGCCTGGACAGAGGTCTCCAACAGGGTGTCTTCCAACAGCGTGGTTGACAGGACTCCTGTGCAATGCCGGAAGAAGTTCAACGACCTCACTCGGGTTGTCAGGGTGAGTACCCTTTCCAGTGTCCTCCTCATCCCTGCATGTGCACCTCACTTTATGGGCAAAGTGACCTGAAAGCCCTAATGGCCAGCCCTCATCCAGCAGCTATGGGACTGGCATGCAAATCACTTGCACATTCAGCACTTTACACACTGTACAAGCTATTCGACCATGGGAGGCATTGCAGACAAGATCAGGGCTTCATACTGTACAAGCTATTCGACCATGGGAGGCAGTGCAGACAAGATCAGGGCTTCACACTGTACAAGCTATTCGCCCATGGGAGGCAGTGCAGACAAGATCAGGGCTTCACACTGTATAAGCTATTCGACCATGGGAGGCAGTGCAGACAAGATCAGGGCTTCACACTGTACTTAGAGGCCGTCCTTTCTCTTGCAGGCCAAGGTGGCGCACAATTGGCGCAACTGAACAGAGACCGGGGGAGGCCATCCTGACCTCAAAGAGCTCTCCAACCTCGACCAGCGTGTGGAGCGCATTATGGCAGGCCGGCTGATTGGCCCCGTCGCCAGTGGAGATGCCGACCCTGTTCTGGGCACCAATGGTAAGGGCACCACCTTTTTGACCTCTCTCGTTCCACTTGCGCCTCAGATCAGCATCCTTAGCCACTGTCCGACCAATGCAGTGAATGGCAGCACTCATGCCTCCCTCACTGCCACCCTGTCCTCACTCTAAAGCTACTCTTGTGCCTTCCTGCTTTCAGATGGTGAATCACCAGGTGAGGAGGCAGGCCCTCAAGCTGCCACTGTCAGCCCGTCGGAAGACGAGGAGGAGGAAGAGGAAGCTGGCCCATCAGTGCCACCCTCAGCCGCGCCAGCCCATGGCGATGTAGGGGACACGTCTTTCCTGGAGGGGAGCCGGGGGGAAGGGTCGGAGAAGAGTGAAGCTCTGGGGTCCAGCGGCCTGCAGGAATGCGGGAGGGGTGGGGAAGCTCGGCGGACTTCTCCCCAGAGGGTGAGTGCGGCCTCCAGTCCTGCGACGGTCAGCACAGAGGAGGTGCGCCTCCTAGAGGAAATGGCCGTCCAGGCTGAGTGCAGGCACACTGAGCTCATGGCTGCAGTGGCAAGGATGCCTGACTCCATAGAGTCACTGGCAAGCAGTGTGCAGGAATTCGGGGCAGCACAGGCCCGGAGTCTGGAACAATTCATGCAGCACAGGCCAGGAGTCTGCAACAATTCAGTGCCGCACAGGCCAGGAGTCTGCAGGACATCGCGGCAGCACAGGCCAGGAGTCTGCAGGACATCGCGGCAGCACAGGCCAGGAGTCTGCAGGACATCGCGGCAGCACAGGCCAGGAGTCTGCAGGACATCGCGGCAGCACAGGCCAGGAGTCTGCAGGACTTCGCGGTAGCACAGTCGGCTTCTAGCCAAGTGCTCAGTTGTGCCGTCCATTCACTGGCTGGTGTCATGCAGACACAGACCAGGGCCACAGGGGCACTAACTGCTGCCACCCTCGCTGGATCAGCCAGGCATCGCCAGGGCACCCGCCGTGCTGCAGCAGCCCAGCAGTCTGTTCTTCAGCTGTTTGCTGCGCATGCTGCACTGCTGGCCCGTGCGAGTGCCAATGTCTCAGGCGAACAGCGAGCACCTGCGATCTGCCAGGTTGCCACCATTCCTGCAGCCGACACTGCCACTCGACCATTGCAGCTGCCACGAACTGCTGGACAGACTGCTGCCGCCCAGCCAGAGTTGGAGCAGTCAGCAGCCGGTCACTCCAAGGCCAGAGCTGGTGCATGCCGACCCCCAAGGGCATCTGCCGTCTCGCCATCTGCCCCTCAGCAGCCTTCCCCCAGCCTTGCTGCAGCCACTGGGCTCCCATTGAGTAGGAGCAGCAGGGCGGGCAGGGGCCAGGCAAGGATGCGCAAGGCATCGCCCTTGCAGGGCAAAAAGTAGAGGTATGCACAAATGCCTGGTGCTTGTTGTAAGGCCGAGACTGGTGCAGTTGTTGTTGTGTAAGGCCGAGACTGGTGTCTTTCTTTCTTTTTGTAAGGCCGAGACTGGTGTCTTTCTTTCTTTTTGTAAGGCCGAGACTGGTAGTTTTGTGTTTTTGGAGGGCGCTTCTCCACATGAGCATGTAATGTGGGAAGGGCAGAGGTTTTCAATAAATTATTGTTGTTAAATTGCAGTGTGCATGGTTTTTTGCTTAAGTCCTGGTTGCCCTGCTCGGCTGAGGGCTTGAGGAGCGGCTACATTCATCTGCTGACATTGGCATAAGCCATTCCCTGAGAGTTCGATAAGCCGGCGACGGGTGGCCCTTGCACTTTGTGCCTCCCTCCTGTGCTGGTCCTGCTCCTCCTCCTCCTGCTCCTCCTCCTGAGGTGGTCCTCCAATCTCTGGTGGCAGTGCCTGAGTCCTGCGGATAGCCAGGTTGTGCAGCATGCAGCAAACGACCACGAAATGGGAGACTCGCTCCGGCGAATACTGTAGGGCTCCACCGGAACGATCCAGACAGCGGAACCGTTGCTTCAGGACACCGATTGTTTGTTCAATGATGTTTCTGGTCGCTTGATGGCTCTCGTTGTATCCCTCTTCAGCAGGGGTGCTGGGCGCATGGAGCGGGGTCATCAGCCAGGTACACAAAGGATAGCCTTTGTCCCCGATAAGCCATCCTCGTGGGTGAGGCTGTGCTTGGAACATGTCTGCCACAGAAGTCTGTCGCAGGATGAAGGCATCGTGGCTGCTGCCTGGAAAGCGGGCATTGACAGCTAGGATGAGCTGCCTGTGGTCACACACCAGCTGGACGTTGAGCGAATGGTAGCCCTTCTGGTTGCGGTAATCCTCGGCATTCTCCAGAGGTGCCCGCAAAGCCACATGTGTGCAGTCAATGGCGCCCTGCACCATGGGGAAGCCCGCGAATGCTGCAAAGCCCATTGCACACTGTTGCTGCTTGGCAAGTGCCATGGAGAAGGAGATGAACTGACGTCTACTTTTGAAAAGGGCATTGGTCACCTGGTGGATGCAGCAATGCACGGCGTACTGGGATATGTTGGCAATGTCCCCAGTAGCAGATTGGAAGGAGCCGGTGGCACAGAAGATGAGAGCCACCGTCACCTTCACTTCCACCGACAGAGACGTCCTGCTCCTCAGCTGTGGCTGCAGATCACCGCCAAGCAGCTGGCAGATCTCTGTGACAACGTCCCTTCTGAATCGCAGCCACCGAACACACTGCTCGTCAGACATGTTAAGATAGGAGAACTGCTGGCGGGATACCCTGGGTGTGTAAGGCCTCCTTTGCCGACGCCTGTTGCCCCCTCGCTGTCTAGCCAGGGCTGCCACTCTCTCACGGCGCCTGTGAGCCCTTTGGATGTAATTCAGAAAGCCGGCGTTGACACCCATTGCAGCCCCCATAATATGCTGGCAAACAATGAGATGTCAATGAAGGCAAAGGCAATTGGAAAGCTGTGGCCTGAAGCCAGAAGTACCTGTCCTAGTGCTGGGCCAAAGCAGAAAGCTCTCTACATTGGTCTCTCTCCAAAGATCCATTTGTCAAAAAGGAGTGCTGCAAAATGGCAGCCTTTTATAGTGCAGGAGGAGTGCCCTTTAACTTGCGCCCCCCACGCCCCGCATCGGCTCAGCACTGTTCCACTCAAACAGTCGCTAGGGGCGCCAGGCGCACAATGGGGCGGCGCGACTGAAGTTCCGGTTGGGGCCGCACAAAGGGCGTTGCACGAGGAAATGACGTCATGATCTGCGTGCGTAGCTGAGCGCGCGCAAAGAATTGGCGCCGCTGCTAAATCTCCAGTGAAGTTGGGGTGAGGCGCAGATCGCGCTGCGCCTGGGCGCTAGCCGCCTAGCGCCCGACATCTACTCCTCCTAAAGCGCTAGCGGCTGGCGCAACCAACTGAATTTCTAGGCCATAATGTCAAATGGCTTCACCCTGCCAGAATTTTAACACCACAGAGTATATATTCACCTTATGAGGTACCGCCAGACAGGCTAGCCTTGTCAGATTACGGATTCTCAGTCAGATAACCGAAACTGCATAACAAGATTGCAAAAATCATTCTATATGCAAAGTATTTTAAGTTAAGTATATTTTAGGTTTCC
Organism: Somniosus microcephalus; assembly: GCF_052327205.1. Taxonomy (NCBI): domain Eukaryota; kingdom Metazoa; phylum Chordata; class Chondrichthyes; order Squaliformes; family Somniosidae; genus Somniosus; species Somniosus microcephalus. The sequence goes on from NW_028225183.1 coordinate 33,194,618, forward strand.
AAATCCCTAAATGGATTGCATTTCGACTACACCTCGAACACCCGCGACCTCCATCATCATAAACGAAGATGGCAATAGTTGCATGAGAAATGCATCATCTCCTAGTTCCACCTTCAAGTCTTACACCATACTGACATGGAAATATATCTGGCGAACCTTCATAGTCGATGGCTTAAAGTCCTGGAAGTCTGTACCGAACAGCATTGTGGGACCACAAGTATGTTCAAGAAGAATGCAGATCACCATCTTCTCAAGGGCAACTGGGGTTGGCCACTAAATGCCGGCCTTGCCACCGATGCCCACATCCTAGAGCCCAGCAACACTGAAATACTTTATGAGAAATGCAAAACCACAGGCTTTATGGGAGTTGTACGCTCCTTTTGAAGAGTTTATCGCTCGACTAAATTAGCAGAAATGTGAATTTCAAACCAACCCTTCTTCTCCTGGTATCACAGAGTGACATTTCAGCGATAAGCCCAGGTTTTGGAACTAGATCCACTGCTGATTTATTTTCTTTCCACTTCTGTTTGAATCAATTCCCCTTTTGTACAATCTCAATCGCCCTGGGAATATTGCAACTTAACATGTCACAATCATTATTGAGTTATCAAACTTTCACAGCAAAAGATGCGCTAACAGCACAAAATATTTTAATGCAGAAGAGCGCACAGTGATATATTTTGGTAGGAAGAATGAGGAGAGGCAATAGAAAATAAAGGGTAAAATCCTAAAAGGGTGGATCAACAGAGAGACCTGGGCATATATGTGCACAATTTGATTAAGGTGGCAGGGTAGTTTGATAATGCGGTTAAAAAACATACGGGATCCTGAACTTCATAAATAGAGGCATGGAGTGCAAAAGTAAGGAAGTTATGATGAACCTTTCTAAAACACTGGTTCGGCCTCAACTGGAGTATTGCGTCCAAATACTGGCACCACACTTTATGAAGGATGTGAAGGCCTTAGAGAAGGAGCAAAAAAGATTTACGAGAATGATTCCAGGGATGAATGACATCAGTCACATGGATAGATTGGAAAAGCTGGAGTTGTTCACCTTAGAGCAGAGAAGGTTGAGAGGAGATTTGATTTACGTAGGATTACGTAGGATTTACGGCAAAGAAACACAGCCATTCAGCCCAACCAGTCCATGCCTGAATTTATGCTCCACTCGAGACTCCTTCCATGTTAGCTCTTCTAAATCTATCAGCATAACCCTCTATTCCCTTCCCCCTCGTATATTTTCTAGCCTCCCGTAAAATCAGCTGTAATTTGCACATCAACCACCTCCTGTCGTAGCGAGGTCCTGAGTCTAAACACTCTTTTGTTAAAGAAGGTTCTTCTGAATTCCCTATTGCATTACTTGGTGACTATCTTATATTGATGGCCTCTAGTTATGCGCTTCCCAGAAGTGGAAACTTCCTCTCTGTAACCAGTCTATCAAAACCTTTCATAATTTTAAAGACCTCTATTAGTTCATCACTCAGCCTCCTTTTTTGTAGAGGAAAGAGACACAGACTGTTCAAACGATCCTGATATGTATACCCTCGCATTCCTGGTATCATCCCTGCAAATCATGCCTGCACCCTCTCCAGTGCCTCTATATCATTTTTATAATAGGTGACCAGAACTGTACGCTGTACTCTAAGTGTGGTCTAACCAATATCCGATAGAGGTATAGCATAACTTCCATACTTTTCAATTCTGTACCTTTAGAAATAAACACTGTTGCTTGGTTTGCTTTCTGATGGCTTTGATAACCTGTGTCGCAACTTTGAGTGACTTTTGCATTTGTACTCCGAGATCCCATTGTTCCTCTACCCAATCTAGTCCCGCACCCTCCAAGTAATAAGTCACTTCTCTATTCTTCCTACCAAAACGTAATACCTCACATTTATCTGTGTATGTTTAATTTGCCAATTGCATGCCCATTCTGCAAGTTTATTAATGTCCTCCTGTAATTTGTCGCAGTCCTCCTTAGTATTGACAAACCCAACAATTTGATGCCATCCGCAAAATTAGAAATTGTGTTTTTGATTCCAACGTCTAAATCGTTAATATAAATTGAGAAAAAACAGTTGTCCCAGCACTGATCCTTGTGGAGCACCTTCTGCCACTGTGAATAGCTACCTTTTACCCTTACATTTGGCGTTCTGCCTTAAAGCCAGCTAGCTAGCTATTCTGCTGCTTGTCTTCTGTATCCGCATTCTCTGACCTTGTTCAACAGTTTGTTATGGACTAACTTATCGAAGTCCTTTTCAAAATCTAGATAAATTACATCGACTGAATTACCATTGTCTAATCTCTCTGTTACCTCTTCAAAAAATTCAATGATGCTGGTCAAGCATGACTTTCCCTTTTGAAATCCATGCTGATTATTCATTTCCATGTTTTTTGTTTCTAGATGTTTGTCTCTGTTCTCCTTTAATAGCGATTGCATTTTTCCTGCTACCGATATTGAGGTGACTGGTCTATAATTCCCTGGACATGTTCCATGCCCCTTCTTAAATACAGCGATTACATTAACTATCCACCAGTCCTCTGGCACCACACCATTTTCTAACGAATTATTAAATATATGTAGTAATGCGTCTGCTATCTCTTCCCCAGATTCTTTTAAAATGCATGGATACCATCCATCCTGATCAGGGGTTTTATCCACTTTGAGTTTGATTAGTTTATTTATATATCCCCTCTTTTTATTTTAAATACCTCATTACAAATCACATCATCCAATAATATGTCCACCTGTTCTATCTCCCTGGTAAATACTGAAGCAAAATAATTATTTAATATTTCTGCCATCTGCCTATCGTTACCTGTGGTATTATCCTGTCTATCACTGAATGGCCCCGTTCCCATCCCAGACTTCCTCAATAAGTCCTGACAGCCCTTTCCCTTCGCCTAGCACCTTCCCTGTTACAAATCCATCAAAGTTTTCTATTTAACTGGATAACTATTATCGTGTTTTACAGCGAAATATTCGAAGCAAAATTGCAACAAAAACTATCTGATTAAAAGCAAAAACAATTTTACAAATCTGTTTTTGCACAGTGGTTCTGGTTTATTTTTTCATTCCTCCTCAAGTGGGATGCCCTGATTTCGAAACAATATTTCAATATGGGGTTTAACCAGTGATTATACAGGTTTAGAAAATCTTCTTTGAGTTTGTAGTCTATGCCTTTGTTTGATAAATCTTTGTTAACAGTCCCCTCTTCTTATCCCGTCACCTTCAAAGACTTCTGCTCTCCAGTTCCCTCTACTCCTGCACCCCGTTTAAAATTATACCATTCCGGTTATAATGTCCCTCGTCATTCATCCTCCCATAAAGCTTCACTTCACTCTTCTCTGTTTTACATGTCATCGTCCAGGTCTCTCTCAATTTCACCAGCCTGTCTCTTTCCTCCGGAAATAAACACGTAAAATTATTGAAATACTGAGCAGGTCAGGCTACATCTGTGGAGAGAAATATAGCGTTGTGGTTTAAGGCCAATGACGTTTCGTCAGAACTGGAAAAGCTTCGAGAAATGAAACATTTTTAGCAAGTGCAGAGGCAGGGAGAGCGGGAGGGGAGAAATGAACGTAAGAGAAGGTCCGTGTTAGGGTGGAGGGCAGGAGAGAATAAATGACAAATGGTCTGATTGAACAAGGCAAACGGAGATGGTAATGGGACGAGTAAAAAATAAAAATGCGTTTACAAATGCTGTAAATGGGAATAGCAGAATTATGTCCTCCTGCTGTTTGCTGATATTCTCCTCACTGCTCAATATACTTTCGACAGTCATATCATCTACACACTTTTTAATTATGCCGTGTGTATTCAAGACCCGAATATTAATTTTTCGTTTCACAAAAATATGTCTGTATTGCATTTTGAATCAATCGTCACTATTTGTACCTTTTAATTACAGTTCAACCCAAACCAAATCTATCCGTGGATTCCGGTGCTCTGTGAAGGGTGGAGAAGTCACCTTTAACTGTACAAGCCCCCAGCACCTTCCCGGCTTCACGTTTTACTTATACAGACTCGGAGAAGTGAATTAGTCGGATGTCCAACCTGCTGCTGCAGGGAGCAATTCCGTCACCTTTTCCATCAGGAATGTAGATCACTCGGATGGAGGGAATTAATCCTGTCTGTGTCAACAGCAGCAACAACTTGCAGGTATCTAGCACCTTTAGCGTAGTAGGCGCTTCTGAGGAGCGTCAGCAAACACAATTTGAGCAAATTAAAATGAGGAGAGAGAGGTAGAGACTCGGAGAGGTTTACAGAGGCAATTCCAATGATTATGGGCAAGGCAGCTGAAGGCATGGCCTTCAATGGTGGTGGGAAAACCATCGTGGATGCTCAAGAGGATAGAATTGGAGGAGCGCAGAGAAATCGGGGGTTGTCGAGCTGGAGGAGGTTGCAGAGATAGGAAGGGGCAAGGTCATGGATGTATTTGAAAATACGAATGAGCGTTTTAAAATCTAGGCTTTACCGGACATGGAACCACTATAGCTCAGCGAGCAGAGGGGTGATGGGTGAACGGGATTTAGTGTGAGTTAGGTACGGGCAGCAGAGTTTTGGATGAACTCAAGTGAGTAACATAGAGAAATGAAGAGGGATTAAAGTCATCCCAGAGTGAGTCTGTCCCTGATAATTAATGCTGAATGAGAATATCACGATTGTTCCGTACTGGCCAGGCGAATGTTAGATAGGATTACAGAGTAACATTTTACTTGTGTTTGCAATGGAAACGGGAGAATTACTCACTGACATTCTCTTTGTCTATAATTTTCTATGATCTTACTTAACAGCTTATTGAATCCCAATTCGTTTGTGTCTTGCCGCATTTATCCTGTTTGGGATTGTGATTATCCTGGGAATAGAGTGCATATTGATAAAGGCAAAGGCCGATCATGATGGTACGTTTAAAGAATTGTTGACTCCCCACAATATTTCATACTGGAATAATGTCAGAAAGAAGAGATTTTGCATGATATACCGAGCTATAAATAAGTATTAATTTTCTCATTAATAAATGTGGACACTCCGAATAAAGGCTGTCCCCATGCAAAAAAATAATAAAGGGCCGTATAATGTTCCTCTTCGAAACAATGTGTGCACTTTTGAAACGAACCTGCTCGTTTTTTTCTCACTTACTGTCAGTGCAAGAGGAACGCTGGTAGAGACACCAAAGGGTGAAGGTTGGCGGGAAAATGACAAATAAACATGGAATTATAAATACCTACCGAATTAAAAGCAGTCAGATTGGTCCTTTCAAATTCCTTTAAAAGGTCTGCACCGATTACATCTCAATCAAAATATATTTCACTCTATTGTTTTTTAAAATACCTGTTGAAATTGTGAATTCCGACAGAACATTGGGATTTTACTCATCAGCCCAGTTTCCACTGAGCAGAATGTTCTATATTTCCTCTTACATCTATTTGAAAATTCCGGCACAACTAATTTCAACCCTGTTGAAAGTCTGCTAATCTAATTTCTCCAATTCACTGCTAAACATGGATTAATCACTGCGCCGCACAAAATATGTCAACACAGACACATTCATTGATAAGATGACCATTATCCTTTTCTACTAATACAGAGCTGGCAAAAATTCAACTATTAACTACTATCGAAGGAGCTGACCATAATATCCAATCAATTACTAACTGACTCAGGTAGGGTAAGCAAAAAGAAGTGTATCTGAAAGTGTCAGAAAAGCACATGCTGAAAAAAATAACTTAAAATGTTAGTGACAGTGCTAGGAAGTGGCCTGTGACGTCGTCCAAGATCAGATGATGAATATGATTGTACAGATTCAAAGCGGTTTACAAAGAGAAATTTGGCTCGCCCGCTCCACAGCACCACCGACGGCCCAGTGCCCTGTACTGCATCATTACTCAGAACTCTTTTCATATTCAGTTTCTGCGTTAAGTGCTGCCACAAGAGCGTGGCCAGAAATCATGACAGCCAAAGTTGTACAGGAAATGCACACACACACACATACACACACACACACACACACACACACACGTGTCCCAATAATGGCAGTAAATGGTTAGTGGCGTTGTTGATAATCACATGATCGGCATAAGAAGTTTACAGATTTTAAGAAATGACAATTATGAACGGAGAAAAAAATTAGAATTTATTGCAGAGCGCCACCTCGTGGCTAGAAAATGTAATTTTAACTTGACAGTTGACTTCGCAACAGTTAACTGACAATGTTGAAATGTTAAACTGACACAGCAAATGTTAACACAAAATCCTGACCGAAAATTATGCCAACCGGAAAAAGGTTCTGCGAACTTGAAGAGCCCGAATAATTATTGTTCTTTGGTCGATTAGTGTCGTGAAGATATGAGTGACAGTCATTCACTTGCTTGAGCAGTCTTGTTGATAGCCATTTACTTTCTTTTTTCTTAGGTGATGTTACTGCAGATACATATTCTGTCGAAAGGGGCAAGAGAGAGACAGCATTGTAAAAAGACGAAATTTAAGATGCCATCTACATGTGACGTTATATCTACTGCATTGTTTGAAAGTGCACCAAATCGGAACGACTTGCTTTTAATATCAAACGTGGATATAAAACATCTCTATAACTCTTGCAATCAATAGTCTTCTATGTGTGTGTGTGTGAAAGAGAGACAGAGAGTGTCATTTTCTCTAATGATTCACATCCATAACGATAGGTAAACTATAAAGCATTCACTTTTGGAATTACTCAAATATAGATTAATTGTTGCAGTCCATCTTTGTTCGGGATGTGATAATGTTTCTCGATTTTCTAGAAGTTTGAAATCTCCCGAGTTCGTGGAACCGAGCCTATCTTTAGATTCCTTTGAAATTTATTTGTTTCAAATTGTAGCTTATTTTCAACTGCTTATTTTTTCATAACGATTTTCAGTTGGCAAAATCCAATCGGTAATTAACATGACATGCGTTCTTGCATAGACAGCACGACCTTCAGATAAATAGACAAATAAATAGACAGAGAGAGAGGGAGAGAGAGCGCGAGATCCAGGCAGACAAGCGGACAGGCAGGCAGAGAGACAGACAGACAGATTGATAGTCTGACAGGCAGACAGCAATAAATGAGTGAGTGAATGAATGACCTGGGCAGCAAATGGTCAGCGGAATGCTGTTCATTTAACGACTGACGATTATCAGCTGTCATTCGATTATGCTGCAAATCCCTCTCCTCACTAAACTCTGGAAATGCATAATGTGCAGATCAGACCAATCAAATTGTAGCATCGATTCATTCAATTATGAATCCGTGCTGTTTGGTGCTCTTTTAAATTATATTCATTGCACAAGCTTGCTTGCTCATTGCCCTCATTTAATTCATGTATCTCTCCAGCTGATGTTCATTCTACATGAATGTTACGTTTGCTTAGCGCTGGCCAGGAAGGATCCGAATTCAGTGAGGGCCTGTAATTCACTGTGTAATATTATTCATTGGAAAGAAAAAAGGTATAGTTTGCGCCTCCTCCAAAACTGATAATTAAGCATAGAAGCATAGAAGATAGGAGCATGAGTAGGCCATTCGGCCCCTCGAGCCCGCTCCACCAGTTAATGTGATCATGGCTGATCATCCAAACTCAGTAACCTGTCCTTGCTTTCTCCCCATATGCCTTGATCACTTTACCCTTAAGAAATATACCTAACTACTTCTTGAATTTATTTAATGAATTGGCCTCAACTGCCTTCTGTGGTAGAGAGTTCCATAGGTTCACCACTCTCTGCGTGAAGGAATTCATCCTCATCTCTGTCCTAAATGGCTTCCCACTTATCTTTAGACTGTGACCCCTCGTTCTGGATTCCCCCACCATCGGGAACATCTTTCCATCATCTAGTCCGTCTAGTCCTGTTAGAATTTTATAAGTTTCAAAGAGACCACATCTCATTCTTCTAAACACCAGCGATTATAAGACCAATCGACCCAATCTGTCCTCATCCTCATTCCTGCCATCCCAGTATCAGTCTGGTGAATCTTCGCTGCACTTCCTCCATGGCAAAAACATCCATCCTCAGATAAGGCGACCAAAACTGCACACAGTACTAAAGATGTGGTCTCACCAAGGCCCTGTACATCTGCAGCAAGACATCCTTGCTCCTGTACTCGAATCCTCTCGCTATGAAGGCCAACAAACTATTTGCCTTCTTAACCGCCTGCTGCACCTGCATGCTTACCTTCCACGACTGGTGCATAAGGACACCCATGTCTCATTGCACTTCCCCTTTTCTCAATCTATTGCCGTTCCGATAATAATCTGCCTTCCTGTTTTTGCCACTAAAGTGGATAACCTCGCAGTTATCCACATTATACGGCATCTGCCATATATCTGCCCAATCAGCCAACCTGTCCAAATCATACTGGAATTTCTCAGCATCCTCCTCACACACACACGCCCACCCAGCTTTGTGTCGTCTGCAAATTGGAGATATTACATTTAGTTCCCTCTTCCAGATCATTAATATATATTGTGAATAGCTGGGGTCCTATCACCGATCCCTGCGTTACCCCACTAGTCATTGCCTGCCACTCGGAAAAAGACCCGTTTATTCCAACTCTTTGCTTCCTGCCTGCCAACCAGTTCTCTATCCATTTCAGTAACTTACGTGCTTTAACTATGCACGATAATCTCGTATGTGGGAAATTATCGAAAGCCTTCTGAATGTCCGAATACACCACATCCACTGGTTCTCCCTTATCTATTCTATCAGTTTCATCGACAAAAATTTCCTGTAGATTATTCAAGCACGACTTACCTTTGTAAATCCATGTTGACTTTGTCCGATCCTGTCACTGTTTTCGAAGTGCTCTGCAATTGCATCTTTTATAATGGACTCTAGCATTTTCCCCATTACCGATGTCAGGCTTAATGGTATATAATTCCCCGTTTTTTCTCTCTCACATTTTGAAAAGTGGGGTTCGATTAGCTACCCTCCAATCCATGGGAACTGTTCCACAGTCTATGGAATTTTGGAAGATGACCAGCAAAGCATCTACTAATTTTAGGACCACTTCCGTACATACCCTAGGATGTAGACTATCCGGCCCTGGGGATTTATCGGCCTTCAATCCCGTCAATTTCCGTAAGACCATTTCCCTCCAAGTACTGATTTCATTCAGTTCCTCCCTCTCATTAAACCCTATGTTCCCCGACAACTCTTGAAAGTTATTTTATGTCCTCCTTTGTGAAGACTGAATCAAAGTATGTATTTAATTAACCTGCCATTTCTTTGTTCCCCTTTTGTATAAGTACCCCTGATTCTGACTGCAATGGACAAAACTTCACCAATCGTTTACATATCTATAGAAGCTTTTACAGTCCGCTTTTATGTTCCTTGCTAGATTACTCTCATAATCTATTTCCCCCTCTTAATTAACCCCTTCGACCTCCTTTGCTGAATCCTAAATTGCTCCAACTCCTCAGGTTTGCTGCTTTTTTTGGCCAATTTATATGTCCTCACTTTGGATCTTATGCTATCCCTAATTTCCATTTTTAGCCATAGTTGAGTCACCTTTATTGTTTTGTTATTATGCCAAACAGGGATGAACAAATTCTGTAGTTCATCCATGCGATTTTTAAATGTTTGCCATTGCTTATCCACCGTCAACTCTTGAAGTCACAGAAGTCACAGAAATCCCACAGTGCAGATAGAGGCCATTTCAGCCCATCGAGCCTGCACCGACACATATCCCACCCGATCCCTGTAATCCCTACACCAACACATATCCCACCCTATCCCCGTAACCCCACGTATTTAATCCCCCTAACACTAAGGGTCAATTTATCGTAGCCAATCAACCTAACCCGCACATCTTTGAACTGTGGGAGGAAACCGGAGCACCCGGAGAAACCCACGCAAACACGGGGAGAATGTGCAAACTCCACGCAGACAGTCACCCGAGGCCGGATTCGAACCCGGGTCCCTGGCGTTGTGAGGCAACTGTGCTAACCACTATGCCACCATGCTGCCCTAAACGTTGCCCAAATTCACCCTAGCCAACTCGCACCTCATACAATCGTAGTTTCCTTTATTTAAATCCAGGACCCTAGTCTCTGAATCAATTCTTCACTCTCCATCTTAATGAAGAATTCGATCATATTATATTCGCTCCGCCCCAAGGGGCCACGCACAAGAAGATTGCTAAGTAATCCTTAGTCATTACATAACACCCAGTCTAAGATGGCCTGATCACTAGTTCGGTCCTCAACATAATGGTCCAGGAAACCATCCTGTATACACTTCAGGAATTCCTCCTCCACAGTATTGTTATTAATTTGGGTAGGCCAATCTATATGTAGATTAAAGTTGATCGTGCTAACTGCTGTGCCCTTATTGCACACATCTCTAATTTCCCATTTAATGCCATCCCCAACCTTAGCATTGCTATTTGGGGGTCAGTTTACAACTCACACTAACGTTTTCTGCCCCTTGTTGTTTATCAGCACTATCAATACAGATTGCACATCATCATAATATCCTTCATTACTATTGTGTTAATCTCCTCTTTAACCAGCAAAACTACCCCACCTCGTTTTCCTTTTTGCCTGTCTCTCCTGAATATTGAATACCCCTGGATGTTGAGTTCCCAGGCTTGGTCTCCCAGGAGACATGTCTCTGTAATCCCAATTATATCATATCTGTTTACATCTATTTGCACAGCTAATTCATCCACCTTATTATGAATGCTGCTCGCATTAAGATGCAAAGCCATCAGGCTTGTTTTTTAACACTCTTAGTCCTTTTAGAATTATTATTTACTGTGGCCATGTTTGATTTAAGCCCGTGATTTCTCTGACTGCCACTTTTGCTTTTCTCCTTCCTGCCTTTTGCTTCTATCATTGCTTCCCTTTCCTCTATCTTCCTGCACAGGTTCCCAAATCCCTGCCATTTTAGTATAAACACTCCCCAACAGCACCATCAAACACTCCCCCTACGTCATCGGTCCCGTTCCTGCCCAGGTGCAAACCGTTCAGTTTGTACTGGTCCCACCTCCCCCAGAACCGCTTCCAATGTCCCAGGAATTTGCATTCCTCCCCCTTGCAACATTCCTCTAACCACGTATTCATTTGAAATATCCTTCTTTTCTACTCGTGGCACTGGTAGCAATCCTGAGATTACTACATTGGAGGTCCTATTTTTAAATTTAACTCCTAACTTCCTATATTCAGCTTTTAGGACCTCATCCCGGTTTTTACCTATAGGATCTATTTCAGAGATAAACAAATACAATTTTCCAAACATACCCCAGTCAGTTCACTGTATTAATTGGCTACAAAGTACTGTAAAGTTTTGTTAAATTAAACTGCGCTAAATTAACGAAGTGCACAATGTGTATTATTTATTAGTGATATGAATATAAACTCGCTTCATCTACAGTGAAAACGGAGCAGCTCTAATATTGTTGAGTTGTACAGCAATAAGTTAGCGATTGGAGATATATTAGCTTAATTAAATTGAGTTTCACCACATCTTTTGCTGGATTGGAAGTTGACAGCACCTCCAAAATCCGCCCCCAGCATCATCCAGTAGAGGAAGGACAGCAGTTGCATGGTTAAAGTCTCACTGCCAATATCTCCTCCAAGTTACACACCAGCCCTACTTGGTCATATATCGCTGTTCCTTCATCGCCGATGGGTCAAAATCTTGTAACTCCCTCCCGAACAGCAGTGTGGGAGCACCTTCAGCACACAGACTGCCGCAGTTTAACAAGAAGGACCTCCACCACTTCTCAATGGCCAAATATGGATGGTCAATTAATGCCGTGATTTCCAGCGACACCCACATCACAGAGCCGAGCATTACCTAACGCTGCCTTGTTCAGCTGTGACCTGCACAGTTTTTAATCACTGTATCCCTCGACTAAATTAGCAGAACTGTGATTTTCAAACCAAAGCAATCTCTTTCTTCCCCTGGTATCTCAGAGTGCAATTATCAGTGCAAACCCTTTTTTTGGGCACAGATCTGCAGCTGATTTAAGGAAAATGCCTCCGTGGGTGGGGAGTTGCGCTTTTTGCACAACTGCTGCCCGCTGAAAGGCCATAGAATTCTTACACATGGTAAAAGATACATAAGAGTTTAGAGTAACGGAAAAAAGTTTCCATCATTTAAACATCAAAGAACCTGTGTAATAAGGTAAGTTTATTTTTATCCCCTTTAAATGATTTAAATTTATTTTTCAAAAAACTTAATTTTTACACACGAACATACGACTTAAAGCAGGATTAGATCACCGATTAGAATAGGCCAACTCTGTCACTTGAGCCTGCTCCCTCTTTGTCAATTTCGTCTCCATGGAGCCACAGACCCATTAATCCCATGGGTTCAATTTTGCTAACAAGTCTATTATGTTAAAGGCAAACCTTGTCTGACTAACTTGATCGAGTGACTTGCAGAAGACATGGATAATGCTGAGGAGGGTAGTGCGGTTGATGTTGTGTAGATGGATTTTAAAAGGCGATTTTAAACTATCACATAATAGACTTGTTAGCAAAATTGAACCCATGGGATTAATGGGTCTGTGGCTCCATGGAGACGAAATTGACTAAGGGACAGAAAGCAGAGTCTATTGGGAAACAGTTGTTTTTTCAGACTATAACAGACTGGTTAGGCACCATCCCTTACAAAATTCTAGTAAATCCCCACTGCAGCATCTCTAAGCCCTTGACAGGCTTTCTAAAGTGTGGTGCCCATAATTATGGGGGTAGGCGGGTATGTGGAGTAATCAGATCAGCCGTGATCTTATTGAAAGAGGGAGCAGGCTCGAGTGACAGAGTTGGCCGATTCTAATCGGTGATCTAATCCTGCTTTAAGTCGTATGTTCGTGTGTAAAAATTAAGTTTTTTGAAAAATAAATTTAAATCATTTAAAGGGGATAAAAATAAACTTACCTTATTACACAGGTTCTTTGATGTTTAAATGATGGAAACTTTTTCCGTTACTCTAAACTCTTATGTATCTTTTACCATGGGCCCATATTGTTTTCAATGCCAATCAATTTTTGCCCGGATTGCTGCCTCTAAAACTTTCCCCACCACTAACGAAAGGCTGCCTGGCTTGTAATTGCCGTGTTTATCCCTCTACCCATTTTAACATGTCTGTAAAAGATTGCAATCCTCCAGTCCTCTGGCAGCGCACCCATATCCAAAGAGGTATGGAATTTTGTGGCCAGAACCTCCATCATTTCCATCTTTACTCACTCGGCAGCCAATGATGCAACCTATCTGGTCCGGGTGACTTTTCTACTTTGAGCGCTGCCAACATTTTAAGTACCTCCTCATTATCGATTATTATCCTCTTCATTTTGACTACCTCCTGCTTTACTGTTTTAATCCGCAGCATCCTCTGCTGTAGTGAAAACAGATGCAGGCACTCCTTTTTTGTCCCTAATCGGCCTCACCCTTCCTTTCACTGCCATGTTACTAGTTGTGTATTTATAAAAGATTTTTGGTCCCCTTCTATGTTACCAACTAATCTGTTCTCATACACTCTCTTTGCCCGTCTTATTTCCTTTTTCAGTTTGTTTCTTTAGCGTTTGTGTTCAGCTTGTTTATCTGCTGTATTTTGAGCTGGACGTTTATCATAAGCTTACTTTGTCTATTTCATTTTAATCACTATATCGTTAGTCATTTAGAGAGCTCTAGCTTTTTAGATGGAATTTTGCACTCTAGTGGACTCATGGGACATGGGGATTGGGCGGGAAATGGAGTTGAGATCGAAAATCAGCGATAATCTTATTGAATAGCAGAGCAGGCTTGAAAGGCGGTATGACCTACTCCTGCTCCTGATTAATTTGTTCTTTTGTATTTATGTTCTTTGGCTGCCCTTGTTTTTCTACTTATGTGTATGGGATGATGGACTGAGATAATATGTCACCCCTCTACTCATGGTCCCTCCCTGTGTTTATGAGTTTACATTTGTCAATTCAAACACACACACACTCACATCTAGTTATATGGCTATAGATTAATAGATCTGTCTGTGACTCAATGTTTGAATTGGGAAGACAATTGTCCACACGCGAATAAAATAACATTTGATCTTTCTGACCTGCTCTGATATCCCAGCATTTCCTGAGCTATAATTCAGATTGGTAGTGTTTTTCTTACTCTCATTTTGCTGCGGAACCCTGTCCAGTTTAGTAACACGGCAGATCAGTATATTTTCATTTATTACAGTATAGAACAGGTCACTGGGCAAGTAATGCATTTCACAGAGTAGTAGGGAAAACTGATGCACTTTGAAATGGGCAGGAACACTCACAGAGGACTGAGTGACATCATTGTGCAGCCTCTAGGCATCACCTTATAACTGTCAAAACTAAACCCAAAAGTGTGTTATCCCAAAACATACATTAAATGGCCCGCCTGCTTCATCTACTGCTGTTCTGCTAGTGTGCACTCCCACACTCCAGGCTGATTATAATGATTGTTTGAAAAGTTTTATCTAGTGCTTTATGTGTGTTTTTCTCATTCCTGTCTCCTCTGCCCTGTTTGTATTTGTATCTGTCTGCCTTTTATTCTCTCTGTCTTTCCGTGAGTATCTGCTAATCCCAGTCTGTTTCAGTCTCATTAATTCAAGTCTCTTTTAATTTCTGTCTATCGTTGTTTTATTTCCCGTTTATGTCACCGTTTGCTTTCTCTCTCTCTCTCTCTGTCTCATTCGTTATGTCAATGTTGCTGCATGCCTTCATTGAATCTTACTGAATAGAAAAAGCCATTCGGCCTATCATGCCTGTACTGTAACTTTGAAAGAGCTCTCCAGTTCGTTATCTCCCCTGCTCTTTCCCCATAGCCCTGCAGTGTTCCCTCATTAGATTATGTATCCAATTCCCTTCTGAATGTTACTATTGAATTTGTTCCACCATCTTCAGGCAGTGCATTCCAGATCATAACACCTCACTGTTTAAAACAATTCTACTCGTCTCGCCTCTGGTTCTTTTGCGAATTACTTTAATTGTCTCCTCTCTGTCTCTGCCTTCTTTGTCTCCTCTTTCTATTCATCGCATTCACACTCTGGCTCGTTCTCACCTTTTACCTTTCCAGCCCGCCTACAATTTTACTCTCTCTTTCTGTTTGCATCTGACTATCTCCAATTCTCTTTGTGTACCTCATGCTCTTTACTCTCTTTCCGATGCCTTTTCATCTCAGCCTTTCTGCACCATACTGTTTGACTCTCATTATTGTCTTTCTGTTTTGTATACATCTTTATTTCTATCAGTAGTTGTGTCTCTATTTCTACCCCTCATTTCATTTTCATTCTCTCTGACTTACACTATATTTCTCTTTTTTTCTGTCTGCTTTTCTCCATTTCTTTCGTGTCTTTCTGTCTGTGTTCCTTCTCTCCATTTAGTCTCTGTATCTTTTTCTCTCGTTTCTCTTTTTTCTCATTTAATCTCTATTTTTGGATGCCTTTGTGAGCTCTGTCTCTCCATTTATTGGTTTGTGCCCTTTTCTCTCTGTCTTATGTAACTCATTTTCATCATATCTCTGTGCCACACTCTCTCTGAGTCCTGATTTTCCATTTCGTCTGTGCCTTTCTTTCACTCTTCAGTCTCTCTTTTTCTCCCTTTCTCTCTCGCTCTCTCTCTGTTCTATATCAATCTCCCATTTCTCACTCCTTCTTCAGCTTTTCTTTACATGAATTATAATGAACTTTATTATTTGTCATCAAACTTCCTTAAATATTATTGCACGTTTCTCGAAACAAAACATTTATATCAATAAAAAACATAACACTACAGTGTTAAATTTTAAATCAATAGAAAGACACCATATGCAGCTGTTCATACACATATCAAATACTAGTATTAATTAAAACATTTGCCTACATAACTGTCGCCACAGTGCAGAAGTAATTCAACGTGTAAAGCGTTTTGAGATATATTAACATAAAAGGCACTGTACAAATTCATTTTGCATTAATTTCATTGTACATTTCCAATCTGGGAAATAGCTGCCACTTTCTTCTTTGTCGCACTTTGTCTCCTTTCCTGCCTATAGCCCTCCTGTATCTTTCTGTGTCTCCATTTCTCTGTGATTGTCTTCTTTTGTCTATAATAAAAGAAGCACGTAAGAGTTAGGAGCAGGAGTAGGCCGTGTGGCCCCTTGAGTCTGCTCCACCATTCAGTAAGATCATGACTGAACTGCAACATCAAATCCACCTTCCCCCCCTCGCCATATATCCCTTGATTCGCTTAATACCCAAAAATGTATCGCTCTCAGTCTTGAATATAATCAACAAATGAGTATCACAGCCATCTGGGGGGAGAATTCCAAAGATTCACCACCATCTCGGTGAGGAAATTTCTCCTCATCTAATTCCTAAATGGCCGAACACTTTTACAGAGACTGAGACCCCGAGATCTAGACTCTGTAGCTAGGGGGAAATAGCGTCTCAGCATCTCCCCTATTAAGCCATATAAGAATTTTATACATTTCAGTGAGATAATCTCACATTCTTCTATACCTCCATAGAATGTAAGATAATTCTACTCAATCTCTCATCATAGGACAGCCCTCTCTTCCCAGCAATAATTTTAATGAAGTTAAGTTGCACCCCCTCTAAACCAAGAATATACTTCCTTAGGTAAGGAGAATACAACTGTAAACAGTGCTCCAGGTTTGCTCCCACCAAAACCCAATATAAATGCAACAATACTTCCTGTCTCTTACACTGCAAGCCCCTTGCTATGAAGGGTAACATACTACATTCACAGGATTCCCCTTATCTTCCTTGCTAATTATGTACTGAAAAAAATTCTAATAGGTTTGTCAAACACTATTTCCATTTCATAAAAACGTGTTGTCTCTGACTAATCACATTGCCATTTCAAAGAGCCCTGTTACCACGTCCTTAATAATCGATTCTAGTATGTTCCACACTACTGATGACAGGCTAACTGGCCTGTCGTGCCCTGTTTTCGCTCTTTTCCTTTCTTTTACAGTGTGCTGAAATTTGCTACATTCCAATCCACGGGGAATTTTCTAAAATTCAGGGATTTCTGGAAGATCAAAACCAATGCATTTCCTATCTCTGCAGCTGCCTCTTTTAAAACCATAGGATGTAGGCCATCAGGTCCAGGGGAGTTGTCGGATTTTAGTCCCATTAATTTCTCTAGTACTTTTTTTTAACTAATATTAATTACTTTACGTTCCTCACTCTCATTGGAGCCTCGGTTCCCCAAATGTCCAGTATTTTATCTGTATCTTCTACTCTGAATGCAGAAACAAAATAACTGTTTAACGTATCTCTCTTTGTAATATTCCCTGTGTCCCAGTATTATTCCAGTTTACCTTTCACTCTGCCTCACTCAGTTTCTGTCTTCATTTGTCTAACAATTTCTCTCAACTTTCTCTTGTTCACAAATGCCCCGTCTCTATTGATTTGCAAAAAATGTTCATGTATCTCTCTCTCTCTCTCCATATATATATAAATTCATGTGCCTTTCCTGTTTATGGTTTTTCTCCATGTATTTGTTCCTTCTTTGTTTTGGCATCTCTGCCCCTTTCTACCCCTTTAATTTCTCACTCTCTCTCTCTCTTTCTGACTATTCCATTTCCGCTCTGTTTTGATCTATCCACTTCAACATCTACATCTCTTACTCTTTAATCTTTACCTATTTCGACTGGTCTCTTTCTTTAACTTGTTTTCTCTGCCACACTACGCTCTGCAATCACTTTCACTTTCAGTTTCTCTATCTTTCCTTTCTATCTCTTTCTTTTCCCTTCTTAGTTCTGAATTCTGTTTTTTCTCTAAGTTTAGGGCACTCACTGTCTCTCATTTCCGCTTTTCACCTGCCTCTATATATATGCTTATCTCTCTATGTGACACTCTCTTCCTGTCTTTGCTTGTCTCTCTCTAGCTTTCTGTCTGTCTGTCTGTCTCCCTGCCTGTCTATCTATCTATCTAGTTATCTAGTTATCTGTCTATCTATAAATTTCTCACTAACTATCTCTCTCACTATCTCTCTTTCTCTATCTATCTCTCTCACTATCTCGCTCTATCTATATCTATCTATCTATCTATCTATCTATCTATCTATCTATCTATCTATCTGTCTGTCTATCTATCTATCTATCTATCTATCTCCACTATTTGTCTATCTCTATCTCTCTCTTGATCTCTACCTCTCTATCTCTCTGTCTCTCTGCCTATTTATTTATTTCCTTCTATCGCTCCATTGATGTGCAGCGCTCCCATTCTCTTCAGGCCCACAATAGCGAATGTGATTGGCGGGTTTGCCTATTATGCTGTCGGTGCCGAGTGGCCATTTACTGGAAGTCCAGCTGAAATCTTTAGTGCCGCCAATTTGTGAAACAAACACGTCTCAATAGGTCAGATCATCAATAAAATATAACAGCAGAATCAGCTTTAAAATCATTTAAAGGATAATATAAAATGTAGTTTCCACACAGTGGGGAGTGTAGGGAATGGAGTTTGAAATGGGATTAGTTCTACTGCTTGAAATCCTATGATGTAATTAATTTAACAATTAGATTGAGTGGGTATTTCACCGCGTTCTTCAGCTCCTCTCTGAATTTAGTCTGGGTCACAGCGTAAATACAGGTGTTGGTGCAGGAACTGAGAAGCTGCAGCATTATTGCTGTGCGTTCTGTGATATAAAGAGGATCAGCGGTGGAGTAATATAACCGAATATCTGCAATTCGGCGGTAAATGATATATAATACCAGTGTCGCCCACAACAGTATAAAACTGCCGGATATACTGAAGAGCAAAACGATGGATTTCCTTCGGTTCTCCATCTCTGTGTCCTTGTGATTCTCTCCATTGCTGCGGTCCCGGAGTACAATGCGGGCTCTACTGGCCACTAAAATACGTCTGACCGTCAGAACATTGAGCAGCAAAATCAGAAAGAACGGGACACAAGGGGTTAAAATGACGTAAAACATGTCAAATGCGACCCAGGCTGGGGAAGTATAGTAGCTCGGTTTAGCGATACAACCCCAGGGAACATTATCAATAATATAGTCAGGTCCATACACAAAGTACCAGGGGACAGACACTAAACAGCCCAGCACACACACTGATCCGATAACTACAGCTGCCGTTTTCTCGGTGCAATATTTTGTTTTCAGCTTTTCACAACAAATGGCCACAAATCGGTCAAATGTGAAAGCGACTGTGAGCCAGACAGAAAGAACTGAGGATTGATAAAGCAGGAAGAGAATAAAACTACACACGGGAGTAATGTTCAGGAATGAAGCTGGGAAATCAAGCAAAACAATCCAGGTCAATATGGGCTCACAGATAACGACCAGTAGATCGGCCGCTGCCATTCCCAGCAGGTAGCGTGTGATACATTTGGAGAGACTGCACTTTCCTCGGGACAGGATCACAATCGCCACCAAGTTAGCTATAAGAGAGAAAGGGGAGCAGAGACATTACTGATCTGAGCTGGAGCCAAAGCAGCAGTTTGACAGGATCTGGGCTGAAATTTCCAGCTTTGCTGCTGCATCGAACGGTGGAAACTGATTCAGTGACCTGGGCCTTGCTTTCTGGCAGAGAATTGCTTTAAACACATTTATCGATAATGTATTGGGATCTCGATACAGTAAGTGAATAATGTGAGCACGAATTTCACTGGGAGGGCCATATGAGGGCACAGTGCTGGTGGGGAAAAGAAAAGGGGTTTTACAGAGCCGGAAAGCATGGGGTTAAAACCGGAATTGGGCTCCAGACAGAGGGGTAAGTTAGTTAAGCTCGGGATGGTTTGGGGACAAGGGGAGCTGCAGCTTGTTTGTTGCTCTGGGTTAAGATTGCGGACAGGGGCTGGCACTAAACAGGGAAGGACGAGAGCCGCGGCGGTGAATTTCAGGCTTCGGATCAGATGGCAGAGGTAGCTGGAGGCTGAACCAGTGAGTAAGGGTGGGAGACAAGGAAAAGGATATGTGGGAGCTGGAGGGGAGTCAGGAGCTGAGGGTCTGGGAAGCGGACAAAGCAACGGATGAGGAGACAGAGGATTCAATGCAGGGGAGGAGAGATTGTGATTCACAGGGAGAGACTGCAGCAGAGTGCTGGAGGAAGTTAATGTAGAGGCCCCAGTAACAACGCTCAAATAATATATTCAAAGATTCATTTCTGTGTTTACTGGGGTTATCTCTTTGGGTATAAAATGTGGTCAATACATTTATTCAGCACATTCAGCTACATCAAATTCAATTATATTATATCTGTTATATCAACCTTATTTTTATTGAAATCAGCTGATGCACTGATTTACATCATGGATTCTATAGAGTTAATAAACTTGTATTTTATGTATTTCTAAGTCCTCAAGCAAGGACAAATAAATTCCCCGAAACAGACTGTGGATCTGATTGACAAACAAATGAAAGTGCGGACAGAAATAAGTTCTCACCCGATCTGTTCACATCCTAATAACGCCTTGTAGTCATGTTAACTTTTAATTATAATCAAAGTTTCAGTCGCTCGCTCTTTCTCAGTTTCTCTCGATCTGTTCCTCCTCGCTTACCTTCACCCTCTCTCTTTCTCTATGGCTCCTCTATTTTTCCTCACTGTCTGTTCTTTCTTTGCCGAAGCTCTTTTTCACATACGATTCAATCCTAGCATCCTACGTACACATTCTGCTCACCAGCTCCGTGTTCACTGACCCTAATCTCAAAGTTTTCTGGTGAAGTCCCCGTGAATAATTAAATGTCTCTACAGATGATCCAAGTCTCCTCCTGTTCCACTGCGCAGTTTTCCTCATCTGCAATGCCAGGAATAAGCAGAATCGAATATCTCTTCCAGACAGACCTCACAATAATTGAAGTCCCTTCTCCTGTAATTATAAATTACAGCGTTCGATGGTGGGATTGTTCAATGAAGAAAAGGCCAATAACACCGCTGCTCCTTATAAAGTCCAGATCAATGGAAGGGCTCCTGATTCCAACAGATATGGTGCATACTGATACAGCATAACCTCAAAACATTTCATTTTATAATGAAGACCAGTGACAATCAGTGAATCCATCTACACTGAAGCAGTGAAGGAGGTGTGAAAGAGTCAGCCGCAAACTCAGTTTAGTCACCAGGCCATTCCTCGGTGTCAGGTACACGCCGTGAAATAATATTTCATAGTAGTGATAACCAAAAAACACATTGAAATCCCAGTTCAAGTGAACCATTTTATTGGGGAGGGAGGACATTGTGTTGCCTCCATGTAACACTGAGACTGTGAGCTCCGTTATTCCAGGATAGAATAGTTCACAATATGAAACTGTTAACAGCTCCTGATGGTCTGATACCAGCTCTTAGTCAAGACACATGATTCCAGTACATTCAGTGTAGTAAATTATCCAGTAACAATGCCATGTTTGGGTAAACAAAGAACATTACAGCTATAAAGTAGCATTTAAAAGAGAGAAATGCAGAAAGAGAGGCTGTTCCAGCATTCAGCTGATTGGACAGAACAGGCGGCTGTGGAAAACATACAGCGAGTAAAAATTTGCCAAATACAACAGCACAGTTAACACCGATTTACACCATTAACAGGTAAGATAACGACTTACCGGAAACTCCAACGGTTGCAAGAACAGGATAGTAAA
Source organism: Somniosus microcephalus (assembly GCF_052327205.1). Taxonomy (NCBI): domain Eukaryota; kingdom Metazoa; phylum Chordata; class Chondrichthyes; order Squaliformes; family Somniosidae; genus Somniosus; species Somniosus microcephalus. The sequence goes on from NW_028225183.1 coordinate 33,216,194, forward strand.
TGTCTTCTATCTGATAGATTACTGGTTTTCCCATTTCTGTGAGAAGCAGCGACTTCTGTTGGATTTGAACCCACAGCTCCGGCAGGCACTCTGAGCATATCCATTCCATTCTGTCCTGATTTATACAGGGGATAATTCTCCACTGACAGGTTATACCCCTGTTCATTGCTATTAGTTACAGTCACTTGAACAAACACATTACATCAGCAGCTTTGACTCCCACTTAAATAATGTGGTGGGTAAAACGCATACACTCAAGGCACATTAACTTAATCAGATCTCACTCGGGAATAACGCTGAAAGCTTTGCTCCTACAGGGCTGAACCTGCAATAAACGGCTTCAGTTACTGTTTCCAGTAATTGTACTGATCATGTTCACTCCTGTCAATTCATTTATAAATTTTACCGATTCCTCCGTAGTGTACACTGAATCCTGGGACACAGACAGTTGCGTTTCGCTCTGTCCCTGTTATTTCCCTTTTAAATATGAAGTTTGAGTCTCTGACAAAGGGACAGTTAATGGCCATGTTCAGGACTGGAGCCCAGAAATTATTGTGGGTGATAGAAGGGGGCGGACAATGAACGTGCCACATTGACATTCCTCTATCCGCTATTTACTACAGATAGTTCCTGTTTATCGTACATTTGTTAATGGCTCCAGTAAAATTAGAACTGTACAACCTCCTGACTCCATCCCTCCAGTTCATTCCTGGCCGGCCAGCAAACCTCCACCTTCCACCAATGCCAACCGATCATAAATTCTGCTGTCCATGTCCAGCTCTCCCCAGTCTCGCTCGCGCATCATCCTCGCCCTCACTGAGCCTCAGTGTCTCTCACTTTCCCAACGACTTGAATTATAAATTCTTTTCCTTGGGTTTAAATCCCTCCATGGTCTCACCACTCGCCATCTCCACCATCTCCTCCAAACCTGCAGCAAACCCACCCGTGATCTCTCCATACCTCTGACACTGGCCTCTTTCGGTGGGACTGCCCTCAGTTGGTTCCAGTTTTACCGATCTGATGGTAGCCAGAGCATCTCCAGCAATGGCTTCTCTTCCTACACCAGCACCGTTAACGCTCGAGTCTCTGAACTTTATATTCTTGTCCCTCCTCTACCTCATCAACATGCTGCCATTTGTGACATCATCTGCAGACATGGATTTAGCTTCCACATGTTCGCGGCCAACACCCAGCTCCAACTCTCCACCATCTCGATCCACCCTCCACCACCTCTGTGTTATCAAATTGCAAAAGTCTGCTTTGCATGAGCTGCGATTTGGTCCAATTAAAGATTGGGAAGACCGAGGCCATCATATTAGGCCCCACCACAAACTCCATACCCATGTCACCGATGCCATTCCACTCCCTGACTTTTTTTTCAGGCTGAATATGAAGTTTTGTAAACTCTGACCCCTATTCGTCCCTGACCTGAGCTTCCGACTTCATATCCTTTCAATGCGAAGAGATTCCGTACTCTCCTCTAATCCGTCATCTCTACATTCCTTTGTTTTTGGCCACTTTATTGGCTTTCCCTTGCTTGCTTTCATGTTTACCTAAATGAATGGAGCCTCCGCATCTACATGCTTCCCATTGAATCATTCAGTGGCACATATGTCTGCAGCTTTGACATGTACGCAGATGACACCAGTTTTACCTGTCTGTTCCACTATCTCTATCGCTCTCTCCCTCTCTCTCTCTCTCACGTTCTAGTCTGTGTCTCTCTCTACCTGTCTGTGTCTCCTTCGGTCTCCATCTCTCTGGTGCTCTATATCCATCTATCTCTGTCCGTATATTTATGTCTCTTTTTTTCTTTGACTGTCTGCCTCTGTCCATGACCCTCTGTCTGTGAGTCTCTGTCTGTTTCTGTCGGTCTGTCCCTGCCTCTGCCTATCATTTGTTCTGTCAGCCTATCTCTGTCCATATACCTCTGCCTGTCAGTCTCTATCTGTATGTCCTTGCCTCTGCCTGTCTCTTTCTCTGTCTGTCTGTCTCTCTCTGTCTGTGTCCGTCTGCCTCTCTGCCTCTGTCTGTATCCCTCTCCCTGTCAGTCTCTGTCGTCTCTCTCTCTATCTCTGCGTATCCGTCCACCAATCTCTGCCTGTCTGTCTCTGTCCTTCCATGTAAGTATGGCTGTATTTATCTGACTGTCTCTGCATGTCGCTCTTTGTCCATGTAAGTATGTCTGTCTCTGTCTGCCTATCGCTGCATGTCGCTCTGGTGCCAGGGTCATGGATGTCACTGAGTGGCAGCAGGACATTCTGAAGGGGGAGGGAGAACAGCCAGATGTGGTAGTCCATATAGCTAGCAACGACAGTGGTAGAAAATGGGTCGAGGTCCTGCAAGCAGAATATAGGCAGCTAGCATATCAATTAAAAAGCAGGATCTCAAAGGAAGTATTATCATGATTACTCCCAGTGCCACGTGCTAGCGAGAGCTGAAATAGGTTAATAGACCAGATGTATGCGTGGCTGGAGAGATGGATCATAATGGAGGGATTTAATTTCATGAGGCATTGGGACTGATTCTGGGGAAGGTGGAACCTGCACAAGGCGGACGTGTTACACCTCGGCAAAAACGGTACCAACATCCTCGCAGTGGGGTTTGCTTGTGCTGTTGGGGAGGATTTAAACTACTTTGTCACGGGGCTGGGTACTTAAGTGTGGGCCCAGAATGGAGAGAAACAAAGCTGGAAGTGCAAGTTAGAAAATACTCCGTAAAACTAGTAGGGAGCAGAAACAAAAGCCAACAGTAAAGAGGGTAAAGTGCAGAAAAATATTATACATGCAAAGTTGAAGGCACTTTGTCTAAATGATCGTAGCATTCGCAACAAGTTGGATGAATTAATAGCACTAATAGAAGTAAATTTTTTTGCCCTTACAGAGACAAGGTTGCAGGATAACCAAAGCTGGGAAATGAATGTTCCAGGGTACTCAACATTTAAGAAGGACTGACAAAAAGGAAAAGGAGGTGGCGTAGCGCTGTTAATAAGGGATGAAGTCGGTACGGTAGAGATACCAGATCTTGGCTCGGCAGATATGATGTAGAACTGGAATCAGTTTGGGTGTAGCTAAGGAACTGCAAAGGGCAGAAACCATTGGTGGGTGTTGTGTGTAGACCACCTAACAGTAATGGTAATGTAGGGCACAGTATCAATCAAAGGATTAGAAGTGCATGTAACAAGGGCAATACGGTAAACATGGGGGACATTAATCTACACATTGACTGGCCAAACTAAATTCCCACTAATGGTGTGGAGGTCGAATTTTTGGAATGCATGATAGATGGTTTCCTGGATCAGAATGTGAAGGAACCAACCAGGGAGCAGGCTACTCTGGATCTGGTACTGTGTAATGAGAAAGGGCTCATGAATAATCACGTGATAAAGGGGCCTTTAGGGACAAGTGACCATAATATGATTGAATTTTATATTACGTTTGAGAGTGATGTAGTCCAATGTGAAACTAATGTCTTCAATCTAAACAGAGCAAACTACAATGGTATGAGTGACAAGTTGGCCGTGGTAGATTGGGAGACTACACTAAAAGTTATGAAGTTCGACATACAATGGCTAACATTCAAGGAATAATGAATAATTTGCAACAAACATATATTCATCTAGGGCTTAAAAACCCAAAACGAAAAATGATCCAACCATGGCCAATAAAATAAATTAAAGCTAGTATTAAATCAAAGCAGTAGGCTTATAAAGTTGTCAGAAAAAGCGGACAGCCTGAGGATTGGGATCTTTTTAGAAATCATCAAAATGGGACGAAGAAATTGAAAAGTGGAATATGAGCAGAACCTAGCGAAAAATATAAAAACGGATTGTAAAAGCTCCTATAGATATGTGAAAAGGAAAAGACTGGAGAAGGTAAATGTAGGTCCTTTAAAGTCAGAGACGAGAGAGTCTATAATGGGGAATGAGAAAATGGCAGAGAAATAAAATAATTACGTTGTATCTCTCTTCACGGAGATAGACACAAAAAACCTCCCAGAAATACGAGAAAGCCAAGGGTGCGAGGTGAATGAGGAACATAAAGAAATTATCCAGAGTAAAAAAAGAGTACTAGCAAAATTAATGGGACTAAAAGTCGATAAATCCCAAGGACCAAATGACCTACATCCTAGGATTTTGAAAGAGGTGGCCATTGGAATAGTGGACGCATTGGTTGACACCTTCCAAGATTCTATAGCTTCTGAAACGGTTCCTGCAGATTGGAGGATTGCAAATGAAACCCCACTATTTAAGAAAGGACGATAGAGAAAACGGGGAACTACAGTCTTGTGAGCCTCGGATGAGTTGTTGGGAAAATGCTGGAATCTATTATAAAGGATGCAATAACTGGGCACTTAGAAACTAATAGTAAGATTGGGCAGAGTCAACATGGAGTTCTTTGAGGATGTAACTAGTGGAGTAGACAAAGGGCAACCGGTAGATGTGGTGTATCTGGATTTTCAGAAGACCTTCGACAAGGTCCCACACAAGAGGTTGGTGAACAAAATTCGGGCATATGGAATTGTCGGTAATATACTAGCATTGAGAATTGGTTAACAGACAGACAACAATGAGAAGGGATAAACGGGTCTTATTCAGGATGGCAGGCTGTGACTAGTGGGGTAACGCAAGGATCTGTGCTTCGGCCCCAGCTATTCACAATCTATATCAATGATTTGGATAAGTGGACTAAATGTAACATTTCCAAATTTGCTGATGATACAAAGCTAGGTGGCAGTGGCAGTTGCAAAGCGGTTGTGAAGAGGCTTCAAGGGGATCTCGACAGGCTCAGTGAGTGGGCGAGAACATGGCAGATGGAATATAATATCGATAATTGTGAATTTTGGTAGAAAAAAGAGAAAGGCAATTTCCTAAATGATGGAAGATTGGGGAATACAGATGTTCAAAGGGACCTGGGTGTATTTGTACATGAGTCACTGAAAGTGAATGTGCAGGTGCAGCAAGCATTTAGGAAGGCAAATGGTGTGCTTGCCTTCTTTACAAGAGGATTTGAGTACAGGAGTAAAGAAGTCCTACACCAATTATATAGGGCCTTGGTGAGACCACACCTGTAGTACTCTGTGCAATTTTGGTCTCCTTAGCTAAAGAAGGATATACTTGCCATAGAGGGAATGCAACGAAGGTTCACGAGATTGATTCCTGGGATGGCGGGACTGTCATATGAGAAGAGATTGAGTAAAGTAGGCTTGTTATCTCTTGAATTCAGAAGAATGAGAGCTGATCTCATTGAAACAAAGATAATTATTACAGGGCGTGTTGGAATGGATGCTGGGAGAATGTTTCCCTTGGCTGGGGAATCTAGTCCCAGGGGCCACAGCCTCAAGATAAAGGGTATACCATTCAGGACTGAGATGAAATGAAATCACTTCACACAGCGGGTGCTGAATCTTTGGAGTTCTCTACCCCAGAGGGCTGTGAAGGCTCAGTAATTGGGTATATTCAAAACAGAAGTTGATAGATTTCTGACTAGTAAGGGCATCAAGGGATACGGCGATAGGGCCGGTGAATGGAGTTGAGGCAAAAGTTCAGCCATGATGTCCTTGAATGGCGCAGCAGGCTCGAAGGGCCGGATGGCCTACTCCTACTCCTATTTCTTATGCTGTTACGTTCTTATGCCTTTCTCTGTCTCTGCCGGCACCTGTCACTGACTTTCTCTATCTTTCTGCCTACACAATTTTTTTCTTCTTTTATGCCGCCTCTGTCTGTCTGTCTCTGCCCCTGCCTGTCGCTGTTTCTGTCTACCTGTCTCTGTATGTCTGTTTCTGTCTGTCAGCCTCTGTCTGTCTCTGTCGCTGCCTCTCGATGTCGTTGTCTTTCTCTCTCGGTCTGTCTCTGTCCTTCTGTCTCTGCCCGCCTGTCTCTGTCCGGTTTTATCTGTCCTTAGTTCTCTGTTTGTCTATGCCAACATGTCTCTCTAAGCCTGTCTCTGTCCGTCTGTCTCTCAGTCACTGACCGTGTATCTCACTTTCTGTCTTTCTCTGACTGTCGGTCTGTATCTTTCTCTTTGTCTCTGACTGTCTTTCTTTGTTCGGGTCCCTCTGTCTGTCAGTCTCTTTCTGTCAGTCCCTGCCTCTGCCTGTCTCTCTCTCTGTCTGCCTGTCAGTCTGTCTATCTGTCTGCCTGTCTGGCCAGGTCCGTCTGTCTCTTTGTCTCTGCCCATCTGTCTCTTTCTGTCTGTGTCTGCATGTCTCTCTAAGCTTGTCTCTGTCTCTGTTTCTGTCTGTGAATCACTCTCCATCTGTCTCCATCCGTGTGTCTCTGTCTCTGTCTGTCTCTGCCCCTTTGTCTCACCCTCTGTTTATGTATGCCTATATCTGCCTGCCCATCTCTGTATCTCTGTCTCTATCTCTGCCTTTCCTTGATTGTCTCTGTCTGACTCTGACTCTCAGCCTCTCTCTGTCTCTTTTTCTCTGTCAGCCTGTCTTGCTCCGACGTTCTCTGTCTCTTATCGTCTGTCTATTCCCGTCTGTCTTTGTCCATCTGTCTCTGTCCCTATATCTTTACCTGTCCGTTTTTGTCCGTCTGCCGTTGTCTGTCTCTGAATTTTCCTGTCTCTTTCTCCGTCTTTCTGTCTGTCTGTCTCTGCAAATGTCCCTCTCTCTGTCGGTCTCGGCCTGTCTCTGTCTCGGTCTATCTCTTGAGGTCTCCATATCTGCCACTTTCTGTCTCTGTCTGTCTCTATCAGTCTGCATCTGTCCGCCTCTCTCTGTCTCTGTCTGTCACTTTCTCTGTCGGACGGTCACTGCCCGTTTATCTCTGTCTCTTTTGCTGTCTGACTCTGTTTGTCTCTGTCGCTGCCTGTCTCTGTCGGTCTCTTTCTCTGTCTCTGTCTATCTCTGTCCATCTGTCTCTGTTCATTTGTTTCTGCCTGTCTGTCTCTGTCCGTCTGCCTCTGTCTGTAATGGCATCTGTCTATATGTCTGTCTGTCTGTGTCTTTCTCTGTCCCTGCTGTCTGTCACTGTCTGTTTGTACCCATCTGCCAGTCTCTATACGTCTGTCTATGTCCCTCTGTCTATCCCTGTCTCTGTCTGTCTTCCTCTGACTCTTTGTATCCGTCCAGCAGCCTCTGTACTTCTGTCTCTGTCCATCTGTCTCTGCTAGTCTCTCTCTGTCCTTCTGTCTCTGTACGTCTGTCTCGGTCTGTCTCTGCATAAATGTCTCTGCCTGTCTCAATATCTGCCTGAATTTGCCACTGCCTGTCTCCGTCTTTCTGTCACCTCTGTCCATCTGTCTCTATATCTGTGCCTCTGTCTGTCTTTTTCCATGCCTCTGTCCTTCTCTCTCTGCCCGTTTGTCTCTGTCTGTCTGTGTCTGCATGTCCCTCTAAGCCGCTATCTGTCTTTGTATGTGCATCTCTGTCCATATGTCTCTGTCTGTGTGTCTCTGGCTCGGTCTGCCTCTGCCCGTTTGTCTCACTGTCTGTCTCTGTCTGCTTCTACCTGTCTCTGTCTATGCCTGTCTCCGTCAGTCTCTCTCTCGCTTTCACTGTCTATCTCTGTCATTCTGCCTCTGCCCATCTCTCTCTGCCGATCTGTCTCTGTCAATCTAGTAGTGTCCAACTCTCTGCCTATTTGCCTCTGTCCTCCTTACTCTGTCTGTACCAGCCAATTTCTGTCTGTCTGTGTCTCTCTGTCTGTCTCTTTCGCTGCCTGTCTGCCTCTGCATCTTTGTATCCATCCGCTAGTTTCTGTACTTCTGTCTCTGTCCCTCTCTCGACCTGAATTTGCCTCTGACTGTCTCTGTTTTTCTGCCCCTGTTTGCTCTGTCTGCCTGTCGCTGTCTCATCCTGTCTCTGTCTGTCTGTCTGCCTCAGTCCGTCTGTCTCTGCCTGTCTCTGTTTATCACTTTCTGTGACTCTGCCCTTCTGTCTATTGTTGTCTGACTCTATCTCTGTCTTTCACTCACTGTCGCTGTCTGTCTCCGACTTTCTCTGTCTCTGTCTGCCTGCCTTTGTTCGTTTCCATGTGTATGTTTGTCTGTGCCCGTCTGTCTCTATCCATCTGCCTCTGTAGATATGTCTCTGCCTCTCTGTCTCTCTCTGTGTGGCTTTTTCTGTCTCTGCCTTTGTCTGCCTGTCTAACTCTGTCTCTGTCATTCTATGTTTGTCTGTCTTTCTCTGTTGTCTGTCTCTGTGACTACCTCTGTCTCTCTCTGTCCATGTCAGTCAGTCTGTCTCTGTCTCGTTGCCTCCATCCCCATGTTCTTTCTCCTTCAGTTTCTGATCGTCGAACTCTGCCTATCTGTCTCTCTCTCTGTCTGTATCTGTCTGTTTATGTTTGTTTGTCTGTCTTGTTTGTCTGTTTCTGTCTCTTTGAATCCATCTGCCAGTCTCTGCATTTCTGTCTCAGTACATCTTTCTCCATCAACCTGCCTCTGCCCGTCTGTCGCTGTCTGTCTTTTTCTTTCTGTTTTTGTCTGTTTCTGTGTCGGTATTTCTGAGACTCTGAATTTTTAAGTCTCTGTATCTTTGTCTCAGTCTGTCTGTCTCTTTCCGTCTATCTCTTTCTGTCTGTCTCTGCTTGTATGTCTCTGTCTGTCTGCCTCTGTCTGTATCTGCCTCTATCTGTCTTTCTGTCTCTGTTTGTCTCTGACTGCCTGTCTGTCACTGACTCTCTCTGTCTCTGTCTGCCACATTCCTGTGTCCAACAGTCTCTGTTTGTCTGTCTCTGTGCAACTGTCTCTGACTGTCTCTGTCCTTCTGTCTCTTCCCATCTCTCTATGTCTGTCTGTGTCTACATCTCTCTCTAAGCCTGTCTCTGTCTCTGTCTGTTATTCTCTGTCCATCTGTCTGCGAACGGACATGTCTCTCTCTGTCTATCTTTGCCAGTTTGTCCAACCGTCTGTCTCTGTCTGAATCGGACTGTCTCTGTCTGTCTATGTCTGTCTGCCTATACCTGTCTTTCTGTCTGACTCTGTCTTTCTCTGTTTGTCTCTGCCTGTCTCTGACTATCTGTCTATCTCTTTCTCTTTTTCTCTGTGTGTCTGTCTCTGTCCGACTCACTGTGTCTCTCTCTGACTGTCCCTTTCCATTTTCCTCTGCCTGTCAGCCTCTGCCTGTCTGTCTCTGTAGGTCAGTCTCTGTCACAGTCTGCATCTGCTGGTCTCTGTCTCTGCCTCTGTCTGCCTCTATCCGTCTGCCTCTGCCTATCCCTCTCTGCCCATCTTCCTGCTGTCTCTGCCCATCTGTCTCTGTCTGTCTGCCTCTGCATGCCTATCTTTTTTTTATTCATTGATGGGATGTGGGCGTCGCTGGCTGGGCCTGCATTTCGTGTCCATCCCTAATTGCCCTTGAGAAGATGGTGGTGAGCCACCTTCTTGAACCGCTGCAGTCCATATGGTGTAGGTACACCCACAATGCTGTTAGGAAGGGAGTTCCAGGATTTCGGACCAGCGACAGTGAAGGAATGGCGCTACAGGTCCAAGTCAGAATGGTGCGTGGCTTGGACGGGAACTTGTAGGTGGTGATGTTCCCATGCGTCTGCTGCCCTTGTCCTTCTAAGTGGTAGAGGTCGCGGGTTTGGAAGGTGCTCTTGAAGGAGCTTTGGTGAGTTGCTGCAGTGCATCTTGTAGATGGTACACACTGCAGCCACAGTGCCCCAGTGGTGGAGGGAGTGAATGTTGACGGTGGTGGATGGAGTGCCAAACAAGCGGACTGCTTTATTCTGAATGGTGTCGAGCTTCTTGAGTATTGTTAGAGCTGCACTCATCCAGGCAAGTGGAGAGTATTCCACCACACTCCTGACTTGTGCCTTGTAGATGGTGGAAAGGCTTTGGGCAGTCAGGAGGTGAGACACTCGCGGCAGAATTCCTAGCCTCTGGCCTGCTCTTGTAGCTACAGTATTTATATGGCTGGTCCAGTTCAGTTTCTGATCAATGGTAACCCCCAGGATGTTGATAGTGGGGGACTCAGCGGTGGTAATGCCATTGAATGTCAAGGGGAGATGATTAGATTCCCGCTTGTTGGAGATGATCATTGCCTGGCACTTGTGTGGTGCGAATGTTACTTGCCACTCATCACCCCAAGTCTGAATGTTGTCCAGGTCTTGCTGCATATGGACATTGATTGCATCAGTATTTGACGAGTCTGGAATGGTGCTGAACAGTGTGCAATCATCAGCGAACATCCCCACTTCTGACCTTATGATGGAGGGAAGGTCATTGATGAAACAGCTGAAGATGGTAGGGCCTAGGACACTGCCCTGAGGAACTCCTGCAGTGATGTCATGTGATTGAGATGAATGACCTCCAACAACCGCAGCCAACATCCTTTGTGCTAGGTATGATTCCAGCCAATGAAATGTATTCCACTTGATTCCCATTGACTTCAGTTTTACTAGGGCTGCTTGATGCCACACTCGATCAAATGCTGCCTTGATGTCAAGGGCAGTCACTCTCACCTCACCTCTTGATTTGAGCTCATTTGTCCATGTTTGGACCAAGGCTCTAATGAGTTCAGGAGCTGAGTGGCCCTGGCAGAACCGAAACTGGGCGTCAGTTAGCATGTTATTGCTGAGTAAGTGCCTCTTGATAGCACTGTCGACGACACCTGCCATCACTTTGCTGATGATTGATAGTAGACTGATGGGATGGTAATTGGCCGGGTCGGATTTGTCCTGCTTTTTGTAGACAGGACATACTTGGGCAATTTTCCACTTTGCCGGGAAGATGCCAGTGTTGTAGCTGTACTGGAACAGCTTGGCTAGGGTCGCAGCTAGTTCTGAAGCACTTCAGTGCTATTGCTGGAATGTTGTCAGGGCCCATAGCCTTTGCAGTATCCAGTGTCATCAGCCGTTTCTTGACATCACGTGGAGTGAATTGAATCGGCTGAAGACTGGCATCTGTGATGCTGGGGACCTCAGGAGGAGGCCGAGATGGATCAGCCACTTGGCACTTCTGGCTGAAGATAGTTGCAAATGCTTCAGCCTTTTCTTTTGCATTCACGTGCTGGGCTCCACCTTCATTGAGGATGGGGATATTTTTGGAGCCTCCTCCACCTGTTAACTGTTTAATTGTCCACCACAACTCACGATTGGATGTGGCAGGACTGCAGAGCTTTGATTTGATCTGAGGGTTGTGAGATTGCTTAGCTCTGTCTATCACATGTTGCATCCGTTGTTTGGCATGCAAGTAGTCCTGTGTTGTCGTCTCACCAGGTTGACACCTCATTTTTTGGTATGCCTGGTGCTGTTCCCAGCATGCTCTCCTGCACTCTTCGTTAAACCAGGGTTGATCTCCCGGCTTCATGTTAATGGTAGATTGAGGGATATGCCGTGCCATGAGGTTACAGATTGTGGTTGAATACAATTCTGCTGCTACTGGTGGCCCACAGCGCCTCATGGATGCCCAGTTTTGAGTTGCCAGATCTGTTCGAAATCTGTCCCATTTAGCACGGTGGTAGTGCCACACAACACGGTGGAGGGTATCCTCATCATGAAGACGGGACTTCGTCTCCACAAGGACTGTGCGGTGGTCACTCCCACCAATGCTGTCATGGGCAGATGCATCTGCAACAGGTAGATTGGTGAGGACGAGATCAATTAGGTTCTTCCCACTTGATGGTTCCCTCACCACCTGTCGCAGACCCAGTCTGGCAGCTATGTCCTTTAGGACTCGGTCAGTTGTGGTGCTACCGAGCCACTCTTGGTGATGGACATTGAAGTCCACCACCCAGAGGACATATTATGCCCTTGCTACTCTCAGTGCTTCTTCCAATTGGTGTTCAACATGAAGGAGTTCTGATTCATCAGCTGAGGGAGGGCGGTAGGTGGTAATTAGCAGGAGGTTTCTTTGCCCATGTTTGACTTGATGCCATGAGACCTCATGGGGTCCTGAGTCAATGTTGAGGTCTCCCAGGGCTACTCCCTCCCGACTGTATACCACGGTGCCACCACCTCTGGTGGGTCTGTCATGCCAGTGGGACAGGATATACCCAGGGATGGTGATGGTGGTGTCTGGGACATTTGTTTTAATGTATGATTCGGTAATTTTGACTATGTCAAGCTGTTGCTTGACTAGACTGTGGGACAGCTCTCCCAATTTTGGCACAAGCCCCCAGATGTTGGTAAGGAGGACTTTGCAGGGTCGACAACTAAGCTTGTTTATATCTGTGAAACTGTATCCATCTGTCTCTGTCCGAGTGTTACTGTCGTGTCTGTCTGTCTCTGTTCGCCTGTCTCTGTCTGTCTTTCTCTGCCTGTCTCTCTCTGTCTGTCTTCGTCTCTGTTTTTCACTCTCTGTCTTGGATATCTCTGAATGTCTATCTCTCTCTTTGTCTCTGTCTGTCTGCCCCGTCCCACTGAATCTTTCACTGTCACCCTGTCGCTGCCTGTGCCGCTCTGCCTGTCAGTCTCTGTCTGTCTGTCTCTGTCGGTCCCTGTCTCTGCTTCAGTCTGTATCTGTATGTCATTATGTGGCTGTATCTGTCCGACTGTCACTTTTGCTGTTTGTCTGTCTCTCCCTGTCCGTCTCCGCCCATCTGCTTCTCTGTCTCTGTCTCTGTCTCTGCCTGTTTCTGTTGGTCTCTTTCTCACTATGTATGTTTCTTTCTGTCTCTGTCGTTTTATTTCGTTGCCACTGTCTCTCTCGGTCATTCTATCTCTGCCCGTCTGTCTCTGTCTGTTTGTGTCTGCATGTCACTCTAAGCCTGTCTCTGTACCTGTCTGTAAGTTGCTGTTAACCTGTCTTTTTCCAAGTCCCGCTGTCTCTGGCTGTTCTGTCTATGTCTTTAAATCTCTGTCTCTGCCTGCCTCTTCCTGTCTGTCTGTCGCTGTCTCTTTGTCTCTGTCGGTCTGTCTCTGTCAGTCTGTCTGTACCTCGGTCTGACTATCTTCCTCTGTCTGTCTGTCTCTCTGTCTGTCTGTCTCTATGTCTGTCTTAGTGTCTGTCGCTTTCTCTGCCTCTCGGTCTGACTTTGTCTATTTGTGTTTTTCCACCTGTCTCTGTCTGTCTGCCTCTTTCTGTCCAACCACGTTAATCTGTCTCTCTCTGCCTGTTTATGTCTCTGTCTGTACCTGTCGGTCTCTTTCTCTGTATCTGTCTGTCTCTGTCTCTGCCTGTCTCTGTCGGTCTCTTTCACTGTCACTCTCTGTCTCTGTCCTTCTTTCTCTGCCTGTCACTGCAGGTCTCTTTCTATGTCTCATTTTGCCTCTATCGGTCCCTAACGTATATTCTCTGTCCATCTGTCTCTGTCCACCTGTCTCTGTCCACCTGTCTCTTCCTGTCTGTCTCTGTCCATCAGCCTCAATCTGTATCTGCCTCTATCTATCTGACTCTCTATTTGTCTTTCGCTTTCTGTCTGTCTCTGTCTGCCTGTTGTGAGCTATGGGGGCGGTTTGTGGTGGATGGACGGTATGTGGCCACCAGATGGAGAAAAAGTCCCCCTCTCACTCCAACTCAGGTGAAGGCCACACCCACCTCCAACACACCTGAGGCAAATCTGCCCATAGCTCAGCAGTTCAGAAGGCAAACTGGTGCATCTCTTCAGGGCCAGTGCCTGAGAAGGGGGGCAGTGCATGATGAGAGGGCCAGTGCCTGAGAAGCGGGCGAGTGCCTGAGGAGAGGGCCAGTGCCTGAGGAGAGGGCCAGTGCCTGAGGAGATCTGGGCCAGGACAGGGCCAGTACCTGAGGAGAAAGCCAAGTCAAAGCCAAGACTGCTGTTGGGGCCCAGCTTGCAGCTGCCACAGGGAGATCTGCTGTTGAACCCCGGTGGAATATTGATTAGTTCTGACAACCTGATGTGATCCCTGGACTGGCTGAGAAAGCTCCAGTGCTAAAGTAAACCTGGCTTATTGTTTTTTGGAGAAAACCGATTTAAGGACTGTCTTCCTAACCACCCGGGGCAGGTGATGATTTTGTTCTTCATTTCTCTTTTTGAGCGTCACATGTTGTTGGATTTTGCCAGACGTGAACCTTTTTACCCGTTTCCTAAAAATAAAAATCAGCTGACTGCTGTATTTCATTTACCAATCTTGTGACTGTGCTTGTGTCCTCCATCCCACATCAACACACCCTTTGGTCTAGGTGGTGGTTGATTTCATATGGTGGAGAATGCTGGCTTTTACCCTCTGGTGGCTGGGAGGACAAAGCACACATTGTTGAAAACCCTTTGGTGGAGCGATAGATGCCTACCTACAGGCCTTTGAGAGGACATTCTTAACAGGTGTAGTGTGTCACGAGTTGAAAATAAGTTACACTGTGCCTTATCGAGCTGTGAAGAAAGAAATGCCATACAACTGTATTGTGCCTTTGGACATTTGTCCAGTGACACGAAACACAGTATAGAATGGCATAAAGTAGGAAAAAGCCCACAAAAGTAAAAGCTGAGAATGGAATAAGAATCATCGATTATGGGACAGAAGCTTGGCTTAAAATTGAAAAAGCAAGAAAAAGTCATTCGAGAATTTACTACTGCCGCTCTCAGTTAGTGAACGATATGAGTAGCATTCTGGATGCAGATGTTTCACTCAGTGAATTGCGGGATTCCTTATCAGAAGTAGAAGAGAAATACAAAAAAAAACTATGGTCTCCAATGCACAACTAGACAATGAAAAATCTAACCTCGTCTACCAAGTGGATACACTAGAAGATGATATTGAGGAATTGGAGGAGCAAATGGCAGAGCTATATTGAGAAAATGAGGAAAAATCTAAGGAACTCTAAGATTGAGAATGTGCCCACGGATTCTGATCGACTAGAAAATGGCACAGATCTACAAATATTTGAAATGCAGAGAGATGCGAATAGGCAGTTGAGTGAGTCCAAGTTTAAACTGTCTAAAGCAGAACAGGATATTGCCACTGTTGAATAAAATGTTGCCAGACTCGAGGGAGAGTTGCTTCGTTATAAAACAGCAACATAAAACTCCGACAAAATAGAGGACGAACTAAAAGCAGAAAAGAGGAGGCCCTTTGTTCTGCTTGCGCCCCTTCCCGGAGGTCGGAGCTGAGGGGGGGGGGATATGTGAGCTTTGGGGGCGGTTTGTGGTGGATGTACGGTATGTGGCCACCAGATGGAGACAAAGTCCCCCTCTTACTCCAATTCAGGTGAAGGCCACACCCATCTCCAACACACCTGAGGCAAATCTACCCATTAGCTCAGGAGTTAAAAAGGCAAACTAGTGCATCCCTTCAGGGCCAGTGCCTGAGAAGAGGGCCAGTGCCTGAGGAGAGGGCCAGTGCCTGAGAAGAGGGCCAGTGCCTGAGGAGAGGGCCAGTGCCTGAGGAGAGAGCCAGTGCCTGAGGAGAGGGCAAGTACCTGAGGAGAGGGCCAGTGCCTGAGGAGAGGGCCAGTGCCTGAGGAGAGGGCCAGCGCCTGAGGAGAGGGTCAGCGCCTGAGGAGAGGGCCAGCGCCTGAGGAGAGTGCCAGTGCCTGAGGAGGGGTCCAGTGCCTGAGGAGACGGCCAGGACAGGGCCAGTACCTGAGGAGAAAACCAAACAAAGCCAAGGCTGCTGTTGGGACCCAGCTTGCAGCTGCCATGGGGAGGTCTGCTGTTGAACCCGGGTGGAATATTGTTGAGTTCTGAGAGCCTGATGTGATCCCTGGACTGGCTGAGAAAGATCCAGTTGTAAAGTAACCCTGGCTTATTGTTTTTTGGAGAAAACCGATTTAAGGACTGCCTTCCTAACCACCCGTGGCAGGTGATGGTTTTGTTCTTCATTTTTCTTTTGAACATCATATGTTGTTGGATTTTTCCAGACGTGTACCTTTTTCTCCCGTTTCCTAAAAATTAAACACAGCTAACTGCTGTATTTCATTTATAATGTTGTGACTGTGCTTGTGTTCTCCATCCCACATCAACACACGCTTCGGTCTAGGTGGTGGTTGATTGCACTGTCTATCTGCCTGTATCTGGCCATCTGACTCTGTCAATCTGTCTTGCCCTTCCTATCTCTGTCCTTCTGTCTAGGTACCTCTGTTACTCTTTGTCTGTCTCTGCATGTCTGTCTCTGCCTTTGTCTGTCTGTGCCAGCATCTATCAGTCCTGTCTCTGTTTCTATCTCTGTCTTCTTTTCATCTTGGCTCTCTCGGTCTGTCGCTGTCTGCCTGTAACTCTCTGTCACTGTCTCTGCCCTGGCTCTGTCGGTTGCATTCTCTGTCTCTGTCTCTCTCCGTCTGTCTCTGTACATCTCCCTCTGTCGCTGTCTCTGTCTTTCTCTGTCTCTGTCTTTAACTGTCTGCTTCTGCCTGTCCGTCTCTGTCTCGTTGACTCTATCAGTCTGTCTCTGTCTCGTTGACTCTATCGTTCTGTCTCAGTCTCTGCCTCTCTGTCAGTTGGTCTCTGTCAGCCTGTCTCTGTCTGTCTTTCTCTGTGTCTGTCTCTTTATCACTCTCTTTGTCTGTCTCTCGGGCTGTCTCTGTCTCTTTGTCGCCTTCCATCTGTCTTTGTCCTTCTGTCTCTTCCCATCTGTCTGTGCCCGACTGTCTCTTTCTGTCTGCCTCTTTCTCTGTGTCTCTGGCTTTCTGTATCTTTCCACCTTTCTCTGTCCGACCATCTCTTGTCTGTTTCTCTCTCTATTTAAGTATGTACCTGTCTGTCTTTGTCTTTGCCTGTCTCTTACTCTGTCTGTCAGCCTCTCTCTGTCGCTACCCATCGGTCTGTGCCTCTGCCAGACTATTTCTCTCTCACTGTCTATCCCTGTCTGTCACTGCCTCTGTCTTTCACTGTCTGTTTTATGTCTGTCAATATCTCTGTCTGTCTGTCTTTGTCTCTTTGTCTCTGCCCATCTTGTCGCTGTCTATTTGTCTGTGTATGTCTGTCTCTGCGTTTTTCTGTCCATACCTGCATATATCTGGGCCAGTCTTTGTTTCCGTCACTGTATTGATGTTCATGCTTGCATTTCCATTTTCTCTGTCTGTCTGTCTGTCTCTGTCTGTCTGTCATTGACTGTCACATGCGCTGCCGTGTCTCTGTCGTGCTCTTTCTCTGTCTCAATCACTCACCCTCTGCCTTTGCCCGACTCTCTGTGTCTGTCTGCATTTCTCTCTAGCCTGTCTTTGTCCCTGTCTGTCAGTCTCTGTCCATCTGTCACTATCTGTGTCCCGCTGTCACTGTCTGTCTCTGTCTCTGTTTCTGTATTTCACTTTCGGTCGCTGCCTGTCTCTGACTGTCTGTCTGTCTCCATCTCTTCGTCTTTGTCGATCTCTCTCTATTTATCTATATCTGTCCGTCTGTCTCTGTCTGTATTTCTCTGTCAGGCTGTCTCTACCTCGGTCTTTCTGTCTTCCTCTGTCTCCCTGTCTCTGTGTTTCTGTCTCTTTGTCTATCTCAGTTTCTGTCTATTTGTCTGCCTCTCGATCCGCCTCTGTCACTTTCTCTCTGGCCGTCTGTCTCTTCCCATCTGCTACTGCCCGTCTGTCTCTTTCCAGCTGTCTCTGTCTCTTTGTTTTTGCCCATCTGCCTCTTTCCGTCCATCTCTGTCTGACGGTCTCTCTCTGTCTATCTCTCTCTCTGCCTGTTTCTGTTGGTCTCTTTCTCTTTCATTGTCTGTATCTGTCCTTCTGTCTCTGCCAGTCTTTCTCTGTTTTTTGTGCGTCTCTATGATTCTAGAAACATTTTTTAAATCTTTCTCTGTGATTCTCTGTCCATCTGCCTCTGTCGGCGTGTCTCGCTCTGTCTCTCTGTTTCTCTTTCTCTCTGTGCCGGTCTCTGGCTCTGCATCTCTCTGTCTCTATCCGTCTGCATCTGTCGTTCTGTTTCTGTCAGCGTCTGTCTCTGTCTGTCTGCCTCTCTCCTTCTATCTCTGTCCGTTTGTCTCTCTCTGTCTGTCTCCGTCTCCTCCTGTTTCTGTCAGTCTCTTTTGCTGCATCAGTCTGTCTCTGTCCTTCTTTCTCTGCCTGTCACTGCAGGTCTCTTTCTGTGCCTCAGTATGTCTCTGTCGGTCGCTACCGAACAGTCTCTGTCCATCTGTCTCTGTCCACCTGTCTCTTTCCATCTGTCCCTTCCTGTCTGATTCTGTCCGTCGGCCTCAATCTGTATCTGCCTCTATCTATCTGACTCTCTCTTTGTCTTTCGCTTTCTGTCTGTCTCTGTCTGTCTGTCTATCTGCCTGTATCTGGCCATCTGTCTCTGTCAATCTCTCTTGCCCTTCCTATCTCTGTCCTTCTGTCTATGTACCTCTGTCACTCTTTATCTGTCTCTGCATACCTGTCTCTGCCTATCTCTGTCTGTGCCTGCATCTATCAGTGCTGTCTCTGTTTTTATCTCTGTCTTTATTTCTATCCTGTCTCTCTCTCTCTGTCGCTGTCTGTCTGTCACTCTCTGTCGCTGTCTCTGCCCTGTCTCTGTCGGTTGCATTCTCTGTCTCTGTCTCTCTCCGTCTGCCTCTGTACATCTCCCTCTGGCGCTGTTGCTGTCTTTCTCTGTCTCGGTCTTTAACTGTTTGCCTCTGCCTTTCTGTCTCTGTCTCGTTGACTCTGTCGGTCTGTCTCTGTCTCGTTGACTCTGTCGGTCTGTCTCAGCCTCTGCCCCTGTCTGTCTGTCTCTATCTGTCTGTCTCTACCTGTCTTTCTCTGTGTCTGTCTCTGTATCAATGTCTTTGTCTGTCTCTCGGGCCGTCTCTGCCTCTTTGTCACTCTCCGTCTGTCTCTGTCCGTCTGTCTCTTCCCGTCAACCTCTGCCAGATCCTCTCTTTCCGTCTGTCTCGGTCTCTGTGGCTGTGGCCTTCTGTCTCTTTCCACCTTTCTCTGTCCGTCAATCTTTGTCTGTCTGTCTCTCTATTCAAGTCTGTACCTGTCTGTCTTTGTCTTTGCCTGTCTCTTACTCTGTCTGTCAGCCTCTCTCTGTCTCTGCCCATCGGTCTGTGCCTCTGCCAGTCTATTTCTCTGTCACTGTCTATCCCTGTCTGTCACTGCCTCTGTCTTTCACTGTCTGTTTCATGTCTGTCAATATCTCTGTTTGTCTGTCTGCCTTTGTCTCTTTGTCTCTGCCCATCTTGTCTCTGTCCTTTTGTCTGTGTATATCTGTCTCTGCGTTTCTCTCTCCATACCAGCATATATCTGGGACAGTCTTTGTTTCTGTCTCTTTATTGCTGTCTATGCTTGCTTTTCCATCTTTCTCTGTCTGTCTGTCTGTCTCTGCCTGTCGTCATTTACTGTCGCTTACTCTGCCATGTCTCTGTCGGTCTTATTCTCTGTCTCAGTCTCTGTCCCTCTGCCTTTCCCCGACTCTCTGTGTCTGTCTGCATTTCTCTCTAAGACTGTCTTTGTCCCTATCTGTCAGTCTCTGTCCATCTGCCACTATCTGTGTCCTGCTCTCACTGTCTGTCTCTGTCTCTGTTTCTGTCTTTAACTGTCTGTCACTGCCTGTCTCTGACTTTCTGTCTGTCTCCGTCTCTTTGTCTCTGTCGATCTCTCTCTACTTATCTATATCTGTCCATCTGTCTATGTCTCTATGTCTCTGTCAGGCTGTCTCTACCTCGGTCTTTCTGTCTCCCTCTCTCTCCCTGTCTCTGTATTTCTGTCTCGATGTCTATCTCTGTGTCTGACTGTTTATCTGTCTCTCGGACGGCCTCTGACATTTTGTCTCTGACCGTTTGACTCTTTCCATCTGCCACTGCCCATCTCTCTCTTTCCATCTGTCTCTGTCTCTTTGTTTTTGCCCTACTGTCTCTTTCCGTCCATCTCCGTCTGACGGCCTTTCTCTGTCTATCTCTGCCTCTGCCTGTTTCTGTCGTTCTCTTTCTGTTTCCCTGTCTGTATCTGTCCTTCTGTCTCTGCCAGTCTTTCTCTATTTTTGTGCGTCTCTATGATTCTATAA
Organism: Somniosus microcephalus; assembly: GCF_052327205.1. NCBI lineage: Eukaryota > Metazoa > Chordata > Chondrichthyes > Squaliformes > Somniosidae > Somniosus > Somniosus microcephalus. The sequence continues at coordinate 33,235,964 of NW_028225183.1, forward strand.
ACATTTTTTTATCTGTGTCTGTGATTTTCTGTCCATCTGTCTCTGTCCGTGTGTCTCTCTCCAACTCTCTCTTTCTCTTCCTCTCTCTGCCAGTCTCTGACACCGCATCTGTCTGTTTTTATCTGTCTGCATCTGTCCTTCTGTTTCTGTCGGCGTCTGTCTCTGTGTCTCTGTCTCTCTCCGTCTATCTCTGTTCGTTTGTCTCTCTCTGTCTGTCTCCGTCTCCTCCCGTTTCTGTCAGTCTCTTTTGCTGTATCAGTCGTCTCTGTCATTCTGTCTCTGTCTGTCATGGCTGCTCTCTTTTTCTGCCTCCGTCTGTCTCTGTCGCATTTCTTTCACTGTTTGACTCTGTCTCTTTGTCTCTTGTCTATCTGTCTTTATCTGACTCTCTAGGAAGTTCTGTCCCTGTCTTTCTTTGTTTATGCCTGTCTTTATTCTAGCTGTCAGCCTCTCTGTGTCTCGGCCCATCTGTCTGTGTCTCTGCCTGTCTATGTACCTGTCACTGTCTACCCCTGCATGTTACTGCCTCTGTCTTTCATTGTATGTCTCTGTCTCTCACTGCATCTGTCTGGCTGTCTTTGCCTCTTTGACTCGGCCCCTCTTTTCTCTGCCTTCTGGCTCGGCCCGTCTCTCTCTGTCTTTCTCTCTCTGTCTTTTTGTCTCTGCATGTCTCTCTCTCTGTGCATGTCTGACCGCCTCTCCCTGTCCCTGGCCATCTGTCTCTCTCTCTCTCTGCCTGTCTATATCTCTGAATCTGTCTATCCCTGTCTGTAACTGCTTCAGTCTTTCAATTTCTGTCTCCTGTACGACAGAGTTTACCTGTAGGATTTAGTAAACATTATTAACATTCTACAACCATTTTTATATAACTATAAAATGTGAAATTGTATGTTAAAAACCTAAAATGCCTGTGTAACTGGCGAATGGCTGAGACCAAAGAAGGATGGGAAAATTATGCCAACCTGACTAAAAACCTCTGTTTGAAATGACTGAAGTATGGAATGCAGTGCTAAAGAAACATGGTGACTGTCAGGGACATGGGTTTCGGTAATGTTATGGGGAAGTGATAAGAGCTATAGGAGAGAGAATGGAGTTGGAGCCTTCATTTCAAACAGCAGAAAAATAAACTCTGTACAAAACACCTCAAGGATGTTCTTTAAAGTGAAGTTCTTAGATAAGGTTAATTTGTAATGCACAGAAATAGGCTGAGTGGAACTAACGAGGTCATCAGATCATTGTTATGAAAAGGGGAGGTAATCATACACCGTACTTGTGAAGGTCAGAATGGTGAGACAGCCCAAGCAGCTGCAAGTTGCTATGTATTTTGAAGGGGTACGAAAGGTACAAAGGGAAAGCTATTGAACACTGGAAGCAGCGCAACACCAGAGGATGAGAAGCTTCAGTCAACAGAACAGTGCAAGAGAGTAAAGAGACCGCGCCACAGTCACTCGGAAGGAATGCCGGATTTCATCAAACAGACTGCGACTATCATCTGGTGAAGTGTTACTTATTCCTACTGGATGTTTAATGCTTAATAAACCTGGTTTACTTACACACAATACACCCGGACCCAAAGTGGTTTGAGTAGCCACGGACTGTTTTACTGATACACAATGTACCTGGACTCGGAGTGGTTTGTGTAGTCACGGACTGTTTTACTGATGCACAATATACCTGAACCCAGAGTGGTTTGTGTAGTCAAGGAGTGTTTTACTGATACACAATATACCTGAACCCAGTGTGGTTTGTGTAGTCACGGACTGTTTTACGGATACCCAGTATAACTGAACCCAGTGTGGTTTGTGTAGCCATGGACTATTTTACTGATACACAATATACCTGGACCCGGAGTGGTTTGTGTTAACATGGACTGTTTTACTGATACACAATATACCTGGACCCAGAGTGGTTTGTGTTAACATGGACTGTTTTACTGATACACAATATACCTGGACCCGGAGTGGTTTGTGTAGTCACGGACAAATTATTATAAAGAGCTTCTGAAAGCTACAGATTGGCGGCCAACGTGGGGGTGTGATGTTTTACTGAAACCAGATCTATTGTACATAAGGCAGGAGCTTGGATTTTTGCTAAGATTTTCGTCTGATCAACGAAAGTCCTGGTGGAAAGTTAGGTTATCTAATATATTGTTTCTCTTTTACGTACAGCAAGATGTCACGTGAGAATATTTTTGCAGACTTTGAAACGGTTAGTGAAGATGTGCGGGAATATACAGTTACAGATGTTAGTAGGATAATGTCTATCAAATGTTAAAACCAAGTCAGAGGACAATCAGGATAAATTAGAAAAAGACAAGCTACGGTGGATAGAAGAGAATCTAATGTTAATGGAGGTAACAAAAACGTTAACGGGCGAGAAGTCAAACTGGGAAAAAGAGGCTGTAGAGTTCAAAAGTAAGATTTATGTTCTTCAGTGCCTGGTCGATGCTTCAACAGCAATAATACAGCAACAGAGCATTAATACAGTTCACGCCAGCACTGCAATGCAGAACCTTGAGGAGGCTTGTTGTCAGGTAGGCTCCTAAACAAAAGACAATGAACATCTTAACAGAAAATTAAATGATTCATAAAAAACCCTAAGAGAGGCTCTTCAGCACCCCCAAATGGAGTCGGACCACTGAGAGTTTCATATTAATATACAGCAGTTGGAAAACCAGTTGGGTAAACAACGGGCTGGAATAGCGGTGCAAGAATGGCAGTAAGCATGGTGCGGTTGATAGATTGTTAGAAATGGAAGAAAAGTTTAACCGAGGCCTCAGATGTTGGAATTCATCAAACAACATTTTGCAGAAAACGATGGTGGAAACATTTACACTTGGAGATGGTGTGGATTGAACCCAGTACCTTACCACGGAGCTACATCCCCAACTAGTGTTTTGCTGTATTGAAGGATAGAAGGACTGGCAGCCTTTTCTTTCTAATCTTCCTTTGTGTTCCAAGGCTATGCTGAAGTAGGAGCACCTGATACAACTGTGAGTGAAGCGAAGAATTCTGGGCTTGTCAATCCGAGAACAGAGAAAGTGGAAATGAGAGCGAAGAGTTGGGGAATTTTTTGGCCTCTTCCCTCTAGGAAAAAGTAGAGTGAGTGGAGAGCTCACATCGGCCTTTATCATTATGGAGGGGTTAAAATCATAGAATATTACAGCACAACAGGGGCCATTCAGCCTGTCGTGCCTGTGCCAGCTCTTTGAAAGAGCTTACCAATTTCCTCCAACACCCCAGCGTTTTTCCAACAACGCTGCGAATTAGTTCCCTTCAAACATATGTCTAATTGCCGTTTGAAGTTGCTGTCGAATCTGACTCCACTACCTTTTTAGGTAATGCGTCCCCGCACTTTAAAAACATCTGTGTGGCAATATATATTACATGTATGACGTCTGGTTACTTGTCAGAGGAATTAGTTTCTCTACCTGCTCTATCAAATCCCTTAATTATTATGCATATCTCTATGAAGCAACCCTTATTGGCATAGGGTCAAGCAATCAGAGAGTTAAATGCGTGGCTCAAAGAGTGGTGTGTGAAAAGTGGTTTTAATTCATGGGGCACAGGCTCCAGAACTGAAGAATGAGAGATCTGTTCCATTGGGACGGGCTCCACTTATACCGGGCTGGGACCAGCATCCTGGTGAATCGAATAACTGGGGTTGTAGGTAGGGCTTTAAACTAAAACAAGGAGTGGGACGGATCAGTTGTGGGGAAATTTGGAAATCTAAAGAGAAAAGTCAAGGCCACACAGCAACGTAGCGATTGGGTAAAATTAAGCATATTGCAACAGGAAGGGACAGAGTTTAATGGTACCACTGCAGAAGAGAATAAGTTCAAAGCAGGGAATAATGGTCAAAAATTAAAATAAACTTTCTTTATCTGAATGCGTGAAACATTTGTAACAAGATAGACGAATTAGTGGCTCAAACAGAGATAAATGGGTTTGCTCTAATAGCCATTACTGAGATATGGTTGCATGGTGGCTAATGTTGGGAACTAAATGTTCCAGCATAATTGACGTTTCTAAAAGACAGCCAGAGGGGAAACGGAGGGGGAATGGCCCTGCTAATTAAGGATGACTTAAGGAAAGTAGCGAGAAAGTAACTTGGCTCAGAAGATTAGAAAGTAGAATAAGTATGGGTGGAGATAAAGGAATAACAAGGGACAGAGACCAGCTGTAGGTGTAACATTTAGGCCACATGGGAGTAGCAATACCGTTGGACAGAATATTAATCAAAAAATAGTAGGAGCTTGCAACAAATGTAATGCAATAATATTGAGGGATGGTAATCTTCATATAGACTGGGGAAATCAAATTAACAAAGGTAGTCTGGAGAAGGAGTTCATGGAATGCTTTCGGGACAGTTTCCCAGAACAATATGTCATGGAATCAACCAGGGACCAGACTGTTTTAGATCTTGTATTGTGTAATGAGACAGGGTTAATAAGCAGTCTCATAATAAAGGATTCTGTGGGGCAGAGTGATCATAATATGATGGAATTTTACATTACTTTTGAGATGGATTTGCCTGAATCGGAAACTAGAGTTTTAAAATTAAATAAAACCAATTACATAACTATGAGGGGCGAGGGGTAGAGGTAGATTGGGAAAATGTATGCCATTAGATAAGCAGTGTCTAGCATTTAACGAAATATTTCATAATTCTCAACAAGATACATTCCATTGTGAAACATAAACTCCACTGGAAAAGTGATCCAACCGTGGCTAATTAAAAAAGTTAAGGATAGCATTAGATTGAAAGAAGAAGCTCATAATGTTGCAAATATTAACAGTAAGCCTGAGGATTGGGAGAGTGTCAGAAACCAGCAGATGTTGACCAAAAGTTAGATAAAAAGGGAAAAATTAGAATATCAGAAAACTAGCAAGAAATAGAAAAGCAGATTGTAAGAGTTCCTACAAGTATGTAAAAAGTGAAAGATTATCTCAAGCAATCGATGGCTTAGAGGTTGAGACAGGAGAAATTATTATGGGGAATAAGGAAATGGCAGAAACTTTAACAAATATTTTGTATCTGTCTTCACAGTAGAAGACACACAAAGCACACCGAAAATCGCGGGGAACTAATGGTGTAATGAGGGTGAGGAACTTAACTTAATTACTATAAGTAGAGAAAAAGTACAAGTGAAACTACGGGGACTAAAATCCGACAAATTCCCTGGAACTGACGGCCTACATCCAAGATTCTAAAAGCGGTAGCTGAAGAGATAGTGGATGCATTGGTTTTGATATTTCAATATTGCCTAGACTCTCGAAAGGTTCCAGCGGATCGGAAGTTCGCAAATGTAACACTGCTATTCAAGGAAAGATGGAGAGAAACAACAGGGAACCACAGGTCAGTTAGCCTGACATCCGTTATCGGAAAAATGCTGGAATCCATTGTTAAGGAAGTGGTATCAAGTCACTTAGAAAATCATAACTTTATTAGGCAAAGGCAGCATGGTTTTATGAAAGGGAAATAATTTTTGACAAAATTATTATAGTTTTTGGAGTATGTAACTACCAGAGTAGATAAAAGCGAACCAGTGCATATAGTATATTTGGATTGCCAAAAGGCATTCGATAAGTTGCCATATAAAAGTTTATTACACAAGTTTAGGGCTGATGGCTTGGGGGTAATTTAGTAGCATGGATAGAGGATTGGTTAAAGGATAGAAAAAAGAGAGTAGGTCTAAACGGACCTTTTTCAGGTTAGCAGGAAGTAACTAGTGGTGTATCGCAAGGAGCAGTGTTGGGGCCTCAGCTATTTACAATTTATATTAATGATCTAGATGAAGGGACCGAGAATAATGTATCCAAGTTTGCTGATGACACAAAGCAGGGTGGGAGAGTAAGCTGTGAGGAGAACACAAAGAGGAAGCAATGGGGTATAGATAGACTAAGTGAGTGGGCAGTAAGTTGACTGATGGAGTATAATGTAGAGAAATGAGAAGTTATTCACTTTGGTAGGAATAATAGAAAAAAAGAATATTTTTTAAATGGTGAGAAACTTTCAAATGTTGGTGTTCAGAAGGATGTGGGTGTCCTCATGCAAGAAACACAGAAAGTTAGCATGCAGGTACAGCAAGCAATAAGGAAGGCAATTGGCATATTGGCCTTTATTGCAAAGGGTTTGGAGTATAAGATAAGGAAGTATTGATACCATTGTACAGGGCCTTGGTGAGGCCACACCTGGAGTACTGTGCACAGTTCTGATCTCCTTATCAAAGGAAGGATATACTTGCCTTGGAGGCGGTACAACATAGGTTCACTAAATTGATTCCTGGGATGAGAGTGCTGCCATATGATGAGAGATTGTGTAGAATGGGCCTATGCTCTCTGGGGTTTAGAAGAATGAAGGTGATCTCTTGAAACAATAAAGATTCTGAAGGGGATTGACAGGGTAGATGCTGAGAGGGGTATTCCACTGGCTGAAGTGTTTGGAATAAGGGGGCATAGTCGCAGGTTAATGGGTAGTCCATTTGAGACTGAGATGAGGAGGAATTTTTTCACTCAAAAAGTTGTGAATCTTTATAATTCGCTGCCCCAGAGGGCTGCGAATGCTGAGTCTCTGAGTATATTCAAGGCTGAGATAGATATATTTTTGGACCCTCTGAGAATCAAGGGATAAGGCGATCGGGCGGGAAAGATGACTTGAGGTCAATGATCCGCCATGAACTTATTGCATGACGGAGCAGTCTCCACGGGTCGTATGGTCTAATACTGCTCTTACTTCTTAAGTGCTTATGTTCTTATATTATTTTGTTAATCCTCTCTGCTCTAAGGAGAACAATACCAGGCTAGCCAATTTCTCCAAATAACTGAAATCCCTTAACCCTGGTAGCATTCTCGTAAATCTTCTCTGAGCCCTCTCCAAGGCCTTGCCATCCTTCCCAAAGTGTATGCCCATATTTGAATGCAATACTCCAGCTGAGGCTAACCAGTGTTTTATGAAGATCATAAAGCCATCAGTCGTGTTTTTTTAACGCTCTTAGACCTATTAGAATTATTATTTAATGTGGCCACGTTTGATTTAAGCCGTTGATTTCTCTTTCTGCCACTTTTTTTTTCTCCTTCCTGTCTTTTGCTTTTGACCTTGTTTCCCATTCCTCTGTCTCCCTGCTCAGGTACCCACCCCCCTGCCATTTTAGTTTAACCCCTCCCCCACAGCACTAGCAAAGACTCTCCCTAGGACATTGGTTCCAGCCCTGCCCAGGTGCAAACCGTCCGGTTTGAACTGGCCCCACCTCCCCCAGAACCGGTTCCAATATCCCAGGAACATGAATCACTCTCTCTGGCACCATTCCTCTTGCCATGTATTCATCGGAAGCATCCTTCTATTTATACTCTGACTAGCACGTGGCGCTGGTAGCAATCCTAAGATTACTACCTATTCGGTCCTGTTTTTTAATTTATCTCCTAACTCCCTATATTACGCTTATAGGACATCATCCCGCTTTTTAACTATATCGTTGGTGCCTATATGCACCACAACAACTGGCTGTTCACCCTCCCCTTCCAAGATGTTCTGCAACCGCTCGGAGACATCCTTGACACTTGCACCAGGGAGGCAACACACCAACCTGGAGTCTCGTTTGCGGCTGCAGAAACGCCAATCTATTCCCCTTACAATAGAATCCCCTATTACTATAGCTCTTCCCCTCTTTTTCATTCCATTCTGTGCAGCAGATCCAACCCTGGTGCCAGGAAGTTGGCTGCTGCTGCCATCCTCTGATAAGCCATCCCCCCCAACAGTACTCAAAGTGGTGCATCTGTTGGAGAGGGGGATGGCCACAGGGGACCCCTGCACTACCTGCCTGGGCCTTGTACTCTGCCTGTTGGTAACCCATTCCCTTTCTTCCTGTCCAAAGTCTACCTGCGGTGCGTCCAACTCCGTAAACGTGCTATTCACGATTCCCTGTGCATCGTGAACGCTCCACTATGCATCCAATCGCAGCTCCAGTGCCGCAATAACTTCGTCCAGCATGGTCATTGCTTCCAGTAAGGCTTGCTCCTGTTCCATTTCAGTCTTGCCTTAAATCAAAATGTTATCCTGTAGCAGGGAATATCACCAGGACCTTCTAATAAACGTGGCGTTTTCCTGAGCAAACAACATGAGAGGGCTGCCCTATGATGAGAGATGGGCCTATACTCTCGGGAGTTTAGAAGAATGAAAGCTGATCTCATTGAACCATAAAAGATTCTGAAAGGGATTGAAAGGGTAGATGCTGAGAGGTTGTTTCCCTTGGCTGGAGTGTCTAGAACTTGGGGGCATAGTCTCAGGATAAGGGTTAGGCCATTTAAGACCGAGATGAGGAGGAATTTCTTCACTCAGAGGGTTGTGCATCTTTGGAGTACTCTGCCCCAGAGGGATGTGAATGCTGAGTGTTTGAGTATATTCAAGGCTGAGATAGATAGAGTATTACGGCTCAATGGGCCACATGGCTCTAACCACACACACTCAGCAATACATAAAGAAGTAATGGAAAAGGTTTACTTCTCTAAAACTCCTGCTGCCGGTATCATGACTCGCACCAAGTTTCGTTCACCGGCCACCCACTGTGCTCCCTGACCTGCATTGGATTACGGTCCAGCAACGCCTCGATTTCAAAATTCTCTTGTTTTCAAATCCCTCCACGGGCTCGCCTCTCCTTTTCCATGGAAACTCCAACCAACAAACAGACTACAACCAATACACACTTCAAGGCCATGCAGAAACGCAGCGCGCTGCAGGTGACGTGCATCCGGCGATCCGGCATTTAAAGAGAAAAAACGTGCATGTGCTGAATTTTGAATAGGTCGCACAGCCCGTTGACGGGGTCGGGCGGGACAAAGCAACAAATTAGAGGGACCATTGCCTATAACTCCCCGAGATCATATAATAGAATGGTTGCAGCACAGAAGGAGGCCATTCGGCCTGTCGAGCCCGTGCCGGCTCTCTGAAACAGCACTTCAGCTTTTTCCACACCCCCACCCTTTCCCCGTAGCCCTGCAATTTTTTTCCTTTCAGGTCCATATCCAATTCCCTTTTGAAAGCCACAAATGAATCTGCCTGCAGCACCCTTTCAGGCACTGAATTCCAGAAGCTATCCACACGATACATAAACAATTTCCCCTCATGTTGCCTTTGATCTCTGTGCTCCTGCAATTCGGGCCTCTTGTGTATACCTATTTTATTTGCTTCACCTTTGACGGGTGTGCTTTCAGCTGCCTAGGCCCTAAAATCAGGAATTCCCTCCCGAAACTGCGCCACTTCTCTATCTCTCCTCCTTTAAGACGCTCCTTAAAACCTAATTTTTCGACCAAGCTTTTGGGCATGTGTCCTAAAATCTGAAATACAAAAGCAAAGTACTGCAGATGCTGCAATTCTGAAATAAAAACTGAAAATGCAGCAAATACACAGCAAGTCCTGCAGCATCTGTGGAGAGAGTAACAGAGTTGTTGGAGAGAAGAGCAGAACTTCATCAATGTGGGCATTCTTAAAACAGAACTGGCAGTAAATTAAACAGTAATACAGTTCTGACGAAGGGTCATCGACCTGAAAAGTTAACCCTGTTTTTCTCTCTCCACAGATGCTGCATGACCTGCTGAGTATTTCCAGCATTTTCTGTTTTTATGACCTAATAACTTCTTGTGCGGCAGGGTGTGAAATTTTGTTTGATAACGCTCCTGTGGAGTGCCTTGGGACGCTTTACTACATTAATAGTGCTATATAAATACACGGTAACAAGTCAATAAGGAGGAACTGTTTCCAGTGTAAGTTACATGGGCATCAGATTTAAGAAAATTTGCAAAAGAACCAGTAGGATGGTTCCCCGCCTCGCCCTCGAGAAGGTGCAGAAAAGTGATGCAGCAAATTGTTGTGAGTGCCTGCAATGCCCTGCCTGAAAGGGTGGTTGAAGAAATTGAACAGTAATGTGGAAAAGTTAATTTGGATAATATTTGAAGGTTAAATAATTGCAGGGATTTAGTGAAAGAACAGAGGAATATGATTAATTGGATAGCCCTTTGAAAGAGACAGCAGAGGAACGTTGGGCAGAATGACCTGGTTCTGTGCTGTTTCATTGTTTCTGTAGTTAACAAGGTTAAACATTTTGCCGAAGTGCAGATTCGGCAGGCAGATTTGAAATTCTGGTTGTACACAGTGTGGACTTGTAAGTGTAAATAATTTTTGATTTTTTGTGCAAAATATGTAATTTCTTAGTTGTAAGGATGAATATCAATGTGAACGTAGAGAGAAATTGAAATGTGAGCTTTGGGAATCGCGTATGAGTCAATTTGAATAGGCTGTGTTTTGGAGAAAGGCCCTTTTGTATCACAGCTCCCTCTGCCAGGAATAAAGCAAAGTTAACATTGAACGCAAAATAACAGTGCATTTGAGAACGTAGTTGAAAGTCTAACTTCAATTGTAAAGCCAGGGGGGAGCACAAACGCAGTATTCACTATCACAAATTTTGCAGTCGAGTATCCCGCATTTGAGGACATCGCAGGCGTCAGCACACCCGAAATGCATAGGCGAGACTCGTCCTGTAAAAATCACCTTCATGATCATGGTCTCTCTCCCCTGCCAGGTAAGTATGCTTTCCATTGGCAAACATTGCCTTGCCACATCATTCACTGCCTCTTACCGTCTCAACGATTAATTTTTTTTAACCAAAATTCCCCCTTCATTCAGGAAGTGCTGCTGTTTTCTCATGTAGATTCAGCTAAAATATTGCAATATATAATGATATACCCTTTGACATAACGCTGCAATAATTAAGAGCCAGGCATTTATATTTGCATGTTGCCCTGAAAAGGAAACGAATGCTCCCTCAGTACCTTTTCTTCAGGCCACGGAATGTTTTCTGGAAATAAATCTCTCCTTATATGTATTGCATCTGCAGTAAATATTTGTCATATCTTCACATGAACAATAATTCAGAATCTGATGTGTTTGAAAAAGCAATTTTCAACTTTTGCCCATAAAGACCGACAGGGACATAGTGAGGTTTTGGCCCATCAAGTCTTCATCACTTGTCACATTCACTCACTCTGGTTGAAATGTTTCACCAATAAACCTACATTCTTTTGCCTAAGCGGGTTTCACATTGTTGTCTTATAATAGTCCTGTGAAGTGTCTTGGGACGTTTTAAATATTTTAAAGGTACTATATAAATACAAGTTGTTGTTGTCGTTTGTAATCTTTCTCACTCTTTTCAGTTTGATCATTCAGTATAAGCATAGTCGTTAAATGATATAAGGAAAAGCCACATTAAGAGCTTAGAGACGGAGGTGGTTAATAAATGTCCCTTTATGTTGTTATATGTAAGGGAGACACCGGAAATATTGAAGTATTCGAGGCAACAGTGCAGCAATCCTAAATCCCTCCAGCATGGTCAGTGCTTGCAGTAAGGCTTTCTCCTGTTCCTTTTCAGTCTTGCCTTAAATCAAAATGATGTCATGTAGCAGGGAATATCATCAGGACATTCTAGTAACCGTGGAGTTTTCCTGAGCAAACAGCAGGAGAGGGCTGTCCTATGATGAGTGATGGGCCTATACTCTCGGGAGTTTAGAAGAATGAGAGGTGATTTCATTGAACCATACAAGATTCTGAAAGGTATTGAAAGTGTAGATGCTGAGAGATTGTTTCCCTTGGCTGGAGCGTCTAGAAGTTGGGGGCATAGTCTCAGGGTAAGGGTTAGGCCATTTAAGACCGAGATGAGGAGGAATTTCTTCACTAAGAGGGTTGTGCATCTTTAGAATTCTATGCCCCAGAGGGATGTGAATGCTGAGTGTTTGAGTATATTCAATGCTGAGATAAAGAGGTTATTATGGCTCAATGGGCCGCATGGCTCTAACCACACACATACATCAATACATAAAGAAGTAACAGAAAAGGGTTACTTCTCCAAAAACCCTGCTGCCTATATCCTGACTCGCACCAAGTCTCGTTCACCCATCACCCCCTGTGCTCGCTGACCTGCATTGGGTCACAGTCCAGCAACGCCCCGATTTTAATAATCTCCTGTTTTCAAATCCCTCACGGGCTCGGCCCTCCCTTTGCCTGTAACCTCCAACCAATACACACTACAACCAATACACACTTAAAGGCCGCGCAGAAACGCAGCGCGCTGCAGGCCCCGTGCATCTGGTGAGCCAGCATTTAAAGAGAAAATACGTGCACGTGCTGATTTCTGAATAGGTCGCACAGCCCGTTGACGGGGCCGGGCGGGCCAAACAAATAAATTAGAGGGACCATTGCCTACAACTCTCCGAGATCATATAATAGAATGGTTGCAGCACAGAAGGAGGCCATTCGGCCTGTGGAGCCCGTGTCAGCTCTCTGAAACAGCACTTCAGCTAGTCCCACTCCCCCACCCTTTCCCCGTAGCCCTGCAATTTTTTTCCTTTCAGGTCCATATCCAATTCCGTTTTGAAACCCACAACTGAATCTGCCTCCAACACCCTTTCGGGCAGTGAATTCCAAAAGCTATCCACACGCTACATAATCAATGTTCCCTAATGTTGCCTTTGATCTCTGTGCTCCTGCAACTCGGGCCTCTTGCATATTACTGTTTTATTTGGTTCACCGTTGACGGGCATGCTTTCAGCTGCGTGGCCCTAAAATCAGTAATTCCCTCCTGAAACTGCGCCACTTCTCTGTCTCTCCTCCTTTAAGATGCTCCTTAAAACCTGACTTTTCGACCACGCTTTTGGTCAGCTGCCCTAATATCTCAAATACAAAAACAAAATACTGCGGATGCTGCAAATCTGACGTAAAAACCGAAAATGCTGCAATACACAGCAAGTCCTGCAGCATCTGTGGAGAGAGTAACAGAGTTGTTGGAGAGAAGTGCAGAACTTCATCAGTGTGGGCATTCTTAAAAGAGAACTGGCAGTAAATTAAACACTAATACAGTTCTGACGAAGGGTCATCGACCTGAAAAGTTAACCCTGTTTTCTCTCTCCACAGATGCTGCCTGACCTGCTGAGTATTTCCAGCATTTTCTGTTATTATGTCCTTATATCTCCTTGTGCGGCAGGCTGTGATATTTGGTTTGATAACGCTCCTGTGGAGTGCCTTTGTGACGTTTAACTACATTAATGGTGCTATATAAATACAAGATAACAAGTCAATAAGGAGAAACTGTTTCCAGTGTCAGTTACAGGCACAACAGATTTAAGAAAATTTGCAAAAGAACCAGTCGGATGTTTCCCCGCCTCCCCCTCGTGAAGATGAAAAAAAGTGATGCAGAAAATTGTTGTGAGTGCCTGCAATGCTCTGCCTGAAAGGGTGGTTGAAGCAAATTGAATAGTAATGTTGAAAAGGTAATTTGGATAATATTTGAAGGTAAAATAATTGCAGGGATTTGGTGAATGAACAGAGGAGTATGATTCATTGGATAGCCCTTTGAAAGAGCCAGCAAAGGTACGATGGGCCGAATGTCCTGGTTCTGTGCTGCATCATTGTTTCTGTAGTTAACAAGGATAAACATGTGGCCAAAGTGCAGAGTTGGCAGGCAGATTTGAAAATCTGGTTGTACGCAGTGTGGACATGTAAGTCTGAATAATTTTTGATCTTTTGTGCAAAATATGTATTTTCTTAGTTGTAAGGATGAATATGAACGTGAGCGTAGAGAGAAATTGAAATGTGAGCTTTGGGAATCGCTTCTGAGTCAATTTGAATAGGCTGTGTTTTGGAGAAAGGCCCTTTTGTATCGCAGCTCACTCTGTGGAGAATAAAGCAAAATATTACAAGCAGAATAACACTGCATTTGAGAGCTAGTTGAAAATCTAACTTTTAATTATAAAGCCAGGTGAGAGCGCGAACGCAGTCCTGCACTACCACAAATTTTGCAGCCGAGTATCCCGCATTTGAAGACATCGCAGGCATCAGCACACCCGAAGTGCAATGGACTAACCTCATCGTGGTAAAACCATCTTCATGATCATGGTTTTTCCACTGCCAGGTAAGTATAATTTCCATCGGCACACATTGCCTCGCCACATCATTCACTGCCTCTTACCGTCTCAATGACACATTTTTAAAATCAAAATTCCCCCTTCATTCAAAGAGTGCTGTTGTTTTCTCATGTCGATTCCGCTAAAATATTGCAGTATATAATGATATGCCCTTTGACAAATCGCTGCAATAATAAAGAGCCGGACATGCATTTTTGCATATCACCCTTAAAAGGAAACGAACTCTACCTCAGTAACTTTTCTTCAGGCCATAGAAAGTGTTCGGGAAATAAATCTCTCCTTATATGTATTGCATCTGAAGTAAATGTTTGTCTTATCTTCATATGAACAATCATTCGGAATCTGATGTGATTAAAAAAGCAATTTTCAACTTTTGCCCATAAAGACCGATACGGACAGAGTGAGGTTCTGGCCGATCAAGTCTTCATCACTTGTCACATTCACTCACTGTGGTTGAAATAATTCACCAATAAACCTACCTTCTTTTGTTTAAGCGGATTTCACATTGTTGTCTTATAATAGTCCTGTGAAGCGTCTTGGGACGTTTTAACAATGTTAATGGCGCTATATAAATACAAGTTGTTGTTGTCATTTGCAATCTTTCTCACTCTTTTCAGTCTGATAATTCAGTATAATCATAGTGATTAAATGATATAAGGAAAAGTCACATTAAGAGCTTAGAGACGGAGGTGGAAAATAAATGTCCCTTTATCTTGTTATATGTAAGGGAGACACCGGAAATATTGAAGTATTCTAGCCAACAGTGCAGCGATCCTAACTTCCTCCAGCATGGTCAGTGCTTGCAGTAAGGCTTTCTCCTGTTTCATTTCAGACTTGCCGTAAATCAAAATGATGTCCTGTAGCAGGGAATATCACCAGGACATTCTAATAACTGGCGTGTTCCTCAGCAAACAACATGAGAGGGCTGTCCTATGATGAGAGATGGTGATATACTCTCGGGAGTTTAGAAGAAAGAGAGGTGATCTCATTGAACCAGACAAGATTCTGAAAGGGATTGAAAGGGTAGATGCTGAGAGGTTGTTTCCCTTGGCTGGAGTGCCTAGAACTTGGGGGCATAGACTCAGGATAAGGGTTAGGTCATTTAAGACTGAGATGAGGAGGAATTTATTCTCTCGGAGGGTTGTGCATCTTTGGAATTCTCTGCCCCAGAGGGATGAGAATGCTAAGTGTTTGAGTCCAAAGATGTGCGGGTTAGGTTGATTGGCCATGATAAATTGACCATTAGTGTTAGGGGGATTAAAATATGTGGGGTTACGGGAATAGGGTGGGATACGTGTCGGTGCAGGCTCGATGGGCCGAAATGGCCTCTATCTGCACTGTGGGGTTTATGTGTTTGTGTGTGATATTAAAGGCAGAGATAGATAGATTATTACGGCTCAATGGGCCACATGGCTCTAACCACACGCACTCAACAATACATAAAGAAGTAACAGAAAAGTGTTACTTCTCCAAAAACCCTGCTGCCCATATCGTGATTCGCAGCAAGACTCGTTCACCCATCACCCCCTCTGCACCCTCACCTGCATTGGGTCACGGTCCAGCAATGCCTCGACTTTAAAATTCTCTTGTGTTCAAATCCCTCCACGGGCTCACCCCTCGCTTTCCCTGTAACCTCCAACCAATACACACTACAACCAATATGCACTTCAAGGCGGCGCAGAAACGCAGCGTGCTGCAAGGCCCGTGCATCCGGTGAGTCGGCATTTAAAGAGAATAAAACGTGCACGTGCTGATTTTTGAATAGGTCGCACAGCCCGTTGACGGGGCCGGGCGGGCCAAAGCATAAATTAGATGGACCATTGCCTACAACTCTCCGAGATCATATAATAGAATGGTTGCAGCACAGAAGGAGGCCATTCGGCCTGCCGAGACTGTGCCGGCTCTCCGAAACAGCACTTCAGCTAGTCTCCCTCCCCCACCCTTTCCCCGTAGCCCTGTAAATGTTTTCCTTTCACATCCATATCCAATTCCCTTTTGAAAGCCACAATTGAATCTGCCTCCAGCACCCTTTCAGGCAGTGAATTCCAGAAGCTATCCATACGCTACATAAACAATTTTGCCTCAAGTTGCCTTTGATCTCTGTGCTCCTGCAATTCGGGCCTCTTGCGTATTCCTATTTTATTTTCTTCGCCCTTGACGTGCGTGCTTTCAGCTTCCTAGGCACTAAAATCAGGAATTCCCTCCCGAAACTGCGTCACTTCTCTGTCTCTCCTCCTTTAAGACGCTTCGTAAAACATAACTTTTCAACCAAGCTTTTGGTCATCTGTCTTAATATCTCAAATACAAAAGCAAAATACTGCGGATGCTGGAAATCTGAAAAAAAAATGCTCCAAATACACAGCAAGTCAGGCAGCATCTTTGGAGTGAGTAACAGAGTTTTTCGAGAAAGGAGCAGAAATTCTTCAATGTGGGCATTCTTAAAAGTGAAGTGGCAGTGAATTAAACTGTAATACAGTTCTGACGAAGGGTCATCGACCTGAAACGTTAACCCTGTTTTTCTCTCTCCACAGATGCTGCCTGACCTGCTGAGTATTTCCAGCATTTTCTGTTTTTACGTCCTAACATCTTCTTGTGACCCAGGGTGTGAAATTTTGTTTGATAACGCTCCTGTGGAGTGGCTTGGTACGTTTTATTACACTAATGGTGCCATATAAATACAAGATAACAAGTCAATAAGGAGAAACTGTTTCCAGTGTCATTTACAGGGGCAACAGATTTAAGAAAATTTGCAGAAGAACCAGAAGGATGTTTCCCCACCTCCCCCTCGAGAAGGTGAAAAAAGTGATGCAGAAAATTGTTGTGCGTGCCTGCAATGCTCTGCCTGAAAGGGTGGTTAAAGCTAATTGAATAGTAATTTTGAAAAGGTAATTTGGATAATATTTGAAGGTAAAATAATTGCAGGGATTTGGTGAAAGAACAGAGGAGTATGATTAATTGAATAGCCCTTTGAAAGAGCCAGCAGAGGAACGATGGGCCGAATGACGTGTTTCTGTGCTGTATCATTGTTTCTGTAGTTAACAAGGTTAAACATTTTGCCAAAGTGCAGAGTTGTCAGGCAGATTTGAACATCTGGTGGTACGCGGTGTGGACTTGTAAGTGAATAATTTTAGATTTCTTGCGCAAAATATGTAATTTATTAGTTGTAAGGATGAATATCAACGTGAGCGTAGAGAGAAATTGAAATGTGAGCTTTGGGATTCGCTTATGAGTCAAATTGAAAAGGCTGTGTTTTGGAGAAAGGCTCTTTTGCATCACAACTCTCTCTGTCGGGAATAAAGCAAAGTTAAAATTGAAAGCAAAATAACAGCGCATTTGAGAGCTTAGTTGAAAATATAACTTTAATTGTAGAGTCAGGAGAGAGCGCGAATGCAGTCCACCACTACCACAAATTTTACAGTCGAGTAACCCGCATTTGAGGACATCGCATGCGTCAGCACACCCAAAGTACGATGGACTAGCCTCAGCCTGGGAGAACCACCTTCATAATCATGGTCTCTCCACTGCCAAGTAAAGATGCTTTCCATACATTGGCTCGCCACATCATTCACTGCCTCTTACTGTCTCGGTGACACATTTTTAAAATCAAAATTCCCCTTCATTCAGAAAGTGCTGCTGTTTTCTCATGTCGATTCTGCTAAAATATTGCATTATATAATGATATACCCTTTGACGAAACTCTGCAATAACAAAGAGCCAGATATGCATAGTTGCCTATTGTCATTAAAAGGAAACGAACGCTCCCTCAGTAACTTTTCTTCAGGCCACGGAAAGTTTTCTGGAAATAAATCTCTCCTTATATGTATTGCATCTGAAGTAATAATCTGAAGTTTGTCTTATCTTCACATGAACAATAATTCGGAATCTGATGTGTTTGAAAAAGCAATTTTCAAGTTTTGCCCATAACGACGATAGGGACAACGTGAGGTTTTGGCCCATGAAGTCTGCATCACATGTCACATTCACTCGCTGTGGTTGAAATATTTCACCAATAAACCTACCTCCTTCTGTTTGAGTGTGTTTCACGTTGTTTCTTATTCTAGTCCTGTGAAGTGTCTTGGGACGTTTTAACTATGTTCAAGGCGCTATATAAATACAAGTTGTTGTTGTCGTTTGCAATCTTTCTCACTCTTTCAGTATGATCATTCAGTATAATCATAGTGATTAAATGATATAAGGAAAAGCCACATTAAGAGCTTAGGGACGGAGGTGGATAATAAATGTCCCTTTATGTTGTTATATGTAAGGGAGACACCGGAAATATTGAAGTATTCGAGCCAACAGTGCAGCAATCCTAACTTCCTCCAGCATGGTCAGTGCTTGCAGTAAGGCTTTCTCCTGTTCCTTTTCAGTCTTGCCTGAAATCAAAATGATGTCATGTAGCAGGGGCTATCACCAGGACATTCGAATAACCGTGGTATCTTCCTGAGCATACAACATGAGAGGGCTGTCCTATGATGAGAGATGGTGATATACTCTCGGGAGTTTAGAAGAATGAGAGGTGATCTCATTGAACCAGACAAGATTCTGAAAGGGATTGAAAGGGTAGATGCTGAGAGGGTGTTACCCTTGGCTGGAGTGCCTAAAACTTGGGGGCATAGACTCAGGATAAGGGTTAGGCCATTTAAGACTGAGATGAGGAGGAATTTCTCCACTCAGAGGGTTGTGCATCTTTGGAATTCACTGACTCAGAGGGTTGTGAATTCTGAGTGTTTGAGTATATTCAAGGCTGTGATAGATAGATTATTACGGCTCAATGGGCCACATGGCTCTAACCACACGCACTCATCAATACATAAAGAAGTAACAGAAAAGGGTTACTTCTCCAAAAATCCTGCTGCCCGTATCGGGACTCGCACCAAGCCTCGCTCACCCATCACCCCCTGTGCTCGCTCACCTGCATTGGGTCACGGTCCAGCAACGCCTCGATTTTAAAATTGTCTTGTTTTCAAATCCCTCCACGGGCTCGCCCCTCCCTTTCCCTGTAACCTCCAACCAATACACACTACAACCAATACATACATAGATACATACATAGAAGATAGGAGCAGGAGTAGGCCTTTTGGCCCTTCGAGCCTGCTCCGCCATTCAATTAGATCATGGCTGATCATCCAAATTTAGGACCCGGTCCCTGCCTTCTCCCCATATCCCTTGATCACTTTAGACTTAAGAAATGTATCCAACTCTTTCTTGAATATACTTAATGAACTGGCCTACACCGCCCTCTGTGGCAGAGAATTCCACAGGTTCACCACTCTCTGGGTGAAGAAATTCCTCCACATTTCAGTCCTAAATGGCTTACCCCTTATCCTTAGACTATGACCCGTGGTTCTGGACTCCCCGGCCATCAGAAACATCCTTTCCGCATCTAGTCTGTCCAGGCCTGACAGAATTTTATAGTTTTCGATGAGATACCCTCTGAATCTTCTAAACTCCAGTGAGTATAAGCCCAATCGACACAATCTCTCCTCATACGTCATTCCTGCCATCCCAGGTATCAGCCTGGTGAATCTTCGCTGCACTCCTTCCATGGCAAGAACGTTCTTCCTCAGGTAAGGTGATCAAAACTGCACACAATATTCAAGGTGTGGTCTCACCAAGGCCCTGCGCAACTGCAGCAAGACATCGTTGTTCTTATACTCGAACCCTCTTGCTACAAAGGCCAACATACCATTTGCCTTCTTAACCGCCTGCTGCACCTGCATGCTTACCTTCAGCGACTGGTGTACAAGAACACCCAGGTCTCTTTGCACTTCCCCTTCTCCCAATCTATTACCATTCAAATATTAATCTGCCTTCCTGTTTTTGCCACCAAAGTTGATAACCTCACATTTATCCACATTATAGTGCATTTGCCATGTTTCTGCCCAATCACCCAGCCTGTCCAAATCGTGCTGGAGTTTCACGACATCCTCCTCACAGCATACCCTCCCCCCCAGCTTTGTGTCGTCTGCAAATTTGGAGATATTACATCCAATTCCCTCGTCCAGATCATTAATATATATTGTAAACAGCTGGGGTCCTAGGACCGAACCTTGCGGTACCCCACTAGTCACTGCCTGCCACTCGGAAAACGACTCATTTATTCCAAATCTTTGCTTTCTGTCCGCCAACCAGTTCTCTATCCAAGTCAATACCTTGCCCCCAATCCCATGTGCCTTAATTTTGCACGCTAATCGCTTATGCGGGACCTTATCGAAAGCCTTCTGAAAGTCCAAATACACCACATCCACTCGTTCTCCCTTATCTATTTACCAGTTACATCCTCAAAAAATTCCAGTAGTTTAGTCAAGCATGATTTACCTTTTGTAAATCCATGTTGACTTTGTCTGATCCAGTCACTGCTTTCCAAGTGCTCTGCTATTACATATTTTATAAAGTACTCTAGCATTTTCCCCACTACCGATGTCAAGCTTACCGGTCTATAATTCCCCGCCTTTTCTCTACCATCTTTTTTGAATAGTGCGGTAACATTAGCTACCCGCCAATCCATGGGTACCATTCCAGAGTCTATCGAGTTCTGGAAGATGACCAGCAATGCATCTACTATTTCTAGGGCCACTTCCTTAAGTTCCCTGGGATGTAGATTATCAGGCCCTGGGGATTTATCGGCCTTCAGTCCCATCAATTTTCCTAACACAATTTCCCTACAAATACTGATTTTTTCAGTTCCACCCTTTCCTCAGACCCTATGTTCATCGGATAAACACTTCAAGGCCGCGCAGAAACGCAGTGCGCTGCAGGTCCCGTGCATCCGGTGAGCCATAAAGAGAAAAAATATGCACGTGCTGAATTTTGACTAGGTCGCACAGCCCGTTGACGGGGTCGGGCGGGCCAAAGAAACAAATTAGAGGGACCATTGCCTACAAATCTCCGAGATCATATAATAGAATGGTTGCAGCACAGAAGAAGGCCATTCGGTCTGTCGAGACCGTGCCGGCTCTCTGAAACAGCACTTCAGCTAGTCCCACTCCCCCACCCTTTGCGTGTAGCCCTGCAATTTTTTTCCTTTCAGGTACATATCCAATTCCCTTTTGACAGCCACAATTGAATCTGCCTGCAGCACCCTTTCAGGCTGTGAATGCTAGATGTTATCCACACGCAACAGAAACAATTTTCCCTCATGTTGCCTTTGAACTCTGTGCTCCTGCAATTCGGGCCTCTTGCGTATTCCTATTTTATTTGCTTCACCTTTGATGGGCGTGCTTTCAGCTGCTTAGCCCCAAAATCAGGAATTCCCTCCCGAAACTGCGCCACTTCTCTGTCTCTCCTCCTTTAAGGCGCTCCTTAAAGCCTAACATATCGATCAAGCTTTTGGTCATCTGTCCAAATATCTCAAGTGCAAAAGCAAAATACTGTGGCTGCTGGAAATCTGAAATGAAATCCGAAAATCCTGCATATACACAGCAAGTAAGGCAGCATCTGTGGAGAGAGTAACAGAGTTGTTGGAGAGAAGATGCAGAACTTCAGCAATGTGGGCATTCTTAAAAGAGTAGTGGCAGTGAATTAAACAGTAATGCGGTTCTGACGAAGGGTCATCGACCTGAAACATTAACTCTGTTTTTCTCTCTCCACAGATGCTGCCTGACCTGCTGAGTATTTCCAGCATTTTCTGTTTTTCTGTCCTAATATCTTCTTGTGCGGCAGTGTGAAATTTTGTTTGATAATGCTCCTGTGGAGTGCCTTCGGATGTTTTACTGCATTAATGGTGCTATATAAAAAGAAGATAACAAGTCAATATAGTGAAACTGTTTCCAGTGTCAGTTACAGAGGCAACATATTTAAGAAAAGTTGCAAAAGAACCAGTAGGATGTTTCCCCGCCACCCCCCCCCCTCGAGAAGGTGAAAAAAAGTGATGCAGAAAATTGTTGTGAGTGCCTGCAATGCTCTGCCGGAAAGGGTGGTTGAAGCAAACTGATAGTAATGTTGAAAAGGTAATCGGGATAATATTTGAATGTAAAATTATTGCAGGGAATTGGTGAAAGAACAGAGGATTATTATTAATTGGATAGCCGTTTGAAAGAGCCAGCAGAGATACGATGGACCTGGTTCTGTGCTGTATCAATGTTTCTGCAGTTAACAAGATTAAACATTTTGCCAAAGTGCAGAGTTGGCAGGCAGCTTCGAAAATCTGGTTGTAAGCGGTGTGGACTTGTAAGTGTAAATAATTTTAGATTTATTGTGCAAAATATGTAATTTCTCAGTTGTCAGGATAAATATCAACGTGAGCGTAGAGAGAAATTGAAATGTGAGCTTTGGGAATCGCTTATGAGTCAATTTTAATACGCTGTGTTTTGGAGAAAGGCCGTTTTGTGTCACAGCTCCCTCTATCGGGAATAAAGCAAAGTTAGGATTGAAAGCAAAATAACTGTGCATTTGAGAGGTCAGTTGAAAAATCTAACTTTAATTGCAAAGCCAGTGAAGAGCGCGAACGCAGTGCCCGGCTATCAGAAATTTTGCAGTCGAGTATCCCGCATTTGGGGACATCACAGGCGTCAGTACACCCGAAGTACAATGAGCTAACCTCACCCTGGCAAAAGTACCTTCTTGATCATAGTTTCTCCCCTGCCAGGTAAGTAAGTTTTCCAGGTGCACACACTGCCTCGCCACATCTTCCACTGCCTCTTACCGGCTCAACGACTCCTTATTTTAAATCACAATGTCCATTCATTCAGAAAGTGCTGCTGTTTTCTCCTGTCGATTCTGCTAAAATATTGCAATATATAATGCTGTACCCTTTGACAAAACGCTGCAATAATGCAGAGCCGGCAATGCATATTCGCTCATTTCCCTTAAAATGAAACAAACGCTCACTCACTAACTTTCTTACGGCCGCAGAATGTTTTCTGGAAATAAATCTCTCCTTATATTTATTGCATCTGAAGTAAATGTTTGTCATATCTTCATATGAACCATAATTCGGAATCTGGTGTGTTTGAAAAAGCAATTTTCAAGTTTTGCCCATAAGGACCGAAAGGGACATAGTGAGGTTCTGGCCCAGCAAGACTTCATCACTTGTCACATTCACTCACTGTGGTTGCAATATTACACCAATAAACCTTCCTTCTTTTTTTTAAGCGGTTTTCACATTTTTTGTCTTATTTACTTTTTTACTACGTTAAAGGCGCTATAGAAATAAAATTTGTTGTTGTTTGCAATCTTTCTCTTTATTTTCAGTCTGATCATTGTCCTCATAGTGATTAAATGATATAAGGAAAAGCCACATTAAGAGCTGAGAGACGGAGGTGGAAAATAAATGTTTCTTAATGTTGTTATATGTAAGGGAGTCACTGGAAATATTGAAGTATTCGAGCCAACAGTGCAGCAAACCCAACTTCCTCCAGCATGGTCATTGCTTCCAATAAGGCATTCTCCTGTTCCGCTTCAGTCTTTCCTTAAATCAAAATGATGTTCTGCAGCAGGGAATATCACCAGGACCTTTTAAGAACTGTGGCATTTTCATTTGCAAACAACATCAAAGGGCTTCCCTATGATGAAAGATTGTTTAGAACAGGTAGATAAGGTGGTTAAAAAGGCATATGGGATACTTGCCTTCACTAGCCGAGGCATAGAATATAAGAGCAGGGAGGTTATGATGGAGCTGAACAAAACGCTGGTAAGGCCACAGCTGGAGTACTGTGTGCAGTTCTGGTCGCCTCACTATAGGAAGGATGTGATTGCTTTGGAGAGGGTGCAGAGAAGATTCACCAGGATGTTACCTGGGATGGAGCGCCTCAGCTATGAAGAAAGACTAAACAGGCTGGGGTTGTTTTCCTTGGAGCAAAGAAGGCTGAGGGGGGACCTGATTGAGGTGTACAAAATGATGAAGGGCATAGATAGGGTAGATAAAGAGGAACTTTTCCCCTTAGTAGGGGGTTCAATAACAAGGGGGCATAGATTCAAGGTAAGGGGCAGGAGGTTTAGAGGGGATTTGAGGAGGAACTTTTTCACCCAGGGGGTAGTTCGGATCTGGAACTCACTGCCTGAAAGGGTGGTAGAGGCAGGAACCCTCACAACATTCGAGAAGCATTTGGATGAGCACTTGAAATGCCATTGCATACAAGGCTATGGACCAAATGCTGGAAAATGGGATTAGATTGAACAGGGCTTGATGGACGGCGCAGACGCGATGGGCCGAAGGGCCTCTTTCTGTGCTGTATAACTCTATGGTCTATGGCCTATGGCCTAGAATGGGCCTATACTCTCGGGAGTTTAGATGAATGAGAGGTGATCTCATTGAACCAGACAAGATTCTGAAAGGCTTTGAAAGGGTAGATGCTGAGAGGTTGTTTCCCTTGGCTGGAGTGTCTAGAACTATGGGGCATAGTCTCAGGATAAGGGGTAGGCCATTAAAGTCAGAGATGAGGAGGAATTTCTTTACTCAGAGGGTTGTGCATCTTTGGAATTCTCTGCCCTCGTGGGCTATGAATGCTGAGCGTTTGAGTGTATTCAAGGCTGTGATCAAAAGATTTTTATGGCTGAAGGGGATGCATGGCCTACTCCTGCTCTAACCACACGCACAAATCAATAAATAAAGAAGAAACGGAAAGGGTTACTTCTCCAAAAACCCTGCTGCGCATATCATGACTCACAGCAAGTCTCGTTCACTCATCACCCCCTCTGCTCGCTGACCTCCATTGGGTCACGGTCCAGCAACGCCTCGATTTTAAAATTCACTAGTTTTGAAATCCCTCCACGGGTTCGCCCCTCCCTTTCACTGTAACCTCCAACCAATACACACTATAACCAATATACACTTTAAGGCCACGCAGAAATGCAGCGTGCTGCACGTCCCACGCATACGGTGAGCCGGCATTTAACGAGAAAGAACATGCATGTGCTGAATTTTGAATAGGTCTCACAGCCCGTTGACGGGTCGGCCGGGCCAAAGAAACAAATTAGAGGGACCAATGTTTACAACTCTCCGAGATCATATAATAGAATGGTTGCAGCACATAAGGAGGCCATATCGACATTTCGAGCCCGTGCCGGCTCTCTGAAACAGCACTTCAGCTAGCCCCACTCTTCCACACGTACCCCGTAGCCCTGCAATTTTTTTCCTTTCTGGTCCATATCCAATTCCCTTTTGAAAGCCACAATTGAATCTGCCTCCAGCACATTTTCAGGCAGTGAATTCCAGATGCTATCCACACTCATCGTAAAAAAAGTTCTCTCATGTTGTCTTTTATCTCTGTGCTCTGCAATTCGGGCTTCTTGCGTATTCCCACTTTATGCTCTCATTTATATTCATCCTTACAACTGAGAAATTACATATTTTTCCACAAAAAATCAAAACTTATTCACACTTACAATTCCTCATCGCGTACAACCAGATTTTCAAACTGCCTGCCAACTCTGCACTTCGGCAAAATGTTTAACCTTGTTAACTACAGAAAAAATGATACAGCACAGAACCAGGTCATTCAGCCCATCGTACCTCTGCTGGCTCTTTCAAAGGGCTATCCAATTAATCATACTCCTCTCCTCTGTTCTTTCGCCAAATCCCTGCAATGATTTTACCTTCAAAGATTATCCAATTTACCTTTTCAACATTACTATTCAATTTGCTTCAACCACCCTTTCAGGCAGAGCATTGCAGGCACTCACAACTATTTTCTGCATCACTTTTTTCACCTCGAGAGGGAGGTGGGGAAACATCCTATTGGTTATTTTGCAAATTTTCTTAAATCTGTTGCCCCTGTAACTGACACTGGAAACAGTTTCTCCTTATTGACTTGTTATCTTGTATTTATATAGCACCATTAATGTAGTAAAGCGTCCCAAGGCACTCCACAGGAGCGTTATCAAACAAAATTCACATCCTGCCGCACAAGAAGATATTAGGACATAAAAACAGAAAATGCTGGAAATGCTCAGCAGGACAGCCAGCATCTGTGGAGAGAGAAAAACATGGTTAAAGTTTCAGTTCGATGACCCTTCGTAAGAACTGTATTACTGTTTAATTCACTGCCACTTCTCTTTTAAGAATGCCCATATTGATGAAGTTCTGCTCTTCTCTCCAACAACTCTGTTACTCTCTCCACAAATGCTGCAGGACTTGCTGTGTATTTGCAGCATTTTCGGTTTTTATTTCAGATTTCCACCATCCGCAGTATATTGCTTTTGCATTTGAGATATTAGGGCAGATGACCAAAAGCATGGTCGAAAAGTTAGGTTTTAAGGAGAATCTTAAAGGAGGAGAGGCAGAGAAGTGGCGCAGTTTCGGGAGGGATTTCCCGATTTTAGTGCCTAGGCAGCTGAAAGCACGCCCGTCAAAGGTGAAGCAAAAGGCCCGAATTGCAGGAGCACAGAGATCAAAGGCAACATGAGGGAAAATTGATTATGTAGCGTGTGGATAGCATCTGGATTTCACTGCCTGAAAGGATGCTGCAGGCAGATTCAATTGTGGCTTTCAAAAGGGAATTGGATATGGACCTGAAAGGAAAAAAATTGCAGGGCTACGGGGAAAGCGTGGGGGAGTGAGTCTAGCTCAAGTGCTGTTTTAGTGAGCCGGGATGGGCTCGACAGGCCGAATGGCCTCCTCCTGTGCTGCAACCATTCTATTATATGATCTCGGAGAGTTATAGGAAATGGTCCCTCTAATTTGTTTCTTTGGCCTGCCCGGCCTCGTCAACGGGCTGTGCGACCTATTCAAAATTCAGCACGTGCACATATTTTCTCTTTAAATGCCAGCTCACTGGATGCACGGGACCTGCAGCACGCTGCGTTTCTGCGTTGACTTAAAGTGTGTATTGGTTGTAGTGTGCATTGGTTGGAGGTTACAGGGAAATAGAGGGGCGAGCTGTTGGAGGGATTTCAAAACAAGAGAATTTTAAATTCGAGGCGTTGCTGGATCGTGACCCAATGCAGGTCAGCGAGCAGAGGGGGTGATGTGTGAAGGAGCCTTGGTGCGAGTCACAATACGGGCAGCAGGGTTATTGGAGAAGTAACCATTTTCTGTTACTTCATTATGTATTGGTGAGTGCTTGTGGTTAGAGCCATGCGGCCCATTGAGCCGTAATAATCTATCTGTCTCAGCCTTGAATATACTCAAACACTCAGCATTCACATCCCTCTGGGGCAGAGAATTCTAAAGATGCACAACCCTCTGAGTGAAGAAATACCTCCTCATCTCCTTCTTAAATGGCCTAACCCTTATCCTGAGACTATGCCCCCAAGTTCTAGACACTCCAGCCAAGGGAAACAACCTCTCAGCCTCTACCGTTTCAATCCCTTTCAGAATCTTGTATGGTTCAATGAGATCGCCTCTCATTCTTCTAAACTCCCGAGAGTATAGGCCCATTTCTCATCATAGGACAGCCCTTTAATGTTGTTTGCTCAGGAAAACGCCACGGTTATTAGAAGGTCCTGGTGATATTCCCTGCTACAGGACATCATTTTGATTTAAGGCAGGACTGAAATGGAACAGGAGAAAGCCTTACTGCAAGTACTGACCATGCTGGAGGAAGTTAGGATTGCTGAACTGTTGGCTCGAATACTTCAATATTTCCGGTGTCTCCCTTACATATAACAACATAAAGGGACATGATGTCCACCTCCTTCTCTAAGCATTTAATGTGGCTTTCCCTTATATCATTTAATCACTATTATTATACCGAATGATCACACTGAAAAGAGTGAGAAAGTTTGCAAACGACAACAACAACTTGTATTTATATAGCGCCTTTAACATAGTTAAAACATCCCAAGACACTTCACAGGACTATTATAAGACAACAATGTGAAACCCGCTTAAACAAAAGAAGGTAGGTTTATTGGTGAAATATTTCAACCACAGTGAGTGAATGTGACAAGTGTTGAAGACTTGATGGGCCAGAACCTCACTATGTCCCTATGCCTATCGGACTTTATGGGCAAAAGTTGATAATTGCTTTTTCAAACACATCAGATTCCGAATTATTGTTCATATGAAGATAAGACAAACTTTTACTTCAGATGCAATACATAGAAGGAGAGATTAATTTCCAGAAAACTTTCCATGGCCTGAAGAAAAGTTACTGAGGGATCATTCGTTTCCTTTTAAGGGCTATATGTAAATATGCATGTCCGGCTCTTTATTATTGCAGCATTTTGTGAAAGGGTATATCATTATAATTTGCAATATTTTAGCAGAATCGACATGAGAAAACAGCAGCTCTTTCTGAATGAAGGGGAAATTACTTGTAAAATATGAGTCGTTGAGACGCTTAGATGATGTGGAGATGCCGGTCTTGGAATGGGGTGGACAAATGTAAGAAATCACACAACACCAGGTTATAGTCCAACAGCTTTACTTCAAATCACAAGCATTCGCAGCGCTGCTCCTTCGTCAGTGGAAGTGGAGAAATGCATAAATGCACAGCGAATATAGTCAGAGAATACTGCCAGATGATTACAGGTAATCTTGTTAACTGTCCTTTATCACACAGCAGCAGAGAGATAAATGGTGTCCAAACAGCTCATTCAGGAAAACAACATTTCAAGTGCAGCTTTCTTGCAATGAAAATCCAGCTGGAAAATCAGCCACAGTTGACAATCCATTCTGAAAACCCTTTTCTACTCTTTCCTCAGTTTTACACTTACATGGATTAGAACGGAAAGCTTGAAACAATAAAAATTGCCAGACAACTTCAGCTTCCTTACATTGCCCCATACACTGATCACGTGAAAACAACCATTCAATAAAATACAGCGGCGCGAGAACGCCCCCATTGAATGTGTCCAATCAGGGGCTGAGGATTGAGCTGCTCCATCACAATTATTCCACAGGATCCCAAATGATTATGTGCCAGAGCGTTCACAGCAGAGGCACCGATTTTGCAGCAATTGAGAAGCAGCGTGGGTCCAAACCAGCGTCGGTGTAGTTGTGGCCGAGTGGTTAGGATGATGGTTTAGTGTTACTTGCGCAGGTTCGAATCCTGTCAACTACGGCAACGAGGCTATCAGCCCAAATCGTCCGGATTTTACTTAATTTTAACTGCAGCCTTTTGGTTCCTGTGCAGAGAATCAAAGCTACAATCAAACAACGGTTCAAGCAGAAAGTAAAACAAGCACTTCACCACGTTATTACATCACGGCATCACGAGAGACCTAGGCCACAGGAGAATACTATACTACATTGCTAAATGCTCTTGAAACAGTGAAAGCAATTTTTTAACCGTCGAAAATATTTATTTTGCAACCCATGGAAGAAAATGCATGTCATCCACGCAGCCATCTCCCAGTCGATGCTGCTTCCTACTGCGATGCTTCTTTAATGAACTAAGCCAGGCGAGCCACAGTTCTCAACACCGCCGGCAAAGATCGGTACATTAGGATCATGAGAACTAGGAGCAGGATTTGGCCATGCGGCCGTCGATCCTGCTCCGCCATTCAATAAGTCATGGCTGATCCTCTGCCTCAACTGAAAATACCTACCTAGCCCCATATACCTTGATTTCCGTAATGGACAAATCCATCTCCGTTCGGAATGTACTCAAAGACTGAACAGCTACAGCCCTGATTGGACACATTCAAATGGGGGCGTTCTCGCGCCGCTGTATGTGATTGGTTGGTTGTTGTCACGTGATCAGGGTGCGGTGCGATGCAAGGAAGCTGAAGTTGTCTGGCAATTGTTATTGTTTCACGCTTTCCTTTCTTATCCATGTAAGTGTAAAATTTAGGAAAGTGTAGGGAAGGGTTTTCAGAATAGATTATCTACAGTGGATAATTTTCCTGCTCGATTTTCATTGCAAGAACGCTGCACTTGGAATATTGGTGCAAGGGAAGCAGAATATCCAGGCTGCCTGGCAGAAGACTGATCGATGAAGCGATTGTTCCCATTGGAAGTAGGAAGGCAGCAGCAGTATGCTCACCACTATTCATTTCAAGGAATCAAAGAATCAATTTTTATACAATAGGTATGTTTGCAAAAATTAAAAACTGCTCACGTCCCTGGGTGGGCTCGAACCACCAACCTTTCAGTTAACAGCCAGAATGCGCTGGCCCATTGCGCGACAAAGACGGCGGAGACACACTTTGCAATTGGAACTATTCTACCGGAACCCAAGTGATTATATACCAGAGCGTTCACAGCAAAGCACGCAGCAGAGGCACCGATTTTGCAGCAAGTGACATGATTCGTCGTTTTAATTAACCGTCGGAGATGTCGTGGCCAGCGCGTTCGGCTGTTAACTGAAAGGTTGGTGGTTCGAGCCCACCCAGGGACTTGAGCAGATTTTAATTTTTGGAAACTTATCTATTGTTTAAAAATGCAGTCTTTGATTCCGTGAAATGAACAGTGGTGAGTATACTGCTGCTGCCTTCCTGCTTCCAATGGGAACAATCGCTTCATCGATCAGTCTTCTGCCAGGCAGCCTGGATATTCTACTTCCCTTATACCAATATTCCAAGTGCAGCGTTCTTGCATGAAAATCCAGCAGGAAAATCGGCCTCAGTAGATAATCCATTCTGAAGACTTTTTTCTACACTTTCCTCAGTTTTACACTTACATGGATAAAAACAGAAAGCTTGAAACAATAACAATTGCCAGACAATTTCAGCTTCCTTGAATCGCCCTGTACCCTGATCACGTGACAACAACCAACCAATCACATAGAGCGGCGCGAGAACGCTCCCATTGAATGTGTCCAATCAGGTCCTGAGGATTGAACTGCTCCGTCACAATAAGCTCCTGTACATTGGAGGACTCGGTTGTGAGCGGAAGACTTGTTCCTGTCACTGGCGCCGCGGCCGAGAAGCAAGCAGCCCCTGCAATCTCTTGTTTTCAGCCAAAAGCTAGAGGTATGAATTTCTAATCACAAAATCTTTGACGCGAGCTGAGTTGGTTGCTGTATTTGAATGCGGTTTAGTGACTCGCACGAGCCTTGTGCTTTTCTTTTTGCGTACGGTTTGCAGTGTGTGATCACTTAATGTTTTGAGACTGAAAATAAATGCAATGTCTGATTCAAATTGCTGCTTCATAAGGCGTTCGGCCAAAATGAGGCAATTCGAGATTAAGAACGGGATTCAAATCGCCTTTTCACTCGTGTGCTACATTTGACCCTTTAAACGGCCGCGTACATGTCAAGGAATGTGGTTGGCGCATAATTCTGCGGTTGCATTGTATTTCCCGCTGGGTGTCCATCCAGTTAAACATTGTTTTCTGTGGGGAAATGAAATCAGCAGACTGTACAAAGAAAGAACATATAAATTCTTTCAGGGCTTGACTGGGCGGATGCTGAGAGGTTGTGGAGTCCTGAACTAGGGGTCAAAGTTTCAGAATCAGGGGCCGGCCAATTAGGATTTAGATGAGGAGAAATTGTTTCATTCTAAGGATTGTGCATCTTTGGAATTTTTTACCGCAGAGGGCTGTGGCTGTTCAGTCATTGAGTACATTCCTAAACCGAGAAAAATTTGTACATTATGGAAATTAAGGTATATGGGGCTAGGTCGGTAATTTTCAGTTGAGGTAGAGGATTAGCCATGATGTTATTGAATGGCGGAGCAGGATCGAGTGCCGCATGGCCAATTCCTGCTCCTATTTCTTATGATCTAATGTACCGATCTTGGCCGGCGGGGTTGAGAATTGTGGCTCGTCTGGCTTAGTGCATTAAATAAGCATCGCAGTAGGAAGCAGCATCAACTGGAAGATGGCTGTGCGGACGACGTCCATTTTCTACAATGGGTTGCAAACTAAATATTTTCGATGGTTAAAATTGCTTTCACGGTTTCAAAAGCATTAAATAACGTAGTATTCTCCTGTGGCCTAGCACTCTCGTGATGCCGTGATTTAATAATGGGTGAAGTGCTTGTTATACTTTCTGCTTCAATCGTTGTTTGATTGTAGCTTTTGAATCTTGGCACAGGAACCGAAAGTCAGCAGTTCAAGTTAAGTGAAAACGGTTCATTTGGGACGACGTCCTCGTGCTATAGTCGGCAGGAGTGCGAACCTGTGCAGGTAAACCCCAATGGATTTCCATTCCATCGCCTTAACCACTCGGCCACGACTACCCCGACGGGGCTTCGGAAACATGCAGCTTCTCATTTGCTGCAAAATCGGTGCCTCTGCTGTGAACGCTCTGGCACATAATCACTTGGGTTCCTGTGGAATAATTCCAATTGCAAAACGTTTTTTGTCTGTCTATGTGGCGCAATGGGCCAGCGCGTTCGGTTATTACCTCAAAGGTTGGTGGCTCGAGCCCACCCAGGGACGGAAGCAGCTTTTAATTTTTTCAAACTTATCTATTGTGTAAAAATGGAGTCTTTGATACCGTGCAATGAACAGTGGTGAGCAAACTGCTGCTGCCTTCCTGCATCCAATGGGAACAATCGCTTCATTGATCAGTCTTCTGCCAGGCAGCCTTGATATTCTACTTCACTTATACCAATATTCCAAGTGCAACGTTCTTGCCATGAAAATCCAGCAGGATAATCGGCCATAGTAGATCATCCACTCTGAAAACACGTTTCTACACTTTCCTGTTTTACACTTACATGGATATTTAACGGAAAGCTTGAAACAATAACAATTGCCAGATAACTTCAGATTCCTTGCATCGCCCCGCACCCTGATCACGTGACAGCAACCAATAAATCACATAGAGCGGCGCGAGAAGGCCCCCATTTTAATGTGTCCCATCAGGGCCTGAGGATTGAGCTGCTCTGTTAGAAGCAGCTCCAGTACGTTGGAGGACTCGGTTGTGAGCGATTTGTTCCTGTCGCTGGCGCAGCGGCCGAGAAGCGAGCAGCCCCTGCAATCTCTTGTTTTCAGCTAAATGTGAGAGGTATGAATTTCTAATCAAAAAATCTTTGACGCGAACTTATTTGGTTGCTGTGTTTGAATGCGCTTTAGTGAATCGCACGGGCCCTGTGCCTTTCTTTTTGCGTGCGGATAGCAGTGTGTGATCGCTTAACATTTTCAGAATGAAATGAAGTGCAATGTCTGATTCAAATTGTTGCTTCATATGGCGTTCGGTCAAAATGAGGCAATTCGACACTACGAACGGGATTCAAATCGCCTTTTCTCTCGTGTGCTGCTTTTGTCCCTTTATACGGCCGCGTGCGTGTCAGAGAATGTGGTTGGAGAATAAATCTGCGGCTGCATTGTATTTCCTGCTGCTTGTCCATTCGGGTAAACATTGTTTTCTGTGGTGAAATGAAATCAGCAGGAAGAACATATAAATTCTTTCAGGGCTTGACTGGGCGAATGCTGAGAGTTTGTTTAACTTGGCTGTCTAGTCCCGAACTAGGGATCAACGATACAGAATAAGGGGCCGGCCGTTTAGCATTGCGATGAGGAGAAATTGCTTCAGTCTAATGGTTGTGCATCTTTGGAATTTTCTACCGCAGAGGGCTGTGGCTTTTCAGTCGTTGAGTACATTCCTAACAGAGATGGATTTGTACATTACGGAAATCAAGGTATATGGGGCTAGGTGAGTAACTTTCAGTTGAGGTAGCGGATCAGCCATGACCTTATTGAATGGCGGCGCATGATCGAGGGCCGCATGACCAAATCCTGCTCCTATTTCTTATAATCTAAGGTACCGATCTTGGCCGGCGGTGTTGAGAACTGTGGCTCGTCTGGCTTAGTTCATTAAATAAGCATCGAAGTAGGAAGCAGCATCAACTGGAAAATGGCTGCGCGGACGACGTGCAATTTCTTCAATGGGTTGTAAAATAAGTATTTTCGACGGTCAAGAGCATTAAACAACGTATTTTCTCCTGTGGCCTAGGCCTCTCGTGATGCCCTGATGTAATAATGGTGTGAAGTGGTTGTATTACTTTCTGCTTGAATCGTTGTTTGATTGTAGCTTTGAATCTCGGCACAGCCTTTACCTGCCTTTACCTGCCTTTACCTGCGGTCTGTCCAACTCTCTAATCGTGTTTTACACAACCTGCTCAGCATCACAAATGATCCAGTATGTAGGCACTCGGAGCTCCAGTGCCGCAATGCGGTCTGTCATTAGTTGCAACTGGATACACTTCCCGCACACATGGTCAGCAAGGACACAGGAAGTGTCCCTGATTTCCCACAAAGTGCAGGAGGAGCATGCCACGGTGCCGAGCCGTCCTGCCATGATGTACCCTTTAATTAATTCAAATTAAATTAAATCAAATCAATCCCACCAATTACACTACAATTAAATGATATACTTAAGGGCCCTGGTTTACCAGCAGTCCCCACTACACCACAGACACCCTATAAACTATAAAACACAAATTTAAGTTTGCATAAAAGGAGAAAGAGGGAAATACTCACCAACCATTCATTTACCTGCTTTCTGGTGAAGTCACACTTCCATTTCTTTTTACGCCTATCTCTCCCTTGTTCTGAGCTCGGAGATTGGGAAGCCTACCTGCGCCTCTCCCCTCTTTAAATCATCGCCGCCACCTCTCTCCACTCAGGTCCACCACTGTGGGGCCTACCTGCGCCTCTCACACCCTTTAATTCGCCGCCGCTGTCTTGCTCCATTCAGGTCCGCCGCCGCCGCCGCTGTGGGACCTACCTGCGCCCCTCTGCTCTGTAAATCGCCGCCACTGCCTTGCTCCACTCAGGACCGACACCGCCGCCGCTGAGAGGCTTACCTTCGCCTCTCCCGTTCTTTAAGTCGCGGCCACTGCCTCGCTCCACTCTGGTCCGCCGCCGCCGCCGCTGTGGGGCGTATCTGCGCCTCTCCCACTCTTTAAATTGCCGCCGCTGCCTCGCTTCACTCAGATGCGCCGCCGCTGCTGGGGAGAATCAGTGGCAGAGAGTCATTGAGAGCGGAGAGAACGAGCCTGAGGGAAGAAAGTAACAACAGTAGAAAGACAACCATTTCCATAGGGAAATAATTGAGAATTGTGCCAATTGTGGTAATAATATTCTGAGCATAGATAGCACATTGTTGTCTTCCTTCTAACGCTCTCTCAACTGACCTATTCCTGCCGCGTTGAGCCTGAAAGTTACCACAGTTATAAGAGGAGAGATTGAAAGGGAATATGTGCCCTCCTAATCACCCGTTCCTCAGACTAATGGAATGAAAAATTCATTTGACCCACATCCTGAACACAAACCCCTGCTCGCCCACTGTTTATAGAGGACGGATCTTCTCTTATACTTGTCTTAATGTATTTTCACTGTCTGGAAAGGTTAGATTGAAAAAAGCTATTCGTGTTATATTAATCGGATTGGCGCACAGGAGCAGATGGCAGGTGCGGTTCAACTGGCAAGTTTGGAAGGGGGAACGGGGAAACGGCGGAGAGATGGTGGGTGCGAGAGTGGCAGCAATGGGGGGTGCGGGCGACAGATTATAAGAAATGGAAGAAGCAAAAATGTAAAAGTGGTCGCTATCTGAATAACTGAGGGGCAGCAGGTGTGGAGACGATTGAGTGAACGATCTGAATTCAGTTGGTTGAGTGACGGTGTTTGCAGTGCTCGGTGCTGGGATCAGGTCAATTATGGACCAGAGGAAGGTTTGCACATCGTATCTGCCTGTCAATAGCAACTGAAGGAAAAGGTTAGCATGGACATCCATGAACAAAATAGTGAAGATGTGTCATAATACTGAATGGTGTAAAGGCGCTCCCTGTTGTGTAAATGTTTTTGCAGCTGTGTAAGTGCGTTCCCTGTTTTTTAATGGTGTTCTCTGTTACTGTTCGGCTCCTCACTGTGACCATGTGCCAGTGTTTCACGGTGGCCAAGATCACCATCTGGTGGTGGAGTGGCGGCGCTGCAGGAATGGTTTGAGAGAAAGAGGAAAGCCAAGGCTGCTGCGAGTTTGCAGCATTTGCAGCTTATTTTGGTGCGAATAAAAGTGATTTGATTTGAAATTTGTTTTGCAGGTATTTGCATTAACTCTAAGCAGGAAGTTGGTACAAGTAAAGTTTAAAGTGTGATAAAATATATAAGTGTGATACGATTGTGGGTAGCAATAGTTGTTTTTATTGTTGGTGATAATAAGAATGCAAATATCATAATTTGGTTTCAATCCATCGAACTCTGGGTTATGGGCCCAGCACGCTTCCGCTGCACTTTCTTCTTCTTCTTAGGCCGTCCCTAGGACTTGCTTCACACGAAAAATGAGTTCCCAGGTGACTGATGAGTCGAATGCCGGACCAACAGTCTCTGTCACGCTGATTGAAGGGGCGGGTGGTTAAAGTGCTTGGGTTGACGTGCGCCCATTGTACTGTTTGCACTTGCCTTCTGCTTGCT
Source organism: Somniosus microcephalus (assembly GCF_052327205.1). Classification (NCBI taxonomy): domain Eukaryota; kingdom Metazoa; phylum Chordata; class Chondrichthyes; order Squaliformes; family Somniosidae; genus Somniosus; species Somniosus microcephalus. The sequence goes on from NW_028225183.1 coordinate 33,272,120, forward strand.
CCTGACTAAGAGACTCGAGGTGCTCAGCGCCTTCCTGGATGCTTGTTCTCCACTTTGTGCAGCATTGGGCCAGGGATTCCCAGGTGTCGGTGGGGATGTTCAACCTTTTCAAGGAGGCTTTGAGGGTTTCCTTGAAGCGTTTCCTCTGGCCACCTGGGGCTCGCCTGCCGTGTCGAAGCTCCACGTAGAGAGCTTGCTTTGAGAGTCTCGTATCGGGCATGCGGATGATGTGACCCGTCCATCGGAGCTGATCGAGTGTGTTCAAAGCTTCGATGCTGGGGATGATGGCCTGAGCAAAAAAACTGACGTTTTGAGCCTATCCTGCCAATGAAATTGCAGGACCTTGAAGAGGTCCAGTGGTGGTAAATATCCAGTGCATTGAGATGCCTGCTGTACATGGTCCATGTCTCAGTGGCATACAGGAGGGTGGGTATCACTACTGCACCTTAGACCATGAGCTTGGTGCCTGGTTTAAGGTTCTGGTCTTCGAAAACTCTCTTCATCAGGCGACCGAAGCCTGCACTGGCACACTGAAGGCGGTGTTGGACTTCGTCATCGAAATCTGCCCTTGTTGACAGTAGTCTCCCGAGGCATGGAAAGTGGTCCACGTTAAACAAGACCTTGTCGTGGATTTTGATAATCGGGGGGTAGTACTGTATGGCAGGGGAAGTTGCGAGAGGGCATATGTCTTTTGGATGTTTAGTGTGAGGCGCATGCGCTGGAGTGCTTCAGCGAAGGTGTTGATAATGGGTTGGAGTGCGTCCTCAGAGTGTGCGCAGATGCAAGTGTCATCTGCATACCGAAATTCGACGACAGAGGATGGAACGACCTTGGATCTGGACTGCAGGTGACGGAGGTTGAACAGTTTCCCGTTGGTTCTGCAAATTAGCTCCACTCCAGTGGGGAGCTTACTGAGAGTGAGATGGAGAATTGCAGCCAGGAAGATCGAGAAGTGCGCTGGTGCGATGACACAGCCTTGCTTGACCCCGGTCTATACGTGAATTGGGTCTGTGGTGGCACCGTTGGTCAGCATCATGGCTGTCATGTCGTCATACGCAGGTGGAGGATGGTGACAAACTTTTGACTGCAGCCGAAATTGAGCAGGACACTCCATAATCCCTCACGATTGACAGTGTTGAAGGCCTTTCTGAGGTCAAAGAAGGCCATGTACAGCGGTTGGCGCTGTTCCCTGTATTTCTCTTGTAATTGATGCGCAGTGAAGATCATATCCATTGTGTCCCTTAGTGTGCGGAATCTACATTGTGACTCTGGGAGGAGCATTTCAGCCACTGCGAGAAGGCAATTGAGGAGGATTCTTGCGATGACTTTCCCTGTGGCAGACAGCAGGAAAATTGCTCTGTAATAAGCGCAATCGGACTTGTCACCTTTCTTGAAGATGGCCGCAATTACGGCGTCTCTGAGATCGCCTGGCATGCTCTCCCACTATCTGATAAGAGGAATGAGTTCATGAATTCGAGTCGGTAGTGATTCTCCGCCATGCTTTCGTGCCTCGACATGGATTTGATCTGCTCCTGAGGCCTTGTTGTTCCTCAGTTGTCAGCTGGCATTTTCAACCACATGCCGGGCTGGGGTTACGCTGAGGCGGTGGTGGGTATCATGCGACGGGAGGGAGTTGAGGACACTCGCATCAAAGACAGAGTCTCGGTTAAGGAGCTCCTCGAAGTGTTCCTTCCAGCAGGCACTGACTGCCTCCCTGTCTTTGATGAGTTCCTCTCCGTTCTTGGCCCGCAGTGGGATAGAAACTTGTGTGCTTGGGCCGTATATGGTCTTGACTGCACTAAAGAATCCACTCACGTCATGATAGTGAGAAATGGAAGAAACAAAATTCTAAAAGTGGTGGATATAAGTGAGTCACAGCGGCTATGGAGACGAGTGACTGAACGTTCTGAATTCAGTTGGTTGGATGTCGGTGTTTGTCGTGTCTGGTGCTGGATTCAGGCCAATGATGGACCAGAGGAAATTCTGCAAATAGTTTCTGCCTGTCAATAACAGCTGAAGGGAAAGGATAGCATGGACCTCCATGAGGAAAATGGTGAAGAAGTGATATGATAATGTGCAGAACCGCTCACCCTGCATGGTTTACTGCTGTTGGTGAAGCGACGAAATTTATGATTGTTCAATTATGGACGTACACTTCGGGAAGGATGGCAAGGCCCTGGCGAGGGTGCAGACGATATCTACTAGAATGGTACCAGGGTTATTGGATTTAAGTTATGTGGATAATCCTACCGCTGCCAGATATTGTGTTTTTTTGTAAATTTCGTCGCTAAAACCATTACACTGTGCAGGCTGGCCAGTTTTGACAATATTTATGCCACACTTAAACTTTCGATGCTGACAGTTCCGTTCCCTCACACATCTCCACACGCGCTGGGTCTCACTTACTCAGAGATTCTACCACTATTACAATTTTTTTGCTTGCATTTCTTACAACCCATCGACCGCACCCTCCTTGCTGCCGCTCTCACACCCACCATCTCCCCACCGCTTCCCCGTTCACCCTTCCAAATTTACCGGTTGAACAGCACCTCCAACCTGCTCCTGCGCTCGAATCCGATCAATATAACAAGAAGATATTCTCAGCGTGACACAGGGAGGAATAGACTGGATTTTAGGAGGTGTTACTTTTCCCAGACAGCATTGTGCCTCAGGAATGCGTTGCCAGTCGGTGTTGTGGGTACTGACTCTTTGATCGCCTTCAAGAAGGATGGGATCACATGGCAGATGGATGTTAATGCAAAGAAGTGTGATGTGATATATTTTGGATGGACGAATGGGGAGAGGCGTTATGAAACAGAGAGATCTGGATGTGCATGCGCACAAGTCTTTGGAGGTGGCAGGACACGATCAGGGCTGTTAAAAAGCATATGGGATGCTTGGCTTTCTCAATAGAGCAATAGAGAAGAAAAGTAAAGAAATTATGCTAAACCATCTTGAAACACTGGTTAGTCTCAGTTGAGTATTGTGTTCAATTATGGGCATAAACTTTGACCAGAATAGCAAAGCCTTGGAGAGGGCACAGAGGAGATTTACTAGAATGGTACCAGGGTTAATTGATCTTAGTTGTGTGGAGAGATTGGAGAACGTCGGATTGTTCTCCTAGAGCAGAGACGGTTAAGGGGAGGCTTAATAGAGATATTCAAATACTTGAAGTGGTTTGATAGAACAAGTAGGAAAACTATTTCCCCTGACAATTGGAATGGTAACCAGAGGTCACAGATATAATATAAATCGGCGCACAGATGGTTGTTAATTGCAGGAATGCATTGCCTAAAAAGGTAGTGGAGTCAGACTCGACAGCAACTTCCAAAGACAATTGAACATTTATTTGAAGATAACTCGCAGGGTGGTGGGAAAAACGCTGGGGTATGGGGTGAAAATGGACCGCTCTTTCAAAGAGCCGGGACAGGCACGACAGGCCGAATGGCCCCTGTTGTGATGTAATAGTCTATGACTTTAACCCCTCCATAATGATAAAGGCCTATGTGAGGTCTCCTCTCAGTCTACTTTTTCCTTGAGGGAAGATGCAATATAATCCCTCAAGTCTTCCTTCTCATTTCCCCTTTCTCTGTTCCTGGAGTGATGAGGCCAGAATTCTTCTCTTCACACACAGTTGCATCCGTTGAACCTACTTCAGCACAGATTGGAACACAGAGGGAGATTAGAAAGATAATACAGCCGGTTCTTCTGTTTTACATTACAGCAAAACATCAGCTGGGGATGTAGCTCAGTAATACAGCGCATTCATGTCTGAGGTCCTGGGTTCTATCCCCAGCATCTCCAAATATTGTGATAAACACTATAGTTTTCGGCAAAATGTTATTTTATGAGTTCCAGCGTATCCCATCTGCTCCTGCGCGTCAATTCGATCAATATTACAAGTTAATATTCTCAACCTGACCTAGCCAGACAGTGAAACTTACATTAAGACAAGGATAAGAGAAGATTTATTCGCTGGAAACAGGTGGTGGGCTGGTCTCCGTGTTGAGGATAAGGGTCAGATGTTGTTTGAATTCCATTAGTCTGAGGAACTTTTGATTATGAGGGCAAATATCCCCTATTATTCTCTCCTCTTTAATTATGGTAAATTTCAGGCTCAATACGGCAGGAATAGTTCAGTTGTGAGAGCATTAGAAGGAAGATCAGAAGTGCCGGCTACGCTCAGAATTTTAATAACACAATTGGCAAAATTCTGTAATATTTCCCTGAGGAAATTATTATCTTTCCTTTTTTCTACCATTGTTTATTTCTTCCCTCTGACTCGATATCTTCCGTTTCGCTTACTTTCTGCCGACGGTTGTCACGATATTATTTGTTGTCATCTTGCAATGTTTCCCCTCAGGCTCGCACGCTCTTCTCAGACATGGATTGCCTTATCGTTTTTCACCTCCTCAGGATGTTCCACAGCGCTTAACAACAAATGAAGTATTTTGAAGTGTAGTTATTGTTGGGATGTTGGAAACGTTAAAGTTAACTCGACCTGAAACATTAACTCTGTTTCTCTCTCCACAGATGCTGCCTGACCTGCTGAGTATTTCCAGCATTTTGTTTTTTTATTTCAGATTTCCAGCATGCACAGTATTTTGCTTTTGTATCTGTTTATTAGTGTTCAAACAGAGTAACCAAATCAGTTCGGGTCAAATATTTTCTGATAAGAAATTCATACCTCTAGCATTTGTCTGAAAATAAGTGATTGCAGGGGCTGCTCGCTTATCAGCCGCGGCGCCAGCGACAGGAAAAATTCATCCGCTCACAACCGAGTCCTCCAATGTACTGGACCTGATCGTGACGGAGCAGCTCAATCCGCAGGCCCTGATTGGACACATTCAATGGGGCATTTTCGCGCCGATGTATGTGATTGGTTGGTTGTTGTCACATGATCAGGGTGCGGGGCGATGCAAGGAAGCTGAAGTTGTCTGGCAATTCTATTGCTTCAAGCCTTCCGTTCTTATCCATGTAAGTGTAAAACTGAGCAAAGTGTTGAAAAGGGTTTTCAGAATGGATTATCTACTGTGGCCGATTTTCCAGCTGGATTTTCATGGCAAGAACGCTGCACTTGGAATATTGGTACAAGGGAAGTAGAATATCGAGGCTGCCTGGCAGAAGACTGAACGATGAAGCGATAGTTCCCATTGGAAGCAGGAAGGCAGCAGCAGTATGCACACCACTGTTCATTTCACGGAGTCAAAGACTCCATTTTTATACAACAGATAATTTTGCAAAAATTGAAATCTGTTCCTGTCCCTGGGTGGGCTCGAACCACCAACCTTTCAATTAAAAGCTGAATGCGCTGGCCCATTGCGCCACAGAAACAGCCAAGAAACGCTTTGAAATTCGAATTATTCCACGGCAACCCAAGTGATTATGCTCCAGAAAGTTCACACCAGAGGCACCGATTTTACAGCAAATGAGAAGCTGCGTGGGGCTAATTGAAATTCCGGTCAGTTGTGGCCGATTGGTTAAGGCAATGAAATAAAAACCAGCTTTGCTTTCCCTGCATAAGTTCGAATTTTGCCGACTACGGAAATGAAAACGTCGTCCGCAATGCCCTGTTTTTAATTCTGGCCCATTGCGCCACACAGACAGACGAGCGACACTTTGCAATTGGATTAATTCCACAGGAAGCCAAGTGTTTATGTAACAGAGCGTTCACAGCAGAGGCACCGATATTGCAGCAAATGAGAAGGTGCGTGGATCGAATCAACCATTGGAGTAGTCGTGGCCGAGTGTTTAAGGCGACAGACTTGAAACCTATTCGGTGTTTCCTCGCAGAAATTCGATTCCTGCTGACTACGAAATGAGGACGTCGTTCCAAATAACACGTTTTTACTTCATTTTAACCGCTGCCTTTCGGTTCCTGTGCCGAGACACATTGAAAGCTACAATCAAACAAAGATTCAAGCAGAAAGTAAAACAAGCAATTCACCCCATAATTTCATCACGGCATCACGAGAGGCCTAGGTCACCGGAGAAATGCTACATTGTTCAATGCTCTTGAAACCGTGAAAGCAATGTTAACCGTCGAAAATATTTATTTCGCAACCCATTGATGAAAATACACGTCCTCCGCGCAGCCATTTTCCAGTTTATGCTACTTCCTACTGCGATGCTTATTAATGAACTAAGACAGACCGGCCACAGTTCTCAACCCCGCCGGCCAAGATCGGTGCATGACAACATAAGAAATAGGAGCAGGATTTGGCCATGCGGCCCTCGATCCTGCTCCGTCATTCAGTAAGGTCATGGCTGATCCTCTACCTCAACTGATAATTACCGAACTAGCCCGATATACCTTGATTTCCGTAATGTACAAATCCATCTCAGTTAGGAATTTACTCTACGACTGAACACCACAGCCCTCTGCGGTTGACAATTAGAAAGATACACAATCCTTACAATTAAGCAATTTCTCCTCTTCTCAATCCTAAATGGCCGGCCCCTTATTCTGAAACTTTGACCCCTAGTTCGGGAATCCACAGCCAGGGTAAACAGCCTCTCAGCATCCGCCCAGTCAAGACCTGAAAGAATTTATATGTTCTTCCTTCATACAATCTGTTGATTTCATTTCACCACAGAAAACAATGTTTAACTGGATGGACACACAGCAGGAAATACAATGCAGCCGCAGATTTATTCTCCAACCACATTCTCTGACACGCACGCGACTGTATAAAGGGACAAAAGCAGCACGCGGGAGAAAAAGGCGATTTGAATCCCGTTCGTAGCGTCGAATTGCCTCAATTTAGCCGATCGCCTTATGAAGCAGCAATTTGAATCAGACTGAAAACGATACGCGATCACACACTGCAAACCGCACGCAAAAAGAAAAGCACAAGGCCCGTGACAGTCACTAAACCGCATTCAAACATAGCAACCAAATCAGCTCGCATCAAATATTTTGTGATTAGAAATTCAAACTTCTAGAATTTGGCTGAAAACAAGAGATTGCAGGGGCTGCTCGCTTCTCGTCCGCGGCGCCAGCGGCAGAAACAAGTCATCCGCTCACAACTGAGTCCTCCAACGTACTGGAGCTGCTTGTGACGGAGCAGCTCAATCCTCAGGTGCCTTATTGGAGACATTCAATGGGGGCGTTCTCGCGCCGCTGTTTGTGATTGGTTGGTTGTTGTCACGTGATCAGGGTGCGGGGCGATGCAATGAAGCTGAAGTTGTCTGGCAATTGATATTGTTTCAAGCTTCCCATTCTTATCCATGTAAGTGTAAAACTGAGGAAAGTGTAGGAAAGGGTTTTCGGCATGGATTATCCACTGTGGCCGATTATCCTGCTGGATTTTCATGGCAAGAACTCTGCAGTTCGAATATTGGTATAAGGGAAGTAGAATACGGAGGCTGCCTGGCAGGAGACTGATCGATGAAGCGATTGTTCCCATTGGAAGCAGGAAGGCAGCAGCAGTTTGCTCACCACTGTTCATTTCACGGAATCAAAGACTCCATTTTTATACAATAGGTATGTTTGCAAAAATTAAAAGCTACGCACGTCCCTGGGCGGGCTCGAACCACCGACTTTTCAGTTAAACACCTGAAAGCGCTGGCACATTGTGCCACAGAGACAGATGTAAAACGCTTTGCAATTCGAATTATTCCACGGGAACCCAAGTGATTATGTAACAGAGCGTTCACAGCAGAGGCACCGATTTTGCGGCAGAGAGGGGCTATAAAACGCCCCAGAGACCAGGTTATGCCTCACAGCGTCGGCGGGAATCCTGAGCGGCAGAGCGGGGCTATAAAAAGCCCCAGAGACCAGGTAAGGTTTACCAGTCTCCAGTCTGGGAACTCTGAGGGAAGGAGAGAGGTAAAAAGTAATCCAAGTGTGACGTCACCAGAAAGCGGGTAAGTGATTGGTTGGTGAGTATTTCTCCATCTCTTTGGTTTATAGTTTCTAAGGTGTGATATTCACCATCTAAAATCGGGGCAGAGGGTATTTAAGAATAATATTAACAAATTTTATTTATTACATAGAATGGGAGATCAGGTGATGTGTTGCTGCTGCAATGTGTGGGAGCTGGTGGACACCATTGATGCTCACGGTGATCACATTTGCAGTAAGTGTTGGCTGCTCGAGGAATTCTGGCTCTGTGTTGAAGAGCTGGAGTCCGAACTTCAAACACTGAGACATATCAGGGAGGGGGAGAGTTACCTGGACTCTGTTTATCATGAGATATTCAAACCAATTAGATTAATTTATTCAGATGTAGTCCGTGGCCAGGGTCAGGATGGTGTGACTAGAAGTGAGACAGGTACGGGGATCCATGAGGTAGTGTTGGAGGAGCCGCAGCCCTTGCACTTGTCCAACAGGTTCGAGGCTCTTACTCCCTGTGGGGTTGGGAACAGGGACTGCGGGGAGGATGAGCAACCTGGCCACAGCACCGTGGAGCAGGGGGCCATTCAAGTGGGGGGAGTTAAAAGAAATGTGGTAGTGGTAGGGGATAGTATCGTTAGGGGGATAGATAGAGTTCTTTGCAGCCGAGAGCGAGAGACCCGAAGGCTGTGTTGCCTGCCTGCTGCCAGGGTTAAGGACATCTCCTCTGGACTGGAGAGAAACTTGGAGTGGGAGAGGGAGGATCCAGTTGTCGTGGTCCATGTTGGTACCCACGACATAGACAGGACAAGGAAAGAGGTTCTGCTGAGGGAGTTTGAGCAGCTAGGGGCCAAATTAAAAAGCAGAACCACAAGGGTAATAATCTCTGGATTATTACCTGAGCCACAAGCGAATTTTGCTAGGACGAATAAAATCAGAGAGTTAAATGCGTGGCTCAAAGACTGGTGTGGGAGAAATGGGTTTTGCTTCCTGGGACACTGGCACCAGTACTGGGGCAGGAGGGAGCTGTTCCGTTGGGACGGGCTTCACTTGGCCAGTGCTGGGACTGGAGTCCTGGTGGATCATATAACTAGGGCTGTAGAGAGGGCTTTAAACTAACTAGTGGGGGGGAGGTTCCTAGAGAGCAAATAATAAAAATGGCAACAGAGAAGGTCATAGACTTAGGTAGCAGTGGGGAAATTGAAAACCAGAGCGTGTCAGGAAGGGGCAGAAGGTATGGAGTAAAAGCTAAAGTAATAAAAAGGGCAAAAGCAGGAACTAAGTGTCACAAAGCATCTTTGAAAGTTCTCTATCTGAGTGCACGTAGCATTCGTAACAAAATAGATGAGTTCATGGCACAAATAATTACATATGGGTATGATCTTGTGGCCATTACAGAAACATGGCTGCAGGGTGACAATGCCTGGGAATTAAACATACCAGGTTATTTAACGATCAGGAAGGACAGGCAGGAAGGAAGGGGAAGTGGCGTGGCTATGTTAATAAAGGAAGGAATCACTGTAATACAGAGAAATGATATTGGGTCAAAAGATCAGGAAAATGAAACAGTTTGGGTGGAGGTAAGGAATAAAAAGGGGGAAAAAACACTAGTGGGCGGAGTCTATAGGCCTCCGAACAGTGGCAACTCTGTTGGATGGAGTATCAATCAGGAAATAGTTGAGGCTTGTAATAAGGGAACATCTATAATTATGGGGGATTTTAACGATCATATTAATTGGACAAATCAAATTGGGCAGGGCTGCCTTGAGGATGAGTTCATTGAGTGTATTAGGGATGGGTTTCTTGAGCAGTAAGTAACTGAACCGACCAGGGGGCAAGCAACCTTAGATCTGGTCCTGTGTAACGAGAAAGGATTAATTAAAAATGTAAATGATCCCCTTGGAATGGGTGACCATAACATGGTTGATTTCCATATTCAATTAGAGGGTGAGAAGGTTGGATCTCAAACAAGCGTGCTAAGCTTGAATAAAGGAGACTATGAAGGTATGAGAGCGGAATTGAGTCGAGTAGATTGGGAAAATAGATTAAAGGGTAGGACGATACATGATCAGTGGTGTACATTTAAGGAGTTATTTTACAACTTCCAAAACGTATATATTCCACTTAGAAGAAAAGGGTGCAAAAGAAAAGACAGCCATCCGTGGCTAAGTAAAGAAATTAAGGATAGTATTCGACTAAAAACAAGGGAATATAAGGTAGCCAGTGGGAGGATAGAGGATTGGGAAAACTTTAAAAGACAGCCAAAAATAACAAAAAGATTGATTAAGAAAGGGAAGATAGATTATGAAAGTAAATTAGCAAAAAATATAAAAACAGATAGTAAGAGTTTTTATAGTTATATAAAAAGGAAAAGGGTGGCTAAAGTAAAGTTGGTCCCTTAGAGGATGAGACTGGGAAATTAATGGTGGGAAATATGGAGATGGCAAAAACACTGAATGAATATTTTGTATCAGTCTTTACAGTAGAAGACACTAAGAATATCCCAACACTGGACAAACAGGGGGCTAAAGGGGGGGAGGAGCTAAACACGATCAAAATCACTGAGGAAGTGGTACTCGGTAAAATAATGGGACTCAAGGCGGATAAATCACCTGGACCTGATGGCTTACATCCTAGGGTCTTGAGGGAAGAGGCGGTAGGGATTGTGGATGCATTGGTAATAATTTTCCAAAACTCCCTGGACTCGGCAAAGGTCCCGGCAGACTGGAGAACTGCTAATGTAACACCCTTATTTAAAAAGGGCAGTAGATTGAAGGCTGGAATCTATAGACCAGTTAGCCTAACATCTGTGGTAGGTAAAATTTTGGAGTCCATTAATAAGGAGACAGTAACAGGACATTTGGATAATCATAATTTAATAGGACAAAGTCAGCATGGTTTTATGAAGGGGAAGTCATGTTTGACATATTTGCTGGAGTTCTTTGAGGAAGTAACACATAGGGTGGATAAAGGGGAACCAGTGGACGTAGTGTATTTAGACTTCCAAAAGGCATTTGACAAGGTGCCACACAGAAGATTATTGCTTAAGATAAAAAATCACGGGATTGGGGGTAATATTCTGGCATGGATAGAGGATTGGCTATCTAATAGAAGGCAGAGATTTGGGATAAATGGTTCATTCTCAGACTGGCAATCATTAACTAGTGGTGTTCCGCAGGGGTCAGTGCTGGGTCCCCAAAATCTTTATAATCTATATTAACGATTTGGAGGAGGGGACCGAGTGTAACATATCAAAGTTTGCAGATGATACTAAGATGGGAGGGAAAGTAGTGAGTGAGGAGGACGTAAAAAACCTGCAAGGGGACATAGACAGGCTAAGTAAGTGGGCAGAGATTTGGCAGATGGAATACAATACTGGAAAGTGTGAGGTTATGCACTTTGGCAGGAAAAATCGTAGAGCAAGTTATTATCTTAATGGCAAGAAACTGGAAAGTACTGAAGTACAAAGGGACCTGGGGGTCCTGGTGCACGAAACTCAAAAGGTTGGTATGCCGGTGCAGCAAGTGATTACGAAGGCCAATGGAATGTTGGCTTTCATTGCTAGGGGGATAGAATATAAAAATAGGGAGGTATTGCTTCAGTTGTACAAGGTATTGGTGAGACCGCACCTGGAATACTGCGTACAGTTTTGGTGTCCATACTTAAGAAAGGACATACATCCTCTCCAGTCAGTACAAAGAAGGTTCACTCGGTTAATCCCGGGGATGAGGGGATGGACATATGAGGAGAGGTTGAGTAGATTGGGACTCTACTCATTGGAGTTCAGAAGAATGAGAGGTGATCTTATTGAAACATATAAGATTGTGAAGGGGTTGCATCGGGTGGATGCGGGGAAGATGTTCCCGATGATGGGTGAAACTAGAACTAGGGGGCATAGTCTTAGAATAAGGGGCTGCTCTTTCAAAACTGAGATGAGGAGGAACTACTTCACTCAGAGGGTGGTAGGTCCATGGAATAGGCTGCCCCAAAAAGCTGTGGAAGCTACATCATTACATAAATTTAAAACAGAAATAGACAGTTTCCTAGAAGTAAAGGGAATTAAGGGTTATGAGGAGCGGGCAGGAATTTGGACATGAGTCTAGGTTCGGAGCGGGCCCAGGGGCCGTATAGCCTGACCCTGCTCCTATTTCGTGTGTCTAATTCTGTTAGATTCAGGAGATGGTTCTGTGATAGTGGATTGGCGGTTAGGATCAGATCAGCCATGATCTTATTGAATGGCGGAGCAGGCTCGAGGGGCCGATTGGCCTACTCTTGCTCCTATTTCTTATGTTCTTATGTTCAAATGAGAATGTGCTTGAGACCAATCGACTACCGGGGTAGTCGTGGCTGAGTGGTTATGGTTAAAGCGATGGACTTGACATCTATTGGGGTTTCCCCGTGCAGATTCGAATCCTGCCGACTACGGAAATGAAGACGTCGTCCCAAATTACCCGCTTTTACTTCATTTTAAGCGTTGCCTTTCGTTTCCTGTGCCGAGACACATTCAAAGCTACAATCAAACAAAGATTCAAGCAGAAAGTAAAACAAGCGCTTCACCCCATTATTACATCAAGGCACCACGAGAGGCCTAGGCCACAGGAGAAATACTACGTTGTTTAATGCTCTTGAAACCGTGAAAGCAATTGTAACCGTCGAAAACATTTCTTTTGCAACGCATTGAAGAAAATGCACGTCGTCCGTGCAGCCAATTTGCAGTTTATGCTACTTCCTTCTGCGATGCTTATTAATGAACTAAGCCAGACCGGCCACAGTTCTCAAACCTGCCGGCCAAGATCGGTACATGATAACATAAGAAATAGGAGCAGGATTTGGCCATGTGGCCTTCGATCCTGCTCCGCCGTTCAATAAGTTCATGGCTCTACCTCAACTGAAAATTACCGACCTAGCCCCATATACCTTGATTTCCGTAATGGGCAAATCCATCTCGGTTAGGAATGTACTCAACGACTGAACACCACAACCGTCTGCGGTAGAGAATCCCAAAGAACCGCAATCCTTACAATTAAGCAATTTCTCCTCATCTCAATTGTTAATGGCCGGCCCCTTATTCTGAAACTTTGACCCCGAGTTCGGGACTCCACAGCCAGGGTTAACAGCCTCTCAGCATCCGCACAGTCAAGCCCTGAAAGAATCTATATGTTCTTCCTTCGTTCAGTCTGCTGATTTCATTTCACCACAGAAAACAATGCAGCCGCAGATTTATTCTCCAACCACATTCTCTGACACGCACGCGGCCGTATAAAGGGACAAAGGCAGCACACGAGAGAAATGGCGATTTGAATCCCGTTCGTTGTGTTGAATTCCTCAATTTGGCCGAACGCCATATGGAGCAGCAATTTGAATCAGACATTACACTTCATTTCAGTCTCAAAACGTTAAGCGGTCACACACTGCAAACCGCACGCGAAAAGAAAAGCACAAGGCCCGTGCGAGTCACTAAACCGCATTCAAACACAGTAATCAAGTCATCTCGGGTCAAAGATTTGATGATTAGAAATTCATACCTCTAGCATTTGGCTGAAAACAGGAGATTGCAGGGGCTGCTCGTTTCTCGGCCATGCCGCCAGCGACAGGAACAAATCACCCGCTCACAACCGAGTCCTCCAACGTACTGGAACTGATTGTGATGGAGCAGCTCAATCCTCAGGCCCTGTTTGGACACATTCAAATGGGGGCGTTCTCGCGACGTTGTATGTGATTGAATCGTTGTTGATTCGTGATCAGAGTGCGGGGCGATGCAAGGAAGCTGAAGTTGTCTGGCAATTGTTATTGTTTCAAGCTTTCCGTTCTTGTCCATGTAAGTGTAAAACGGAGGAAAGTGTAGATAAGGGTTTTCAGAATGGGTTATCTGCTGTGGCCGATTTTCCTGCTGGATTTTCACGGCAAGAACTCTGCACTTGGAATATTGGTATAAGGGAAGTAGTATATCCAGGCTGCCTGGCAGAAGACTGATCGCTGAAGCGATTGTTCCCATTGGAAGCAGGAAGGCAGCAGCAGTTTCCTCACCACTGTTCATTTCACGGAATCAAAGGCTCAATTTTTATTCAATAGATATGTTTTCAGTAAGTAAAACCTGGTGAATGTTAAATCTCAAGAGTTTAATAACCTTGTTTGTATAACAATTAAAAGAGTACGCAGGAGACAGAGTTCAGTTAACAGCCATCACTTTCAAGAGAGTCTTCTCAACTCGATGCACTCTCATTCCCATAGTGCATTGCACATCACAACTATGGTAACCTATGTGGAACAATTCAAATACAACATTCAAAATACACAACATCTCCTCCCCTCTTACATTAGATGTCCCAATAGAACCACAACATTTTAAAACACAATAACCTGGGTGGGGGTAGACTTCCTCCCACCATGGCTATAGCCATGGGGATTATACTGCCCCAGATAAATGGTAAGCCTCTGAACTTTAAGTTCAAATGTATAGGTGCCCGCCGTTCTCTGGTAGGATACCGGCGGTCAACCTGGCTCTCCAGTTCATTGTCTCTCACAGGTGACGTCAACACAGTTGTCGGCGGCTGAGGTGCCGATATACAGGCCTCCCTTGCTGATGAGATAGGGGCTCAAGCGGCTGCTTTCTCAGAAGTTGAGCCTCTCGGTGCAGAAGGCGGATGACCCACAGCATCACCCAATGGCAGATAAACTGCTGTTGGTGGTTCCGTGGGTGTTGCTGCACTTTGAAGAAGCTGATCGGTGTGTCACTTCCAGACAATGTCCTCAGGTGTCTGTCCAGTGTAGGATACTGGACCAGTCTTTGCAATGACAGTAGCAGGAACCCACTTAGGTCCAGCACTGTAGTTCCGTGCCAACACATGTTCACCTGGACTGAAGACTCTGTCTTTGGAGCGTTCTTCACGTCGTTTGCTGTGCTTGTCCTGCTGATACTGTACCACGTCTTTCACCTTTGGCGGTTTCAGTAGGTCGAAGTTGGTTCGTAGCTATCTTTTGAGCAGTAGAGTGGCAGGTGATGCTTTTGTGGTCGCTTGTGGTGTGTTCCTGTAACTCAACAGGAAACTATACAGGCGCTGATGAAGCATTGCCTGGCCTTAGAGAGTGCTCCATGGTCTGAACAAACCTCTCAGCTAGACCATTGGTCGCAGGGTGGTATAGTGCAGCCCTGATATGTTGTACGCCATTCACCTGCAGGAATGTAGCCATTTCTTGTGACACCCATTGTGGACCGTAGTCTGAGACAAGTTGCATCGGAGATCCACATCGGCTGAACACCTCACCTAACTTCTCGATGGTCTTCTCAGCGGTGGTGAACCTCATTATAACAACCTTTGGCCACTTACTGTGCGCGTCAACAGCCACCAGGAACATTCTCTCCTCGAATGGACCTGCAAAGTCTACATGAATGAGGTGCCATGCTTCTGCTAGAAAGTCCCAGGAGTGAAGAGGTGCAAGCTGTGGCCCATTACGAACTCTCTGACATGAGGAACAGGTTTTAGCTTTGTCCTCAATCTGTCCATTCATACCCAGCCACCAGAAGTAGCTCTTCGCCATTTCTTTCATATGAACCATTCCGCAGTGTCTGGAGTGGAGTGGCTGTAACACTGGTATCCGTAGTGATGGTGGAATAACCACTCTCCTCCCCCACAGGAAACATCCAGACTGCACCAACAGTTCCTTTCACCGTAAGAGATATGGTTTCAGGTTTGGGTCATCGCTGACCAGCTTGCCCCTGATGATAATGTCCAGCAGTGCAGACAACACTGGGTCATTTCTGGTATTTCGTCGGACCTGTGTAACAGGCACGTTCTCCACCTGCCTAAAATAGCAGATGTCCAAGCTACGCATCATAGGCTTGGTGACAGGCAGCGGCAACCTGGAAAGACCGTCGGGATTGCCGTGCATGTCAGATTTGCGATATCTAATGTCAAATGTGTGTACAGACAACAGCAGCGCCCACCTTTGCATTCTGCTAGCAGCAAGTGACTGAATCCCTGTATGGGGCCCGAAGATGGTCGTGAGAGGGCGGTGATCTGTTAGTAGGGTGAACTGTCTCCCGTACAAATATTGGAGAAACTTGCGAACGCCATAAACGATGCTCAGTGCTTCTCGTTCTATTTGGGCGTAGTTAGTTTCAGCTCTGTTCAAAGTCCTAGATGCGAATGCTGTCGGCTTCTATTCTCCATTTGGCACGATATGAGAAACGACCGCTCCAACAACATATGACAATGCATTGCAAGCTAACTGTATTGGTAATGAAAGGCTAAAATGCGTCAAAGGCTCTTAATTCAGGAGCGTGTCCTTTGCTGTCATGAACGCCTCCTGACACTTGTTAGTCAATTCCCACTTCTTGCCTTTACATAGAAACCAATGCAGCGGCCTCAGCATCGAAGCTCGTTTCGGTATGAACCGTCATAGTAGTTCAGTAACAATAGAAAAGAACGCAGCTGGCTGATATTTTCAGGTGCTGGGGCATCCTCGATTGCCTTGGTCTTGGACGGTGCCTTGTGAAGGCCTGTGGCATCGATCACATGACCGAGGTACTCAACTGGTGCCTGAATAAAATCGCATTTATCCCTGCGAACTCTGAGTCCGCAATCCCTCAGTCTCTGTAGCATTGCGTCCAAGTTACGCAGATGGTCTTGGTCATCACACCCAGTAACTAAGATATCATCTAAATAGCAGTGGACTCCAGGCAATCCACTAACGATCTGGTCCATAGCATGTTGGAAATGCGATGGAGCTAAAGTAAATTCGAAAGGTAGTCGACGATACCTAAATAGGCCCTTGTGCATCACAATAGTCAGCATTTCTCGTGACTGTTCATCCACATGCATTTGCAGGTAGGCTTGACAGAGGTCGACTGGCCCCCAGCAAGTCCCGCAAACAAATCATCAATATGGGAAAGTGGATATTGCTCCACGGACAATACAGGGTTAACAGATACTTTAAAATCTCCACATATCCTAACTCCACCCCCTTTCTTGAGCACTGGTAAGATGGGCGTTGCCCATTCACTCATGCTGCATGGTTCTAGTACTCAGCTTTCAACTAGGGCTTCGAAGTCACCCTCGACTTTTGGTCTGATGGCATAGGGTACAGGTCGGACCTTCATGAACTTGGGTTTGCTATCCTGCTTAATAGCGAGCTTCACAATAATATCTTTCATGCTACCCAGTTCTCCAATAAAGAATTCTGCATGTTTCTTTAAGATGGCGGGTAAGCCTGGATCATTGTGTGACATCATATAGACTGATGACCAGTCTAATTTAATTTCCTCCATCCACGAACGTCCCAGCAGGGAGGTTTAGTCTCCTTTAACTATGTAGAGTGGTAACTTCCTAGTTTGTTCATTCAACTAAACTGTGACCTCAGTGATATCTCTCACGGTTACTCTTTCACCAGAATATGTCTTTAATGCTATGTTAGCTGGCTGAAGTGGAAGGTGCTTTAATGTCTTTTTGTAGACTGTCTCTGACATAAGAGATACTGCTGCCCCGGTATCGATCTGCATTCGCACAGGCTGCCCCTCTAACAAGGGTGATAGCCAGTAGCCATGCGAATCCCCAGCAACAGTCAGCACGCTCAGTGATCATTCCTCCTCTGACGTGTCACTTGCCTCTGTTTTGTCCTGTTCTACAGAGCTGACTTGCTTCTTTGTCTTTTGTCTGAATGTTTCTTTACTTCCTTCCGTCTTTGACGTTATCTCTGTGTCCTTTTTATTTCTGCATGTGCGCTGACTATGTCCCTTTTTACCACAACTGTGGCAATCCATGTCCACACAACAGCATGCAGACGCAAGATGCCCCGTTTTGCCACAACGGCAGCATGGCCCTTGGCTCTCTGTTCTTACTTTGTGCACTTTTTCTTTTGTACCCAAATGTTGAGCTTCCTTAGCTGCCAACTCCATGGAAATACTGATTTCAATGGCCCTTTGTAGTGTCAGATTAATCTCCATTAATAGTCTCTTCTGTAAGGCTTCAGTCAGTTCTCATACCATACGCTAGCCTATCTCTTATAGTATCATTTAGCACGTCATTAAACTCACAGTGCTCTGATAGTCTTTTTAGTGCAGCTACAAACATGGTCACTGTTTCTCCTTCTTCCTGGTTACGCCTGTGGAACCTAAACATTTCAGCTATGACTAGGGGTTTGGGTGAAAAATGCCCTTTTAGTATCTCCAGAATTTCCCTATATTGTTTAGTCCCTGGTTTATCTGGATGCACTAAAGTACGCAAAAGATTGAAAGTCTTTGGTCCCATCACACTTAACAATGTAGGTACTACTTTGTTCCCTCCAATGTCATTTGCTTGTGTGAAGTATTCAAATCGTTCTGTGTATGAGCTCCATTGTTCGACATTCTCATCAAATGGTCCAGTGTTAACGACAATTCCAGCCATTTTCCTTCTCTCAGGATCCTAATTATCATTCACTAAGGATCCTTCCAATGCTGAACTCAACTAACATCACTATCAGTTATTTAGTGCTTCAATTCACAGGTCGTTTCACAGTCGAATAAGTGTCCTTCCCGATTTACTCACTGCTTTTACTCCCCTTTTTCAAGTCGTTAGTACATTATACGCCATCTCGTCTTCCCGACATTGCAAGCTCCTTTATCCTCGAGCCAGCCTCACTTTAATTAACTGTCCATGGCAAAAATAACAGTTTTAAACACGTAAAACATATAAGTATGTGAAGGGGTTGGATCGGGTGGATGCGGGGAAGATGTTCCCGATGATGGGTGAAACTAGAACTAGGGGGCATAGTCTTAGAATAAGGGGCTGCTCTTTCAAAACTGAGATGAGGAGGAACTACTTCACTCAGAGGGTGGTAGGTCCATGGAATATGCTGCCGTAAAAAGCTGTAGAAACTACATCATTACATAAATTTAAAACAGAAATAGACAGTTTCCTAGAAGTAAAGGGAATTAAGGGTTACGGGGAGCGGGCAGGAATTTGGACATGAGTCTAGGTTTGGATCGGTCATGGCCCTGTGGTTAGCGGAGCGGGCCCAGAGGCCGTGTAGCCTGATCCTGCTCCTATTTCGTGTGTCTAATTCTGTTAGATTCAGGAGATGGTTCTGTGATAGTGGATTGGCAGTTAGGATCAGATCAGCCATGTTCTTATTGAATGGCGGAGCAGGCTCGAGGGGCCATTTGGCC
This sequence comes from Somniosus microcephalus, assembly GCF_052327205.1. Taxonomy (NCBI): domain Eukaryota; kingdom Metazoa; phylum Chordata; class Chondrichthyes; order Squaliformes; family Somniosidae; genus Somniosus; species Somniosus microcephalus. Next base: position 33,291,103 of record NW_028225183.1, read on the forward strand.
TACTGCTGCTCCTATTTCTTATGTTCTTATGTTCTTAAAACCCGACTATCTTCCACACAGCAGAGCCATGTAAGTTCAGACGTCCTCGTCGCCACTTTTGTTAAATCTCAGGAGTTTAATAACATTTCTTGTATAACAATTCAAAGAGTACGCAGGAGACAGAGTTCAGTTAACAGCCATCACTTTCAAGAGAGTCTTCTCAACTCGATGCACTCTATTTCCCATAGTGTATTGCACATCACAACTACGGTAAGCTATATGGAACAATTCGAATACAACATTCTAAATACACAACAGTCACGTCCCTGGGTGGTCTCAAACCATCAACCTTTCAGTTAACAGCCGAACGCGCTGGCTCATTGCGCCCCAGAGACAAGTGACGAAAACTTTACAATTGGAATTATTCCACAGGAACCCAAGTGATTATGTACCAGAGCGTTCGCAGCAGAGGCACCGATTTTGCAGCAAATGAGAAGCTGCGTGGTTCCAATGGAATGTCGGGGTTGTCGTGGTCGAATGGTTAAGTCGATGGATTTTAAATCCATTGGAGTTTCCCCGCGCAAGTTCGAATTATGCCGACTACGGAAATGAGGACATCGTCCCCAATGAGCCATTTTTACTGCATTTTAACCGCTGCCTTTCGGTTCCTGTGCCGAGACACATTCAAAGCTACAATCAAACAACGATTCAAGCAGAAAGTTAAACAAGCACTTCACCCCATTATTACATCACGACATCACGAGAGGCCGAGGCCACAGGAGAAATACTACATTGATTAATGCTCTTGAAACCGTGAAAGCAATTTTAAACGTCGAATATATTTATTTTGCAACCCATTGAAGAAAATGCACGTCGTCCGCGCAGCCATCTTCAAGTTGATGCTGCTTCCTACTGCGATGCTTATTTAATGAACTAAGCCAGACGAGCCACAGTTCGCAACCCCGCTGGCCAAGATCGGTATATGAGAACGTAAGAAGTAGGAGCAGGATTTGGCCATGCGTTCCTCGAGCCTGCTCCGCCATTCAATAAGATCATGGCTGATCAGATGTTCGACTCAACGCCACTTTCGCACCCGCTTCCCCTAACGCTTGACTCCCTTGTAGCTCAAATATATGTCTATCTCCGCCTTGAATATAATCAATGACTCCGCTTCCACAGCTCTCTGGGCTACAGGATTCCAAAGATTCACGACCGTTTGAGAGAAGAAATTCCTCCTCATCTCCGTCTTAAATGGGCTACCTCTTATCCTGAAACGCTGCCCCCATGTTCTAGATTCTAGCAGGAAGGGAACATCCTCCCTGCATCTACACTGTCAATCCCCCACAGAATCATATAAAGAGACAAAAAGGGAGACAGAGACAAAGATAGACATATGGAGCGAGAGCCTCAGTTTGACGTCTTACAGACTCGTCCGAGGGAAAAGGGACTTCAGCTATGTTGAGAGTGTGGAGAAGCTGGGATTGTTTTCCTCAGAAGGTTAAGAGGAAATTTAATTGAGGCTTTCAAAACTAAAGTGGCTTTGATTGAGGTAATAAGGAGAAACGCTTTCCAGTGGCAGGAGTGACGGTAACCAGAGGACACCGATTGAAGATAACCAGCAAAAGAATCAGTATGGGGAGAATTGTCTTACGCAGCAAGGGCTCAGGACTAATGAATATCTTACTGCTCAGGATAAGTTATCACGGCCCAGGCACTCTCTCATTCCAGGATTGCAACCGTTTATCAGTCTCAAATGTTGCATTTTTCACACTGACAATGAGTTGATTGATAGCCGTGCTGTGATCAGCTAAGTTTGTTAGGGAGATGCAGTTGACAAGAAAATACATGGAATACGGATAATAACCGTGACTGTTCTGATACTGTGAGCTACAGTTAAATGTTGGCATGTAAACATTTAAAGTGTCTCGTTCCAAATGTAATTTCCGGCTGGCTTTGAAAGAGCAGCCATTTCACAGAATGCCTAATGATAAGCTGCTGACTGTTGAAGCAGCAGCGCTGCGGAAAGTTGAAAGGTTGATGAGGTGCAAGCATTGCTTCGCGCGGGTGTTTTGATTGGTGGCATTTCAAACAGCCCCAAAATGCACTGTTCTCTGGGCAGGAAACGAACCCGAGCAGCCGTGGTGAACGCGCCGAATCCTAAGCACTAGTCCAGCAGAAAAGCTGCGAAAAACTTCCTGCCAAGAAGCAGAGCAACGCAGTTATTCCTCCTTGCTGCTTTGAAATTCAAATCACTTTCACGCCAGGCAAACTTTTCGTACAAGGTGACATCTTTTAGACGAGAACACAAAGGACATGTTCACTAAGCCACAGCATCAAGTGCGGGAAGGCGTCCATTTGGCATATATTTCCTTCTATGCTTTTCTCAGAGACAGAGGCATAAAGTCAGAGAGAAGCCGTCGGGGAATTGAATACTGAACATCATAATATCCACGACATTGTCGAGGAAATGGTTATGCAGTGCTTGAGACAAAGGAGCAAACACACACAAAATGCCCGTATGTTCTATCTTTGTGTGGGTATGTCTCAGATATCCATCTCAGTGTCATGCATTCATGGAGGCTGGCAGCACGGTGGGAGGCCATTCGGCCAATCGTGCCTGTGCTGTCTCTTTGAAAGAGCAGTCGTGCTTTCTCCCGCTGTTATCTCATTTTCTCTCTCCCTCCTCAGTGCCCCACACAAAAGGCAAACAGAAGGAGAACACTCTACTAACGAGGAACTGGTGCAGGGAGTTGTTATAAATTTCTTCATTTGCAAGTACATATTTTAAAATTATTTTCGTTCATTTTGTTCTATTCAACTTTTCCCAGGGTCTTTTTAAGGAGCTGCCCAAAGGTTTAAAATTGGGGATGTTAAAAATTCTCCCCGTCGGGGAATTGAACCCCGGTCTCCCGCGTGACAGGCGGGGATACTCACCACTATACTAACGAGGAACTGAAAGGTGCCGAATCTGTCAGAGCAAAAATCGACCTGTGAACAGAGGGACAGAGGCAGAAGGGACAGAAATAAGAATAAGAACAGAAGGAATAGGAGCAGGAGTGGGCCATGCGGCCCCTCGAGCCTGCCCCGCCATTCAATAAGATCATGGCTGATCAGATCTTCTACTCAACGCCACTTTCCTGCACGCTCCCCATAACCCTTGACTCCACTGTAGCTCAAATATATGTCTATCTCCACCTTGAATATATTCAATGACACCGCCTCCACAGCTCTCTGGGGTAGAGGATTCCAAAGATTCACGACATTCTGAGAGAAGAAATTCCTCCTCATCTCCGTTTTAAATGGGCGACCGGACATCCTGGAGCTTTACCCCCTAGTTCTGGATTCCCCCAGGAGGCGAAACATCCTCCCTGCATCTATCCTGTCAAGCACCCTCAGAATCCTATACAGAGAGAGACAGGGACAAAGAGGGAGACAAAGATAGACATACAGAGCGAGACACTCAGTTTGACGTCTTGCAGAGTGGTCCGAGGGATAAGGTACTTCAGTTATGTTGAGAGTTTGTGATTGTTTTCCTCAGACGGTTAAGAGGAAATTTAATAAGAGGCTTTCAAAATTACAAGGGGATTTGATTGAGGTAATAAGGAGAAACGCTTGCCAGTGGCAGGTATGACGGTAAACAGAGGAGACCAATTGAAGATAACAGAATCAGTATGCGGAGAATTGTATTACGCAGCAAGGGCTCAGGCCTACTGAATGTCTTACTGCTTAGAAATGTAATCACGGCCCAACTCTCTCTCACTAAAGTCTTGCACACGTTGCTAACTTTCAAATGTTGCATTCTTCACACTGGCGTTGAGTTGATTGATAGCCGTGCTGTGATAAGCTAAGTTTGTTGGGTGGGTGCAGCCTGCAAGAAAATACATGGAAGTTTGATAATAACCGTGACTGTTCTGACACTGTCAGCTGCAGTTAAATGTGGGCATGTACACGTTTAAATTGTCTCGTTCCAATTGTAATTTCCTGCTGACTTTGAAACAGCAGGCATTTTACAGAAGGCAAGGAAGTGCATTGTGTACCTGTTGAGGCAGCAGCAGTGTTGAAATTGCAAAGGTTGATCAGGAGCAGGCATTGTTTCGCGCGGGTGCATTAATTGGAGGCATTTCAAACAGCCTCAAAACGCACAGTTCCCTAACCGGGAATCGAACCCGGGCCGCGGCGGTGAAAGCGCCGAATTTTAACCACTAGACCACCAGGGAAGCTGCAGGAAGCTGCAAGAAGCTGCCTGCCAGCAAGCAGAGCAACGCAGACTTTCCTCCTTGCTGCTTTGAAATTCAGATCACTTTCACGCCAGGCAAACATTTCGTCCAAGATGACATCTTTTAGACGAGAACACAAAGGACATGTTCACTAAGCCACAGCATCAAGTGCGGGAAGGCGTCCATTTGCCATATATTTCCTTCTATGCTTTTCTCAGAGACAGAGGCATAAAGTCAGAGAGAAGCCGTCGGGGAAGTGAAAACTGAACATCATAATACCCACGACATTGTCGAGGAAATGGTTCTGCAGTGCTTGAGACAAAGCAGCAAACACACACAAAATACCCGTATGTGCTCTCTTTGTGTGGGTTTGTCTCAGATATCCATCTCAGTGTCATGCATTCATGGAGGCTGGCAGCACGGTGGGAGGCCATTCGGCCAATCGTGCCTGTGCTGTCTCTTTGAAAGAGCAGTCGTGCTTTCTCCCGCTGTTATCTCATTTTCTCTCTCCCTCCTCAGTGTCCCACACAACAGGCAAACAGAAGGAGAACACTCTACTAACGAGGAACTGGTGCAGGGAGTTGTTATAAATTTCGTCATGGACATATTTTAAAATTATTTTCGTTCATTTTGTTCCATTCAACTTTTCCCAGGAACTTTTTAAGGAGCTGCCCAAAGGTTTAAAATTGGGGATGTTAAAAATCCTCCCCGTCGGGGAATTGAACCCCGGTCTCCCGCGTGACAGGCGGGGAAACTCACCACTATACTAACGACGAACCGAAAGGTGCCGAATCTGTCAGAGCAAAAATCGACCTGTGAACAGAGGGACAGAGGCAGAAGGGACAGAAATAAGAATAAGAACAGAAGGAATAGGAGCAGGAGTGGGCCATTCGGCCCCTCGAGCCTGCCCCGCCATTCAATAAGATCATGGCTGATCAGATCTTCTACTCAACGCCACTTTCCTGCACGCTCCCCATAACCTTTGACTCCACTGTAGCTCAAATATATGTCTATCTCCACCTTGAATATATTCAGTGACTCCGCCTCCACAGCTCTCTGGGGTAGAGGATTCCAAAGATTCACGACATTCTGAGAGAAGAAATTCCTCCTCATCTCCGTTTTAAATGGGCGACCGGATATCCTGGAGCTTTGCCCCCTAGTTGTAGATTCCCCCAGGAGGGGAAACATCCTCCCTGCATCTATCCTGTCAAGCACCCTCAGAATCCTATACAGAGAGAGACAGGGACAAAGAGGGAGACAAAGATAGACATACAGAGCGAGACACTCAGTTTGACGTCTTGCAGAGTGGTCCGAGGGATAAGGAACTTCAGTTATGTTGAGAGTTTGTGATTGATTTCCTCAGACGGTTAAGAGGAAATTTAATAAGAGGCTTTCAAAATTACAAGGGGATTTGATTGAGGTAATAAGGAGAAACGCTTGCCAGTGGCAGGTATGACGGTAACCAGAGGAGACCAATTGAAGATAACAGAATCAGTATGGGGAGAATTGTATTACGCAGCAAGGGCTCAGGCCTACTGAATATCTTACTGCTTAGAAATGTTATCACGGCCCAACTCTCTCTCACTAAAGTCTTGCACACGTTGCTAACTTTCAAATGTTGCATTCTTCAAACTGGCGTTGAGTTGATTGATAGCCGTGCTGTGATAAGCTAAGTTTGTTAGGGGGGTGCAGCCTGCAATAAAATACATGGAAGTTTGATAATAACCGTGACTGTTCTGACACTGTCAGCTGCAGTTAAATGTGGGCATGTACACGTTTAAATTGTCTCGTCCCAAATGTAATTTCCTGCTGACTTTGAAACAGCAGGCATTGAAGTGCATTGTGTACCTGTTGAGGCAGCAGTGTTGAAATTGCAAAGGTTGATCAGGAGCAGGCATTGCTTCGCGCGGGTGCATTGATTGGAGGCTTTTCAAACAGCCTCAAAACGCACTGTTCTCTAACCGGGAATCGAACCCGGGCCGCGGCGGTGAAAGCGCCGAATCTTAACCACTAGACCACCAGGGAAGCTGCAAGAAGCTGCCTGCCAGCAAGCAGAGCAACGCAGACTTTCCTCCTTGCTGCTTTGAAATTCAGATCACTTTCACGCCAGGCAAACTTTTCGTACAAGATGACATCTTTTAGACGAGAACACAAAGGACATGTTCACTAAGCCACAGCATCAAGTGCGGGAAGGCGTCCATTTGCCATATATTTCCTTCTATGCTTCTCTCAGAGACAGAGGCAAAAAGTCAGAGAGAAGCCGTCGGGGAAGTGAAAACTGACATCATAATATCCACGACATTGTCGAGGAAATGGTTATGCAGTGCTTGAGACAAAGCAGCAAACACACACAAAATACCCATTTGCGTTCTCTTTGTGTGGGTATGTCTCAGATATCCATCTCAGTGTCATGCATTCATGGAGGCTGGCAGCACGGTGGGAGGCCATTCGGCCAATCGTGCCTGTGCTGTCTCTTTGAAAGAGCAGTCGTGCTTTCTCCCGCTGTTATCTCATTTTCTCTCTCCCTCCTCAGTGCCCCACACAACAGGCAAACAGAAGGAGAACACTCTACTAACGAGGAACTGGTGCAGGGAGTTGTTATAAATTTCGTCATGTACATATTTTAAAATTATTTTCGTTCATTTTGTTCTATTCAACTTTTCCCAGGGTCTTTTTAAGGAGCTGCCCAAAGGTTTAAAATTGGGGATGTTAAAAATTCTCCCCGTCGGGGAATTGAACCCCGGTCACCCGCGTGACAGGCGGGGATACTCACCACTATACTAACGAGGAACTGAAAGGTGTCGAATCTGTCAGAGCAAAAATCGACCTGTGAACAAAGGGACACAGGCAGAAGGGACAGAAATAAGAATAAGAACAGAAGGAATAGGAGCAGGAGTGGGCCATTCGGCCCCTCGAGCCTGCCCCGCCATTCAATAAGATCATGGCTGATCAGATCTTCTACTCAACGCCACTTTCCTGCCCGCTCCCCATAACCTTTGACTCCACTGTAGCTCAAATATATGTCTATCTCCACCTTGAATATATTCAGTGACTCCGCCTCCACAGCTCTCTGGGGTAGAGGATTCCAAAGATTCACGACATTCTGAGAGAAGAAATTCCTCCTCATCTCCGTTTTAAGTGGGCGACCGGATATCCTGGAGCTTTGCCCCCTAGTTGTAGATTCCCCCAGGAGGGGAAACATCCTCCCTGCATCTATCCTGTCAAGCACCCTCAGAATCCTATACAGAGAGAGACAGGGACAAAGAGGGAGACAAAGATAGACATACAGAGCGAGACACTCAGTTTGACGTCTTGCAGAGTGGTCCGAGGGATAAGGAACTTCAGTTATGTTGAGAGTTTGTGATTGTTTTCCTCAGACGGTTAAGAGGAAATTTAATAAGAGGCTTTCAAAATTACAAGGGGATTTGATTGAGGTAATAAGGAGAAACGCTTGCCAGTGGCAGGTATGACGGTAACCAGAGGAGACCAATTGAAGATAACAGAATCAGTATGGGGAGAATTGTATTACGCAGCAAGGGCTCAGGCCTACTGAATATCTTACTGCTTAGAAATGTTATCACGGCCCAACTCTCTCTCACTAAAGTCTTGCACACGTTGCTAACTTTCAAATGTTGCATTCTTCAAACTGGCGTTGAGTTGATTGATAGCCGTGCTGTGATAAGCTAAGTTTGTTAGGGGGGTGCAGCCTGCAAGAAAATACATGGAAGTTTGATAATAACCGTGACTGTTCTGAAACTGTCAGCTGCAGTTAAATGTGGGCATGTACACGTTTAAATTGTCTCGTCCCAAATGTAATTTCCTGCTGACTTTGAAACAGCAGGCATTTTACAGAAGGCAAGTGCATTGTGTACCTGTTGAGGCAGCAGCAGTGTTGAAATTGCAAAGGTTGATCAGGAGCAGGCATTGCTTCGCGCGGGTGCATTGATTGGAGGCTTTTCAAACAGCCTCAAAACGCACTGTTCTCTAACCGGGAATCGAACGCGGGCCGCGGCGGTGAAAGCGCCGAATCTTAACCACTAGACCACCAGGGAAGCTGCAAGAAGCTGCCTGCCAGCAAGCAGAGCAACGCAGACTTTCCTCCTTGCTGCTTTGAAATTCAGATCACTTTCACGCCAGGCAAACTTTTCGTACAAGATGACATCTTTTAGACGAGAACACAAAGGACATGTTCACTAAGCCACAGCATCAAGTGCGGGAAGGCGTCCATTTGCCATATATTTCCTTCTATGCTTCTCTCAGAGACAGAGGCATAAAGTCAGAGAGAAGCCGTCGGGGAAGTGAAAACTGACATCATAATATCCACGACATTGTCGAGGAAATGGTTATGCAGTGCTTGAGACAAAGCAGCAAACACACACAAAATACCCGTATGTGCTCTCTTTGTGTGGGTATGTCTCAGATATCCATCTCAGTGTCATGCATTCATGGAGGCTGGCAGCACGGTGGGAGGCCATTCGGCCAATCGTGCCTGTGCTGTCTCTTTGAAAGAGCAGTCGTGCTTTCTCCCGCTGTTATCTCATTTTCTCTCTCCCTCCTCAGTGCCCCACACAACAGAAGGAGAACACTCTACTAACGAGGAACTGGTGCAGGGAGTTGTTATAAATTTCGTCATGTACATATTTTAAAATTATTTTCGTTCATTTTGTTCTATTCAACTTTTCCCAGGGTCTTTTTAAGGAGCTGCCCAAAGGTTTAAAATTGGGGATGTTAAAAATTCTCCCCGTCGGGGAATTGAACCCCGGTCTCCCGCGTGACAGGCGGGGATATTCACCACTATACTAACGAGGAACTGAAAGGTGCCGAATCTGTCAGAGCAAAAATCGACCTGTGAACAAAGGGACACAGGCAGAAGGGACAGAAATAAGAATAAGAACAGAAGGAATAGGAGCAGGAGTGGGCCATTCGGCCCCTCGAGCCTGCCCCGCCATTCAATAAGATCATGGCTGATCAGATCTTCTACTCAACGCCACTTTCCTGCACGCTCCCCATAACCTTTGACTCCACTGTAGCTCAAATATATGTCTATCTCCACCTTGAATATATTCAGTGACTCCGCCTCCACAGCTCTCTGGGGTAGAGGATTCCAAAGATTCACGACATTCTGAGAGAAGAAATTCCTCCTCATCTCCGTTTTAAATGGGCGACCGGATATCCTGGAGCTTTGCCCCCTAGTTGTAGATTCCCCCAGGAGGGGAAACATCCTCCCTGCATCTATCCTGTCAAGCACCCTCAGAATCCTATACAGAGAGAGACAGGGACAAAGAGGGAGACAAAGATAGACATACAGAGCGAGACACTCAGTTTGACGTCTTGCAGAGTGGTCCGAGGGATAAGGAACTTCAGTTATGTTGAGAGTTTGTGATTGTTTTCCTCAGACGGTTAAGAGGAAATTTAATAAGAGGCTTTCAAAATTACAAGGGGATTTGATTGAGGTAATAAGGAGAAACGCTTGCCAGTGGCAGGTATGACGGTACCCAGAGGAGACCAATTGAAGATAACAGAATCAGTATGGGGAGAATTGTATTACGCAGCAAGGGCTCAGGCCTACTGAATATCTTACTGCTTAGAAATGTTATCACGGCCCAACTCTCTCTCACTAAAGTCTTGCACACGTTGCTAACTTTCAAATGTTGCATTCTTCAAACTGGCGTTGAGTTGATTGATAGCCGTGCTGTGATAAGCTAAGTTTGTTAGGGGGGTGCAGCCTGCAAGAAAATACATGGAAGTTTGATAATAACCGTGACTGTTCTGACACTGTCAGCAGCAGTTAAATGTGGGCATGTACATGTTTAAATTGTCTCGTCCCAAATGTAATTTCCTGCTGACTTTGAAACAGCAGGCATTTTACAGAAGGCAAGGAAGTGCATTGTGTACCTGTTGAGGCAGCAGCAGTGTTGAAATTGCAAAGGTTGATCAGGAGCAGGCATTGCTTCGCGCGGGTGCATTGATTGGAGGCTTTTCAAACAGCCTCAAAACGCACTGTTCTCTAAACCGGGAATCGAACCCGGGCCGCGGCGGTGAAAGCGCCGAATCTTAACCACTAGACCACCAGGAAAGCTGCAAGAAGCTGCCTGCCAGCAAGCAGAGCAACGCAGACTTTCCTCCTTGCTGCTTTGAAATTCAGATCACTTTCACGCCAGGCAAACTTTTCGTACAAGATGACATCTTTTAGACGAGAACACAAAGGACATGTTCACTAAGCCACAGCATCAAGTGCGGGAAGGCGTCCATTTGCCATATGTTTCCTTCTATGCTTTTCTCAGAGACAGAGGCATAAAGTCAGAGAGAAGCCGTCGGGGAAGTGAAAACTGACATCATAATTTCCACGACATTGTCGAGGAAATGGTTATGCAGTGCTTGAGACAAAGCAGCAAACACACACAAAATACCCGTATGTGCTCTCTTTGTGTGGGTATGTCTCAGATATCCATCTCAGTGTCATGCATTCATGGAGGCTGGCAGCACGGTGGGAGGCCATTCGGCCAATCGTGCCTGTGCTGTCTCTTTGAAAGAGCAGTCGTGCTTTCTCCCGCTGTTATCTCATTTTCTCTCTCCCTCCTCAGTGCCCCACACAACAGGCAAACAGAAGGAGAACACTCTACTAACGAGGAATTGGTGCAGGGAGTTGTTATAAATTTCGTCATGTACATATTTTAAAATTATTTTCGTTCATTTTGTTCTATTCAACTTTTCCCAGGGTCTTTTTAAGGAGCTGCCCAAAGGTTTAAAATTGGGGATGTTAAAAATTCTCCCCGTCGGGGAATTGAACCGCGGTCTCCCGCGTGACAGGCGGGGATACTCACCACTATACTAACGAGGAAGTGAAAGGTGCCGAATCTGTCAGAGCAAAAATCGACCTGTGAACAAAGGGACAGAGGCAGAAGGGACAGAAATAAGAATAAGAACAGAAGGAATAGGAGCAGGAGTGGGCCATTCGGCCCCTCGAGCCTGCCCCGCCATTTATAAGATCATGGCTGATCAGATCTTCTACTCAACGCCACTTTCCTGCACGCTCCCCATAACCTTTGACTCCACTGTAGCTCAAATATATGTCTATCTCCACCTTGAATATATTCTGTGACTCCGCCTCCACAGCTCTCTGGGGTAGAGGATTCCAAAGATTCACGACATTCTGAGAGAAGAAATTCCTCCTCATCTCCGTTTTAAATGGGCGACCGGATATCCTGGAGCTTTGCCCCCTAGTTGTAGATTCCCCCAGGAGGGGAAAGATCCTCCCTGCATCTATCCCGTCAAGCACCCTCAGAATCCTATACAGAGAGAGACAGGGACAAAGAGGGAGACAAAGATAGACATACAGAGCGAGACACTCAGTTTGACGTCTTGCAGAGTGGTCCGAGGGATAAGGAACTTCAGTTATGTTGAGAGTTTGTGATTGTTTTCCTCAGACGGTTAAGAGGAAATTTAATAAGAGGCTTTCAAAATTACAAGGGGATTTGATTGAGGTAATAAGGAGAAACGCTTGCCAGTGGCAGGTATGACGGTAACCAGAGGAGACCAATTGAAGATAACAGAATCAGTATGGGGAGAATTGTATTACGCAGCAAGGGCTCAGGCCTACTGAATATCTTACTGCTTAGAAATGTTATCACGGCCCAACTCTCTCTCACTAATGTCTTGCACACGTTGCTAACTTTCAAATGTTGCATTCTTCAAACTGGCGTTGAGTTGATTGATAGCCGTGCTGTGATACGCTAAGTTTGTTAGGGGGGTGCAGCCTGCAAGAAAATACATGGAAGTTTGATAATAACCGTGACTGTTCTGACACTGTCAGCTGCAGTTAAATGTGGGCATGTACACGTTTAAATTGTCTCGTCCCAAATGTAATTTCCTGCTGACTTTGAAACAGCAGGCATTTTACAGAAGGCAAGGAAGTGCATTGTGTACCTGTTGAGGCAGCAGCAGTTTTGAAATTGCAAAGGTTGATCAGGAGCAGGCATAGCTTCGCGCGGGTGCATTGATTGGAGGCTTTTCAAACAGCCTCAAAACGCACTGTTCTCTAACCGGGAATCGAACCCGGGCCGCGGCGGTGAAAGCGCCGAATCTTAACCACTAGACCACCAGGGAAGCTGCAAGAAGCTGCCTGCCAGCAAGCAGAGCAACGCAGACTTTCCTCCTTGCTGCTTTGAAATTCAGATCACTTTCACGCCAGGCAAACTTTTCGTACAAGATGACATCTTTTAGACGAGAACACAAAGGACATGTTCACTAAGCCACAGCATCAAGTGCGGGAAGGCGTCCATTTGCCATATATTTCCTTCTATGCTTCTCTCAGAGACAGAGGCATAAAGTCAGAGAGAAGCCGTCGGGGAAGTGAAAACTGACATCATAATATCCACGACATTGTCGAGGAAATGGTTATGCAGTGCTTGAGACAAAGCAGCAAACACACACAAAATACCCGTATGTGTTCTCTTTGTGTGGGTATGTCTCAGATATCCATCTCAGTGTCATGCATTCATGGAGGCTGGCAGCACGGTGGGAGGCCATTCGGCCAATCGTGCCTGTGCTGTCTCTTTGAAAGAGCAGTCGTGCTTTCTCCCGCTGTTATATCATTTTCTCTCTCCCTCCTCAGTGCCCCACACAACAGGCAAACAGAAGGAGAACACTCTACTAACGAGGAACTGGTGCAGGGAGTTGTTATAAATTTCGTCATGTACATATTTTAAAATTATTTTCGTTCATTTTGTTCTATTCAACTTTTCCCAGGGTCTTTTTAAGGAGCTGCCCAAAGGTTTAAAATTGGGGATGTTAAAAATTCTCCCCGTCGGGGAATTGAACCCCGGTCACCCGCGTGACAGGCGGGGTGACTCACCACTATACTAACGAGGAACTGAAAGGTGCCGAATCTGTCAGAGCAAAAATCGACCTTTGAACAGAGGGACAGAGGCAGAAGGGACAGAAATAAGAATAAGAACAGAAGGAATAGGAGCAGGAGTGGGCCATTCGGCCCCTCGAGCCTGCCCCGCCATTCAATAAGATCATGGCTGATCAGATCTTCTACTCAACGCCACTTTCCTGCCCGCTCCCCATAACCTTTGACTCCACTGTAGCTCAAATATATGTCTATCTCCACCTTGAATATATTCAGTGACTCCGCCTCCACAGCTCTCTGGGGTAGAGGATTCCAAAGATTCACGACATTCTGAGAGAAGAAATTCCTCCTCATCTCCGTTTTAAGTGGGCGACCGGATATCCTGGAGCTTTGCCCCCTAGTTGTAGATTCCCCCAGGAGGGGAAACATCCTCCCTGCATCTATCCTGTCAAGCACCCTCAGAATCCTATACAGAGAGAGACAGGGACAAAGAGGGAGACAAAGATAGACATACAGAGCGAGACACTCAGTTTGACGTCTTGCAGAGTGGTCCGAGGGATAAGGAACTTCAGTTATGTTGAGAGTTTGTGATTGTTTTCCTCAGACGGTTAAGAGGAAATTTAATAAGAGGCTTTCAAAATTACAAGGGGATTTGATTGAGGTAATAAGGAGAAACGCTTGCCAGTGGCAGGTATGACGGTAACCAGAGGAGACCAATTGAAGATAACAGAATCAGTATGGGGAGAATTGTATTACGCAGCAAGGGCTCAGGCCTACTGAATATCTTACTGCTTAGAAATGTTATCACGGCCCAACTCTCTCTCACTAAAGTCTTGCACACGTTGCTAACTTTCAAATGTTGCATTCTTCAAACTGGCGTTGAGTTGATTGATAGCCGTGCTGTGATAAGCTAAGTTTGTTAGGGTGGTGCAGCCTGCAAGAAAATACATGGAAGTTTGATAATAACCGTGACTGTTCTGACACTGTCAGCTGCAGTTAAATGTGGGCATGTACACGTTTAAATTGTCTCGTCCCAAATGTAATTTCCTGCTGACTTTGAAACAGCAGGCATTTTACAGAAGGCAAGGAAGTGCATTGTGTACCTGTTGAGGCAGCAGCAGTGTTGAAATTGCAAAGGTTGATCAGGAGCAGGCATTGCTTCGCGCGGGTGCATTGATTGGAGGCTTTTCAAACAGCCTCAAAACGCACTGTTCTCTAACCGGGAATCGAACCCGGGCCGCGGCGGTGTAAAGCGCCGAATCTTAACCACTAGACCACCAGGAAAGCTGCAAGAAGCTGCCTGCCAGCAAGCAGAGCAACGCAGACTTTCCTCCTTGCTGCTTTGAAATTCAGATCACTTTCACGCCAGGCAAACTTTTCGTACAAGATGACATCTTTTAGACGAGTACACAAAGGACATGTTCACTAAGCCACAGCATCAAGTGCGGGAAGGCGTGCATTTGCCATATATTTCCTTCTATGCTTCTCACAGAGGCATAAAGTCAGAGAGAAGCCGTCGGGGAAGTGAAAACTGACATCATAATATCCACGACATTGTCGAGGAAATGGTTATGCAGTGCTTGAGACAAAGCATCAAACACACACAAAATACCCGTATGTGCTCTCTTTGTGTGGGTATGTCTCAGATATCCATCTCAGTGTCATGCATTCATGGAGGCTGGCAGCACGGTGGGAGGCCATTCGGCCAATCGTGCCTGTGCTGTCTCTTTGAAAGAGCAGTCGTGCTTTCTCCCGCTGTTATCTCATTTTCTCTCTCCCTCCTCAGTGCCCCACACAACAGAAGGAGTACACTCTACTAACGAGGAACTGGTGCAGGGAGTTGTTATAAATTTCGTCATGTACATATTTTAAAATTATTTTCGTTCATTTTGTTCTATTCAACTTTTCCCAGGGTCTTTTTAAGGAGCTGCCCAAAGGTTTAAAATTGGGGATGTTAAAAATTCTCCCCGTCGGGGAATTGAACCCCGGTCTCCCGCGTGACAGGCGGGGATACTCACCACTATACTAACGAGGAACTGAAAGGTGCCGAATCTGTCAGAGCAAAAATCGACCTGTGAACAAAGGGACACAGGCAGAAGGGACAGAAATAAGAATAAGAACAGAAGGAATAGGAGCAGGAGTGGGCCATTCGGCCCCTCGAGCCTGCCCCGCCATTCAATAAGATCATGGCTGATCAGATCTTCTACTCAACGCCACTTTCCTGCACGCTCCCCATAACCTTTGACTCCACTGTAGCTCAAATATATGTCTATCTCCACCTTGAATATATTCAGTGACTCCGCCTCCACAGCTCTCTGGGGTAGAGGATTCCAAAGATTCACGACATTCTGAGAGAAGAAATTCCTCCTCATCTCCGTTTTAAATGGGCGACCGGATATCCTGGAGCTTTGCCCCCTAGTTGTAGATTCCCCCAGGAGGGGAAACATCCTCCCTGCATCTATCCTGTCAAGCACCCTCAGAATCCTATACAAAGAGAGACAGGGACAAAGAGGGAGACAAAGATAGACATACAGAGCGAGACACTCAGTTTGACGTCTTGCAGAGTGGTCCGAGGGATAAGGAACTTCAGTTATGTTGAGAGTTTGTGATTGTTTTCCTCAGACGGTTAAGAGGAAATTTAATAAGAGGCTTTCAAAATTACAAGGGGATTTGATTGAGGTAATAAGGAGAAACGCTTGCCAGTGGCAGGTATGACGGTAACCAGAGGAGACCAATTGAAGATAACAGAATCAGTATGGGGAGAATTGTATTACGCAGCAAGGGCTCAGGCCTACTGAATATCTTACTGCTTAGAAATGTTATCACGGCCCAACTCTCTCTCACTAAAGTCTTGCACACGTTGCTAACTTTCAAATGTTGCATTCTTCAAACTGGCGTTGAGTTGATTGATAGCCGTGCTGTGATAAGCTAAGTTTGTTAGGGGGGTGCAGCCTGCAAGAAAATACATGGAAGTTTGATAATAACCGTGACTGTTCTGACACTGTCAGCTGCAGTTAAATGTGGGCATGTACACGTTTAAATTGTCTCGTCCCAAATGTAATTTCCTGCTGACTTTGAAACAGCAGGCATTTTACAGAAGGCAAGGAAGTGCATTGTGCACCTGTTGAGGCAGCAGCAGTGTTGAAATTGCAAAGGTTGATCAGGAGCAGGCATTGCTTCGCGCGGGTGCATTGATTGGAGGCTTTTCAAACAGCCTCAAAACGCACTGTTCTCTAACCGGGAATCGAACCCGGGCCGCGGCGGTGAAAGCGCCGAATCTTAACCACTAGACCACCAGGAAAGCTGCAAGAAGCTGCCTGCCAGCAAGCAGAGCAACGCAGACTTTCCTCCTTGCTGCTTTGAAATTCAGATCACTTTCACGCCAGGCAAACTTTTCGTACAAGATGACATCTTTTAGACGAGTACACAAAGGACATGTTCACTAAGCCACAGCATCAAGTGCGGGAAGGCGTGCATTTGCCATATATTTCCTTCTATGCTTCTCTCAGAGGCATAAAGTCAGAGAGAAGCCGTCGGGGAAGTGAAAACTGACATCATAATATCCACGACATTGTCGAGGAAATGGTTATGCAGTGCTTGAGACAAAGCAGCAAACACACACAAAATACCCGTATGTGCTCTCTTTGTGTGGGTATGTCTCAGATATCCATCTCAGTGTCATGCATTCATGGAGGCTGGCAGCACGGTGGGAGGCCATTCGGCCAATCGTGCCTGTGCTGTCTCTTTGAAAGAGCAGTCGTGCTTTCTCCCGCTGTTATGTCATTTTCTCTCTCCCTCCTCAGTGCCCCACACAACAGGCAAACAGAAGGAGAACACTCTACTAACGAGGAACTGGTGCAGGGAGTTGTTATAAATTTCGTCATGTACATATTTTAAAATTATTTTCGTTCATTTTGTTCTATTCAACTTTTCCCAGGGTCTTTTTAAGGAGCTGCCCAAAGGTTTAAAATTGGGGATGTTAAAAATTCTCCCCGTCGGGGAATTGAACCCCGGTCACCCGCGTGACAGGCGGGGTGACTCACCACTATACTAACGAGGAACTGAAAGGTGCCGAATCTGTCAGAGCAAAAATCGACCTTTGAACAAAGGGACACAGGCAGAAGGGACAGAAATAAGAATAAGAACAGAAGGAATAGGAGCAGGAGTGGGCCATTCGGCCCCTCGAGCCTGCCCCGCCATTCAATAAGATCATGGCTGATCAGATCTTCTACTCAACGCCACTTTCCTGCCCGCTCCCCATAACCTTTGACTCCACTGTAGCTCAAATATATGTCTATCTCCACCTTGAATATATTCAGTGACTCCGCCTCCACAGCTCTCTGGGGTAGAGGATTCCAAAGATTCACGACATTCTGAGAGAAGAAATTCCTCCTCATCTCCGTTTTAAGTGGGCGACCGGATATCCTGGAGCTTTGCCCCCTAGTTGTAGATTCCCCCAGGAGGGGAAACATCCTCCCTGCATCTATCCTGTCAAGCACCCTCAGAATCCTATACAGAGAGAGACAGGGACAAAGAGGGAGACAAAGATAGACATACAGAGCGAGACACTCAGTTTGACGTCTTGCAGAGTGGTCCGAGGGATAAGGAACTTCAGTTATGTTGAGAGTTTGTGATTGTTTTCCTCAGACGGTTAAGAGGAAATTTAATAAGAGGCTTTCAAAATTACAAGGGGATTTGATTGAGGTAATAAGGAGAAACGCTTGCCAGTGGCAGGTATGACGGTAACCAGAGGAGACCAATTGAAGATAACAGAATCAGTATGGGGAGAATTGTATTACGCAGCAAGGGCTCAGGCCTACTGAATATCTTACTGCTTAGAAATGTTATCACGGCCCAACTCTCTCTCACTAAAGTCTTGCACACGTTGCTAACTTTCAAATGTTGCATTCTTCAAACTGGCGTTGAGTTGATTGATAGCCGTGCTGTGATAAGCTAAGTTTGTTAGGGTGGTGCAGCCTGCAAGAAAATACATGGAAGTTTGATAATAACCGTGACTGTTCTGACACTGTCAGCTGCAGTTAAATGTGGGCATGTACACGTTTAAATTGTCTCGTCCCAAATGTAATTTCCTGCTGACTTTGAAACAGCAGGCATTTTACAGAAGGCAAGGAAGTGCATTGTGTACCTGTTGAGGCAGCAGCAGTGTTGAAATTGCAAAGGTTGATCAGGAGCAGGCATTGCTTCGCGCGGGTGCATTGATTGGAGGCTTTTCAAACAGCCTCAAAACGCACTGTTCTCTAACCGGGAATCGAACCCGGGCCGCGGCGGTGTAAAGCGCCGAATCTTAACCACTAGACCACCAGGAAAGCTGCAAGAAGCTGCCTGCCAGCAAGCAGAGCAACGCAGACTTTCCTCCTTGCTGCTTTGAAATTCAGATCACTTTCACGCCAGGCAAACTTTTCGTACAAGATGACATCTTTTAGACGAGTACACAAAGGACATGTTCACTAAGCCACAGCATCAAGTGCGGGAAGGCGTGCATTTGCCATATATTTCCTTCTATGCTTCTCACAGAGGCATAAAGTCAGAGAGAAGCCGTCGGGGAAGTGAAAACTGACATCATAATATCCACGACATTGTCGAGGAAATGGTTATGCAGTGCTTGAGACAAAGCATCAAACACACACAAAATACCCGTATGTGCTCTCTTTGTGTGGGTATGTCTCAGATATCCATCTCAGTGTCATGCATTCATGGAGGCTGGCAGCACGGTGGGAGGCCATTCGGCCAATCGTGCCTGTGCTGTCTCTTTGAAAGAGCAGTCGTGCTTTCTCCCGCTGTTATCTCATTTTCTCTCTCCCTCCTCAGTGCCCCACACAACAGAAGGAGTACACTCTACTAACGAGGAACTGGTGCAGGGAGTTGTTATAAATTTCGTCATGTACATATTTTAAAATTATTTTCGTTCATTTTGTTCTATTCAACTTTTCCCAGGGTCTTTTTAAGGAGCTGCCCAAAGGTTTAAAATTGGGGATGTTAAAAATTCTCCCCGTCGGGGAATTGAACCCCGGTCTCCCGCGTGACAGGCGGGGATACTCACCACTATACTAACGAGGAACTGAAAGGTGCCGAATCTGTCAGAGCAAAAATCGACCTGTGAACAAAGGGACACAGGCAGAAGGGACAGAAATAAGAATAAGAACAGAAGGAATAGGAGCAGGAGTGGGCCATTCGGCCCCTCGAGCCTGCCCCGCCATTCAATAAGATCATGGCTGATCAGATCTTCTACTCAACGCCACTTTCCTGCACGCTCCCCATAACCTTTGACTCCACTGTAGCTCAAATATATGTCTATCTCCACCTTGAATATATTCAGTGACTCCGCCTCCACAGCTCTCTGGGGTAGAGGATTCCAAAGATTCACGACATTCTGAGAGAAGAAATTCCTCCTCATCTCCGTTTTAAATGGGCGACCGGATATCCTGGAGCTTTGCCCCCTAGTTGTAGATTCCCCCAGGAGGGGAAACATCCTCCCTGCATCTATCCTGTCAAGCACCCTCAGAATCCTATACAAAGAGAGACAGGGACAAAGAGGGAGACAAAGATAGACATACAGAGCGAGACACTCAGTTTGACGTCTTGCAGAGTGGTC
This sequence comes from Somniosus microcephalus, assembly GCF_052327205.1. NCBI lineage: Eukaryota > Metazoa > Chordata > Chondrichthyes > Squaliformes > Somniosidae > Somniosus > Somniosus microcephalus. Next base: position 33,310,766 of record NW_028225183.1, read on the forward strand.
CGAGGGATAAGGAACTTCAGTTATGTTGAGAGTTTGTGATTGTTTTCCTCAGACGGTTAAGAGGAAATTTAATAAGAGGCTTTCAAAATTACAAGGGGATTTGATTGAGGTAATAAGGAGAAACGCTTGCCAGTGGCAGGTATGACGGTAACCAGAGGAGACCAATTGAAGATAACAGAATCAGTATGGGGAGAATTGTATTACGCAGCAAGGGCTCAGGCCTACTGAATATCTTACTGCTTAGAAATGTTATCACGGCCCAACTCTCTCTCACTAAAGTCTTGCACACGTTGCTAACTTTCAAATGTTGCATTCTTCAAACTGGCGTTGAGTTGATTGATAGCCGTGCTGTGATAAGCTAAGTTTGTTAGGGGGGTGCAGCCTGCAAGAAAATACATGGAAGTTTGATAATAACCGTGACTGTTCTGACACTGTCAGCTGCAGTTAAATGTGGGCATGTACACGTTTAAATTGTCTCGTCCCAAATGTAATTTCCTGCTGACTTTGAAACAGCAGGCATTTTACAGAAGGCAAGGAAGTGCATTGTGCACCTGTTGAGGCAGCAGCAGTGTTGAAATTGCAAAGGTTGATCAGGAGCAGGCATTGCTTCGCGCGGGTGCATTGATTGGAGGCTTTTCAAACAGCCTCAAAACGCACCGTTCTCTAACCGGGAATCGAACCCGGGCCGCGGCGGTGAAAGCGCCGAATCTTAACCACTAGACCACCAGGAAAGCTGCAAGAAGCTGCCTGCCAGCAAGCAGAGCAACGCAGACTTTCCTCCTTGCTGCTTTGAAATTCAGATCACTTTCACGCCAGGCAAACTTTTCGTACAAGATGACATCTTTTAGACGAGTACACAAAGGACATGTTCACTAAGCCACAGCATCAAGTGCGGGAAGGCGTGCATTTGCCATATATTTCCTTCTATGCTTCTCTCAGAGGCATAAAGTCAGAGAGAAGCCGTCGGGGAAGTGAAAACTGACATCATAATATCCACGACATTGTCGAGGAAATGGTTATGCAGTGCTTGAGACAAAGCAGCAAACACACACAAAATACCCGTATGTGCTCTCTTTGTGTGGGTATGTCTCAGATATCCATCTCAGTGTCATGCATTCATGGAGGCTGGCAGCACGGTGGGAGGCCATTCGGCCAATCGTGCCTGTGCTGTCTCTTTGAAAGAGCAGTCGTGCTTTCTCCCGCTGTTATCTCATTTTCTCTCTCCCTCCTCAGTGCCCCACACAACAGAAGGAGAACACTCTACTAACGAGGAACTGGTGCAGGGAGTTGTTATAAATTTCGTCATGTACATATTTTAAAATTATTTTCGTTCATTTTGTTCTATTCAACTTTTCCCAGGGTCTTTTTAAGGAGCTGCCCAAAGGTTTAAAATTGGGGATGTTAAAAATTCTCCCCGTCGGGGAATTGAACCCCGGTCTCCCGCGTGACAGGCGGGGATACTCACCACTATACTAACGAGGAACTGAAAGGTGCCGAATCTGTCAGAGCAAAAATCGACCTGTGAACAAAGGGACACAGGCAGAAGGGACAGAAATAAGAATAAGAACAGAAGGAATAGGAGCAGGAGTGGGCCATTCGGCCCCTCGAGCCTGCCCCGCCATTCAATAAGATCATGGCTGATCAGATCTTCTACTCAACGCCACTTTCCTGCACGCTCCCCATAACCTTTGACTCCACTGTAGCTCAAATATATGTCTATCTCCACCTTGAATATATTCAGTGACTCCGCCTCCACAGCTCTCTGGGGTAGAGGATTCCAAAGATTCACGACATTCTGAGAGAAGAAATTCCTCCTCATCTCCGTTTTAAATGGGCGACCGGATATCCTGGAGCTTTGCCCCCTAGTTGTAGATTCCCCCAGGAGGGGAAACATCCTCCCTGCATCTATCCTGTCAAGCACCCTCAGAATCCTATACAGAGAGAGACAGGGACAAAGAGGGAGACAAAGATAGACATACAGAGCGAGACACTCAGTTTGACGTCTTGCAGAGTGGTCCGAGGGATAAGGAACTTCAGTTATGTTGAGAGTTTGTGATTGTTTTCCTCAGACGGTTAAGAGGAAATTTAATAAGAGGCTTTCAAAATTACAAGGGGATTTGATTGAGGTAATAAGGAGAAACGCTTGCCAGTGGCAGGTATGACGGTAACCAGAGGAGACCAATTGAAGATAACAGAATCAGTATGGGGAGAATTGTATTACGCAGCAAGGGCTCAGGCCTACTGAATATCTTACTGCTTAGAAATGTTATCACGGCCCAACTCTCTCTCACTAAAGTCTTGCACACGTTGCTAACTTTCAAATGTTGCATTCTTCAAACTGGCGTTGAGTTGATTGATAGCCGTGCTGTGATAAGCTAAGTTTGTTAGGGGGGTGCAGCCTGCAAGAAAATACATGGAAGTTTGATAATAACCGTGACTGTTCTGACACTGTCAGCTGCAGTTAAATGTGGGCATGTACACGTTTAAATTGTCTCGTCCCAAATGTAATTTCCTGCTGACTTTGAAACAACAGGCATTTTACAGAAGGCAAGGAAGTGCATTGTGTACCTGTTGAGGCAGCAGCAGTGTTGAAATTGCAAAGGTTGATCAGGAGCAGGCATTGCTTCGCGCGGGTGCATTGATTGGAGGCTTTTCAAACAGCCTCAAAACGCACTGTTCTCTAACCGGGAATCGAACCCGGGCCGCGGCGGTGAAAGCGCCGAATCTTAACCACTAGACCACCAGGGAAGCTGCAAGAAGCTGCAAGAAGCTGCCTGCCAGCAAGCAGAGCAACGCAGAGTTTCCTCCTTGCTGCTTTGAAATTCAGATCACTTTCACGCCAGGCAAACTTTTCGTACAAGATGACATCTTTTAGACGAGAACACAAAGGACATGTTCACTAAGCCACAGCATCAAGTGCGGGAAGGCGTCCATTTGCCATATGTTTCCTTCTATGCTTTTCTCAGAGACAGAGGCATAAAGTCAGAGAGAAGCCGTCGGGGAAGTGAAAACTGACATCATAATTTCCACGATATTGTCGAGGAAATGGTTATGCAGTGCTTGAGACAAAGCAGCAAACACACACAAAATACCCGTATGTGCTCTCTTTGTGTGGGTATGTCTCAGATATCCATCTCAGTGTCATGCATTCATGGAGGCTGGCAGCACGGTGGGAGGCCTTTCGGCCAATCGTGCCTGTGCTGTCTCTTTGAAAGAGCAGTCGTGCTTTCTCCCGCTGTTATCTCATTTTCTCTCTCCCTCCTCAGTGCCCCACACAACAGGCAAACAGAAGGAGAACACTCTACTAACGAGGAACTGGTGCAGGGAGTTGTTATAAATTTCGTCATGTACATATTTTAAAGTTATTTTCGTTCATTTTGTTCTATTCAACTTTTCCCAGGGTCTTTTTAAGGAGCTGCCCAAAGGTTTAAAATTGGGGATGTTAAAAATTCTCCCCGTCGGGGAATTGAACCCCGGTCTCCCGCGTGACAGGCGGGGACACTCACCACTATACTAACGAGGAACTGAAAGGTGCCGAATCTGTCAGAGCAAAAATCGACCTGTGAACAAAGGGACAGAGGCAGAAGGGACAGAAATAAGAATAAGAACAGAAGGAATAGGAGCAGGAGTGGGCCATTCGGCCCCTCGAGCCTGCCCCGCCATTCAATAAGATCATGGCTGATCAGATCTTCTACTCAACGCCACTTTCCTGCACGCTCCCCATAACCTTTGACTCCACTGTAGCTCAAATATATGTCTATCTCCACCTTGAATATATTCTGTGACTCCGCCTCCACAGCTCTCTGGGGTAGAGGATTCCAAAGATTCACGACATTCTGAGAGAAGAAATTCCTCCTCATCTCCGTTTTAAATGGGCGACCGGATATCCTGGAGCTTTGCCCCCTAGTTGTAGATTCCCCCAGGAGGGGAAACATCCTCCCTGCATCTATCCTGTCAAGCACCCTCAGAATCCTATACAGAGAGAGACAGGGACAAAGAGGGAGACAAAGATAGACATACAGAGCGAGACACTCAGTTTGACGTCTTGCAGAGTGGTCCGAGGGATAAGGAACTTCAGTTATGTTGAGAGTTTGTGATTGATTTCCTCAGACGATTAAGAGGAAATTTAATAAGAGGCTTTCAAAATTACAAGGGGATTTGATTGAGGTAATAAGGAGAAACGCTTGCCAGTGGCAGGTATGACGGTAACCAGAGGAGACCAATTGAAGATAACAGAATCAGTATGGGGAGAATTGTATTACGCAGCAAGGGCTCAGGCCTACTGAATATCTTACTGCTTAGAACTGTTATCACGGCCCAACTCTCTCTCACTAAAGTCTTGCACACGTTGCTAACTTTCAAATGTTGCATTCTTCAAACTGGCGTTGAGTTGATTGATAGCCGTGCTGTGATAAGCTAAGTTTGTTAGGGGGGTGCAGCCTGCAATAAAATACATGGAAGTTTGATAATAACCGTGACTGTTCTGACACTGTCAGCTGCAGTTAAATTGTGGGCATGTACACGTTTAAATTGTCTCGTCCCAAATGTAATTTCCTGCTGACTTTGAAACAGCAGGCATTTTACAGAAGGCAAGGAAGTGCATTGTGTACCTGTTGAGGCAGCAGCAGTGTTGAAATTGCAAAGGTTGATCAGGAGCAGACATTGCTTCGCGCGGGTGCATTGATTGGAGGCTTATCAAACAGCCTCAAAACGTACTGTTTTCTAACCGGGAATCGAACCCGGGCCGCGGCGGTGAAAGCGCCGAATCTTAACCACTAGACCACCAGGGAAGCTGCAAGAAGCTGCCTGCCAGCAAGCAGAGCAACGCAGACTTTCCTCCTTGCTGCTTTGAAATTCAGATCACTTTCACGCCAGGCAAACTTTTCGTACAAGATGACATCTTTTAGACGAGAACACAAAGGACATGTTCACTAAGCCACAGCATCAAGTGCGGGAAGGCGTCCATTTGCCATATATTTCCTTCTATGCTTCTCTCAGAGACAGAGGCATAAAGTCAGAGAGAAGCCGTCGGGGAAGTGAAAACTGACATCATAATTTCCACGATATTGTCGAGGAAATGGTTATGCAGTGCTTGAGACAAAGCAGCAAACACACACAAAATACCCGTATGTGCTCTCTTTGTGTGGGTATGTCTCAGATATCCATCTCAGTGTCATGCATTCATGGAGGCTGGCAGCACGGTGGGAGGCCTTTCGGCCAATCGTGCCTGTGCTGTCTCTTTGAAAGAGCAGTCGTGCTTTCTCCCGCTGTTATCTCATTTTCTCTCTCCCTCCTCAGTGCCCCACACAACAGGCAAACAGAAGGAGAACACTCTACTAACGAGGAACTGGTGCAGGGAGTTGTTATAAATTTCGTCATGTACATATTTTAAAGTTATTTTCGTTCATTTTGTTCTATTCAACTTTTCCCAGGGTCTTTTTAAGGAGCTGCCCAAAGGTTTAAAATTGGGGATGTTAAAAATTCTCCCCGTCGGGGAATTGAACCCCGGTCTCCCGCGTGACAGGCGGGGATACTCACCACTATAATAACGAGGAACTGAAAGGTGCCGAATCTGTCAGAGCAAAAATCGACCTGTGAACAAAGGGACAGAGGCAGAAGGGACAGAAATAAGAATAAGAACAGAAGGAATAGGAGCAGGAGTGGGCCATTCGGCCCCTCGAGCCTGCCCCGCCATTCAATAAGATCATGGCTGATCAGATCTTCTACTCAACGCCACTTTCCTGCACGCTCCCCATAACCTTTGACTCCACTGTAGCTCAAATATATGTCTATCTCCACCTTGAATATATTCTGTGACTCCGCCTCCACAGCTCTCTGGGGTAGAGGATTCCAAAGATTCACGACATTCTGAGAGAAGAAATTCCTCCTCATCTCCGTTTTAAATGGGCGACCGGATATCCTGGAGCTTTGCCCCCTAGTTGTAGATTCCCCCAGGAGGGGAAACATCCTCCCTGCATCTATCCTGTCAAGCACCCTCAGAATCCTATACAGAGAGAGACAGGGACAAAGAGGGAGACAAAGATAGACATACAGAGCGAGACACTCAGTTTGACGTCTTGCAGAGTGGTCCGAGGGATAAGGAACTTCAGTTATGTTGAGAGTTTGTGATTGATTTCCTCAGACGATTAAGAGGAAATTTAATAAGAGGCTTTCAAAATTACAAGGGGATTTGATTGAGGTAATAAGGAGAAACGCTTGCCAGTGGCAGGTATGACGGTAACCAGAGGAGACCAATTGAAGATAACAGAATCAGTATGGGGAGAATTGTATTACGCAGCAAGGGCTCAGGCCTACTGAATATCTTACTGCTTAGAACTGTTATCACGGCCCAACTCTCTCTCACTAAAGTCTTGCACACGTTGCTAACTTTCAAATGTTGCATTCTTCAAACTGGCGTTGAGTTGATTGATAGCCGTGCTGTGATAAGCTAAGTTTGTTAGGGGGGTGCAGCCTGCAATAAAATACATGGAAGTTTGATAATAACCGTGACTGTTCTGACACTGTCAGCTGCAGTTAAATTGTGGGCATGTACACGTTTAAATTGTCTCGTCCCAAATGTAATTTCCTGCTGACTTTGAAACAGCAGGCATTTTACAGAAGGCAAGGAAGTGCATTGTGTACCTGTTGAGGCAGCAGCAGTGTTGAAATTGCAAAGGTTGATCAGGAGCAGACATTGCTTCGCGCGGGTGCATTGATTGGAGGCTTATCAAACAGCCTCAAAACGTACTGTTTTCTAACCGGGAATCGAACCCGGGCCGCGGCGGTGAAAGCGCCGAATCTTAACCACTAGACCACCAGGGAAGCTGCAAGAAGCTGCCTGCCAGCAAGCAGAGCAACGCAGACTTTCCTCCTTGCTGCTTTGAAATTCAGATCACTTTCACGCCAGGCAAACTTTTCGTACAAGATGACATCTTTTAGACGAGAACACAAAGGACATGTTCACTAAGCCACAGCATCAAGTGCGGGAAGGCGTCCATTTGCCATATATTTCCTTCTATGCTTCTCTCAGAGACAGAGGCATAAAGTCAGAGAGAAGCCGTCGGGGAAGTGAAAACTGACATCATAATTTCCACGACATTGTCGAGGAAATGGTTATGCAGTGCTTGAGACAAAGCAGCAAACACACACAAAATACCCGTATGTGCTCTCTTTGTGTGGGTATGTCTCAGATATCCATCTCAGTGTCATGCATTCATGGAGGCTGGCAGCACGGTGGGAGGCCATTCGGCCAATCGTGCCTGTGCTGTCTCTTTGAAAGAGCAGTCGTGCTTTCTCCCGCTGTTATCTCATTTTCTCTCTCCCTCCTCAGTGCCCCACACAACAGGCAAACAGAAGGAGAACACTCTACTAACGAGGAACTGGTGCAGGGAGTTGTTATAAATTTCGTCATGTACATATTTTAAAATTATTTTCGTTCATTTTGTTCTATTTAACTTTTCCCAGGGTCTTTTTAAGGAGCTGCCCAAAGGTTTAAAATTGGGGATGTTAAAAATTCTCCCCGTCGGGGAATTGAACCGCGGTCTCCCGCGTGACAGGCGGGGATACTCACCACTATACTAACGAGGAACTGAAAGGTGCCGAATCTGTCAGAGCAAAAATCGACCTGTGAACAAAGGGACAGAGGCAGAAGGGACAGAAATAAGAATAAGAACAGAAGGAATAGGAGCAGGAGTGGGCCATTCGGCCCCTCGAGCCTGCCCCGCCATTCAATAAGATCATGGCTGATCAGATCTTCTACTCAACGCCACTTTCCTGCACGCTCCCCATAACCTTTGACTCCACTGTAGCTCAAATATATGTCTATCTCCACCTTGAATATATTCTGTGACTCCGCCTCCACAGCTCTCTGGGGTAGAGGATTCCAAAGATTCACGACATTCTGAGAGAAGAAATTCCTCCTCATCTCCGTTTTAAATGGGCGACCGGATATCCTGGAGCTTTGCCCCCTAGTTGTAGATTCCCCCAGGAGGGGAAACATCCTCCCTGCATCTATCCTGTCAAGCACCCTCAGAATCCTATACAGAGAGAGACAGGGACAAAGAGGGAGACAAAGATAGACATACAGAGCGAGACACTCAGTTTGACGTCTTGCAGAGTGGTCCGAGGGATAAGGAACTTCAGTTATGTTGAGAGTTTGTGATTGATTTCCTCAGACGGTTAAGAGGAAATTTAATAAGAGGCTTTCAAAATTACAAGGGGATTTGATTGAGGTAATAAGGAGAAACGCTTGCCAGTGGCAGGTATGACGGTAACCAGAGGAGACCAATTGAAGATAACAGAATCAGTATGGGGAGAATTGTATTACGCAGCAAGGGCTCAGGCCTACTGAATATCTTACTGCTTAGAAATGTTATCACGGCCCAACTCTCTCTCACTAAAGTCTTGCACACGTTGCTAACTTTCAAATGTTGCATTCTTCAAACTGGCGTTGAGTTGATTGATAGCCGTGCTGTGATAAGCTAAGTTTGTTAGGGGGGTGCAGCCTGCAATAAAATACATGGAAGTTTAATAATAACCGTGACTGTTCTGACACTGTCAGCTGCAGTTAAATTGTGGGCATGTACACGTTTAAATTGTCTCGTCCCAAATGTAATTTCCTGCTGACTTTGAAACAGCAGGCAAGGAAGTGCATTGTGTACCTGTTGAGGCAGCAGCAGTGTTGAAATTGCAAAGGTTGATCAGGAGCAAGCATTGCTTCGCGCGGGTGCATTGATTGGAGGCTTTTCAAACAGCCTCAAAACGCACTGTTCTCTAACCGGGAATCGAACCCGGGCCGCGGCGGTGAAAGCGCCGAATCTTAACCACTAGACCACCAGAGAAGCTGCAAGAAGCTGCAAGAAGCTGCCTGCCAGCAAGCAGAGCAACGCAGACTTTCCTCCTTGCTGCTTTGAAATTCAGATCACTTTCACGCCAGGCAAACTTTTCGTACAAGATGACATATTTTAGACGAGAACACAAAGGACATGTTCACTAAGCCACAGCATCAAGTGCGGGAAGGCGTCCATTTGCCATATATTTCCTTCTATGCTTCTCTCAGAGACATAAAGTCAGAGAGAAGCCGTCGGGGAAGTGAAAACTGAACATCATAATATCCACGACATTGTCGAGGAAATGGTTATGCAGTGCTTGAGACAAAGCAGCAAACACACACAAAATACCCGTATGTGCTCTCTTTGTGTGGGTATGTCTCAGATATCCATCTCAGTGTCATGCATTCATGGAGGCTGGCAGCACGGTGGGAGGCCATTCGGCCAATCGTGCCTGTGCTGTCTCTTTGAAAGAGCAGTCGTGCTTTCTCCCGCTGTTATCTCATTTTCTCTCTCCCTCCTCAGTGCCCCACACAACAGGCAAACAGAAGGAGAACACTCTACTAACGAGGAACTGGTGCAGGGAGTTGTTATAAATTTCGTCATGTACATATTTTAAAATTATTTTCGTTCATTTTGTTCTATTCAACTTTTCCCAGGGTCTTTTTAAGGAGCTGCCCAAAGGTTTAAAATTGGGGATGTTAAAAATTCTCCCCGTCGGGGAATTGAACCCCGGTCTCCCGCGTGACAGGCGGGGATACTCACCACTATACTAACGAGGAACTGAAAAGTGCCGAATCTGTCAGAGCAAAAATCGACCTGTGAACAGAGGGACAGAGGCTGAAGGGACAGAAATAAGACTAAGAACAGAAGGAATAGGAGCAGGAGTGGGCCATTCGGCCCCTCGAGCCTGCCCCGCCATTCAATAAGATCATGGCTGATCAGTTCTTCTACTCAACGCCACTTTCCTGCCCGCTCCCCATAACCCTTGACTCCACTGCAGCTCAAATATATGTCTACCTCCACCTTGAATATATTCAGTGACTCCGCCTCCACAGCTCTCTGGGGTAGAGGATTCCAAAGATTCACGACATTCTGAGAGAAGAAATTCCTCCTCATCTCCGTTTTAAATGGTCGACCGGATATCCTGAAGCTTTGCCCCCTAGTTGTAGATTCCCCCAGGAGGGGAAACATCCTCCCTGCATCTATCCTGTCAAGCACCCTCAGAATCCTATACAGAGAGAGACAGGGACAAAGAGGGAGACAAAGATAGACATACAGAGCAAGACACTCAGTTTGACGTCTTGCAGAGTGGTCCGAGGGATAAGGAACTTCAGCTATGTTGAGAGTTTGTGTTTGTTTTCTTCAGACGGTTAAGAGGAAATTTAATAAGAGGCTTTCAAAATTACAAGGGGATTTGTTTGAGGTAATAAGGAGAAACGCTTGCCAGTGGCAGGTATGACGGTAACCAGAGTAGACCAATTGAAGATAACAGAATCAGTATGGGGAGAATTGTATTACGCAGCAAGGGCTCAGGCCTACTGAATATCTTACTGCTTAGAAATGTTATCACGGCCCAACTCTCTCTCACTAAAGTCTTGCACACGTTGCTAACTTTCAAATGTTGCATTCTTCACACTGGCGTTGAGTTGATTGATAGCCGTGCTGTGATAAGCTATGTTTGTTAGGGGGGTGCAGCCTACAAGAAAATACATGGAAGCTTGATAATAACCGTGACTGTTGTGACACTGTCAGCTGCAGTTAAATGTGGGCATGAACACGTTTAAATTGTCTCGTTCCAAATGTAATTTCCTGCAGACTTTGAAACAGCCGGCGTTTTACAGAAGGCAAGGAAGTGCATTGTGTACCTGTTGAGGCAGCAGCAGTGTTGAAATTGCAAAGGTTGATCAGGAGCAGGCATTGCTTCGCGCGGGTGCATTGATTGGAGGCATTTCAAACAGCCTCAAAACGCACTGTTCCCTGACCGGGAATCGAACCCGGGCCGTGGTGGTGAAAGCGCTGATTCTTAACCACTAGACCACCAGGGAAGCTGCAAGAAGCTGCCTGCCAGCAAGCAGAGCAACGCAGACTTTCCTCCTTGCTGCTTTGAAATTCAGATCACTTTCACGCCAGGCAAACTTTGCGTACAAGATGACATCTTTTAGACGAGAACACAAAGGACATGTTCACTAAACCACAGCATCAAGTGCGGGAAGGCGTCCATTTGCCATATATTTCCTTCTATGCTTTTCTCAGAGACAGAGGCATAAAGTCAGAGAGAAGCCGTCGGGGAAGTGAAAACTGAACATCATAATATCCACGACATTGTCGAGGAAATGGTTATGCAGTGCTTGAGACAAAGCAGCAAACACACACAAAATACCCGTATGTGCTCTCTTTGTGTGGGTATGTCTCAGATATCCATCTCAGTGTCATGCATTCATGGAGGCTGGCAGCACGGTGGGAGGCCATTCGGCCAATCGTGCCTGTGCTGTCTCTTTGAAAGAGCAGTCGTGCTTTCTCCCGCTGTTATCTCATTTTCTCTCTCCCTCCTCAGTGCCCCACACAACAGGCAAACAGAAGGAGAACACTCTACTAACGAGGAACTGGTGCAGGGAGTTGTTATAAATTTCGTCATGTACATATTTTAAAATTATTTTCGTTCATTTTGTTCTATTCAACTTTTCCCAGGGTCTTTTTAAGGAGCTGCCCAAAGGTTTAAAATTGGGGATGTTAAAAATTCTCCCCGTCGGGGAATTGAACCCCGGTCTCCCGCGTGACAGGCGGGGATACTCACCACTATACTAACGAGGAACTGAAAAGTGCCGAATCTGTCAGAGCAAAAATCGACCTGTGAACAGAGGGACAGAGGCTGAAGGGACAGAAATAAGAATAAGAACAGAAGGAATAGGAGCAGGAGTGGGCCATTCGGCCCCTCGAGCCTGCCCCGCCATTCAATAAGATCATGGCTGATCAGTTCTTCTACTCAACGCCACTTTCCTGCCCGCTCCCCATAACCCTTGACTCCACTGTAGCTCAAATATATGTCTGTCTCCACCTTGAATATATTCAATGACTCCGCCTCCACAGCTCTCTGGGGTAGAGGATTCCAAAGATTCACGACATTCTGAGAGAAGAAATTCCTCCTCATCTCCGTTTTAAATGGTCGACCGGATATCCTGAAGCTTTGCCCCCTAGTTGTAGATTCCCCCAGGAGGGGAAACATCCTCCCTGCATCTATCCTGTCAAGCACCCTCAGAATCCTATACAGAGAGAGACAGGGACAAAGAGGGAGACAAAGATAGACATACAGAGCAAGACACTCAGTTTGAAGTCTTGCAGAGTGGTCCGAGGGATAAGGAACTTCAGCTATGTTGAGAGTTTGTGTTTGTTTTCTTCAGACGGTTAAGAGGAAATTTAATAAGAGGCTTTCAAAATTACAAGGGGATTTGTTTGAGGTAATAAGGAGAAACGCTTGCCAGTGGCAGGTATGACGGTAACCAGAGTAGACCAATTGAAGATGACAAAATCAGTATGGGGAGAATTGTATTACGCAGCAAGGGCTCAGGCCTACTGAATATCTTACTGCTTAGAAATGTTATCACGGCCCAACTCTCTCTCACTAAAGTCTTGCACACGTTGCTAACTTTCAAATGTTGCATTCTTCACACTGGCGTTGAGTTGATTGATAGCCGTGCTGTGATAAGCTATGTTTGTTAGGGGGGTGCAGCCTACAAGAAAATACATGGAAGCTTGATAATAACCGTGACTGTTGTGACACTGTCAGCTGCAGTTAAATGTGGGCATGAACACGTTTAAATTGTCTCGTTCCAAATGTAATTTCCTGCTGACTTTGAAACAGCCGGCGTTTTACAGAAGGCAAGGAAGTGCATTGTGTACCTGTTGAGGCAGCAGCAGTGTTGAAATTGCAAAGGTTGATCAGGAGCAGGCATTGCTTCGCGCGGGTGCATTGATTGGAGGCATTTCAAACAGCCTCAAAACGCACTGTTCCCTGACCGGGAATCGAACCCGGGCCGTGGTGGTGAAAGCGCTGATTCTTAACCACTAGACCACCAGGGAAGCTGCAAGAAGCTGCCTGCCAGCAAGCAGAGCAACGCAGACTTTCCTCCTTGCTGCTTTGAAATTCAGATCACTTTCACGCCAGGCAAACTTTGCGTACAAGATGACATCTTTTAGACGAGAACACAAAGGACATGTTCACTAAACCACAGCATCAAGTGCGGGAAGGCGTCCATTTGCCATATATTTCCTTCTATGCTTTTCTCAGAGACAGAGGCATAAAGTCAGAGAGAAGCCGTCGGGGAAGTGAAAACTGAACATCATAATATCCACGACATTGTCGAGGAAATGGTTATGCAGTGCTTGAGACAAAGCAGCAAACACACACAAAATACCCGTATGTGCTCTCTTTGTGTGGGTATGTCTCAGATATCCATCTCAGTGTCATGCATTCATGGAGGCTGGCAGCACGGTGGGAGGCCATTCGGCCAATCGTGCCTGTGCTGTCTCTTTGAAAGAGCAGTCGTGCTTTCTCCCGCTGTTATCTCATTTTCTCTCTCCCTCCTCAGTGCCCCACACAACAGGCAAACAGAAGGAGAACACTCTACTAACGAGGAACTGGTGCAGGGAGTTGTTATAAATTTCGTCATGTACATATTTTAAAATTATTTTCGTTCATTTTGTTCTATTCAACTTTTCCCAGGGTCTTTTTAAGGAGCTGCCCAAAGGTTTAAAATTGGGGATGTTAAAAATTCTCCCCGTCGGGGAATTGAACCCCGGTCTCCCGCGTGACAGGCGGGGATACTCACCACTATACTAACGAGGAACTGAAAAGTGCCGAATCTGTCAGAGCAAAAATCGACCTGTGAACAGAGGGACAGAGGCTGAAGGGACAGAAATAAGACTAAGAACAGAAGGAATAGGAGCAGGTGTGGGCCATTCGGCCCCTCGAGCCTGCCCCGCCATTCAATAAGATCATGGCTGATCAGTTCTTCTACTCAACGCCACTTTCCTGCCCGCTCCCCATAACCCTTGACTCCACTGTAGCTCAAATATATGTCTGTCTCCACCTTGAATATATTCAATGACTCCGCCTCCACAGCTCTCTGGGGTAGAGGATTCCAAAGATTCACGACATTCTGAGAGAAGAAATTCCTCCTCATCTCCGTTTTAAATGGTCGACCGGATATCCTGAAGCTTTGCCCCCTAGTTGTAGATTCCCCCAGGAGGGGAAACATCCTCCCTGCATCTATCCTGTCAAGCACCCTCAGAATCCTATACAGAGAGAGACAGGGACAAAGAGGGAGACAAAGATAGACATACAGAGCAAGACACTCAGTTTGACGTCTTGCAGAGTGGTCCGAGGGATAAGGAACTTCAGCTATGTTGAGAGTTTGTGTTTGTTTTCTTCAGACGGTTAAGAGGAAATTTAATAAGAGGCTTTCAAAATTACAAGGGGATTTGTTTGAGGTAATAAGGAGAAACGCTTGCCAGTGGCAGGTATGACGGTAACCAGAGTAGACCAATTGAAGATGACAAAATCAGTATGGGGAGAATTGTATTACGCAGCAAGGGCTCAGGCCTACTGAATATCTTACTGCTTAGAAATGTTATCACGGCCCAACTCTCTCTCACTAAAGTCTTGCACACGTTGCTAACTTTCAAATGTTGCATTCTTCACACTGGCGTTGAGTTGATTGATAGCCGTGCTGTGATAAGCTATGTTTGTTAGGGGGGTGCAGCCTACAAGAAAATACATGGAAGCTTGATAATAACCGTGACTGTTGTGACACTGTCAGCTGCAGTTAAATGTGGGCATGAACACGTTTAAATTGTCTCGTTCCAAATGTAATTTCCTGCTGACTTTGAAACAGCCGGCGTTTTACAGAAGGCAAGGAAGTGCATTGTGTACCTGTTGAGGCAGCAGCAGTGTTGAAATTGCAAAGGTTGATCAGGAGCAGGCATTGCTTCGCGCGGGTGCATTGATTGGAGGCATTTCAAACAGCCTCAAAACGCACTGTTCCCTGACCGGGGATCGAACCCGGGCCGTGGTGGTGAAAGCGCTGATTCTTAACCACTAGACCACCAGGGAAGCTGCACGAAGCTGCCTGCCAGCAAGCAGAGCAACGCAGACTTTCCTCCTTGCTGCTTTGAAATTCAGATCACTTTCACGCCAGGCAAACTTTGCGTACAAGATGACATCTTTTAGACGAGAACACAAAGGACATGTTCACTAAACCACAGCATCAAGTGCGGGAAGGCGTCCATTTGCCATATATTTCCTTCTATGCTTTTCTCAGAGACAGAGGCATAAAGTCAGAGAGAAGCCGTCGGGGAAGTGAAAACTGAACATCATAATATCCACGACATTGTCGAGGAAATGGTTATGCAGTGCTTGAGACAAAGCAGCAAAAACACACAAAATACCCGTATGTGCTCTCTTTGTGTGGGTATGTCTCAGATATCCATCTCAGTGTCATGCATTCATGGAGGCTGGCAGCACGGTGGGAGGCCATTCGGCCAATCGTGCCTGTGCTGTCTCTTTGAAAGAGCAGTCGTGCTTTCTCCCGCTGTTATCTCATTTTCTCTCTCCCTCCTCAGTGCCCCACACAACAGGCAAACAGAAGGAGAACACTCTACTAACGAGGAACTGGTGCAGGGAGTTGTTATAAATTTCGTCATGTACATATTTTAAAATTATTTTCGTTCATTTTGTTCTATTCAACTTTTCCCAGGGTCTTTTTAAGGAGCTGCCCAAAGGTTTAAAATTGGGGATGTTAAAAATTCTCCCCGTCGGGGAATTGAACCCCGGTCTCTCGCGTGACAGGCGAGGATACTCACCACTATACTAACGAGGAACTGAAAAGTGCCGAATCTGTCAGAGCAAAAATCGACCTGTGAACAGAGGGACAGAGGCTGAAGGGACAGAAATAAGACTAAGAACAGAAGGAATAGGAGCAGGTGTGGGCCATTCGGCCCCTCGAGCCTGCCCCGCCATTCAATAAGATCATGGCTGATCAGTTCTTCTACTCAACGCCACTTTCCTGCCCGCTCCCCATAACCCTTGACTCCACTGTAGCTCAAATATATGTCTGTCTCCACCTTGAATATATTCAATGACTCCGCCTCCACAGCTCTCTGGGGTAGAGGATTCCAAAGATTCACGACATTCTGAGAGAAGAAATTCCTCCTCATCTCCGTTTTAAATGGTCGACCGGATATCCTGAAGCTTTGCCCCCTAGTTGTACATTCCCCCAGGAGGGGAAACATCCTCCCTGCATCTATCCTGTCAAGCACCCTCAGAATCCTATACAGAGAGAGACAGGGACAAAGAGGGAGACAAAGATAGACATACAGAGCAAGACACTCAGTTTGACGTCTTGCAGAGTGGTCCGAGGGATAAGGAACTTCAGCTATGTTGAGAGTTTGTGTTTGTTTTCTTCAGACGGTTAAGAGGAAATTTAATAAGAGGCTTTCAAAATTACAAGGGGATTTGTTTGAGGTAATAAGGAGAAACGCTTGCCAGTGGCAGGTATGACGGTAACCAGAGTAGACCAATTGAAGATGACAAAATCAGTATGGGGAGAATTGTATTACGCAGCAAGGGCTCAGGCCTACTGAATATCTTACTGCTTAGAAATGTTATCACGGCCCAACTCTCTCTCACTAAAGTCTTGCACACGTTGCTAACTTTCAAATGTTGCATTCTTCACACTGGCGTTGAGTTGATTGATAGCCGTGCTGTGATAAGCTATGTTTGTTAGGGGGGTGCAGCCTACAAGAAAATACATGGAAGCTTGATAATAACCGTGACTGTTGTGACACTGTCAGCTGCAGTTAAATGTGGGCATGAACACGTTTAAATTGTCTCGTTCCAAATGTAATTTCCTGCTGACTTTGAAACAGCCGGCGTTTTACAGAAGGCAAGGAAGTGCATTGTGTACCTGTTGAGGCAGCAGCAGTGTTGAAATTGCAAAGGTTGATCAGGAGCAGGCATTGCTTCGCGCGGGTGCATTGATTGGAGGCATTTCAAACAGCCTCAAAACGCACTGTTCCCTGACCGGGAATCGAACCCGGGCCGTGGTGGTGAAAGCGCTGATTCTTAACCACTAGACCACCAGGGAAGCTGCACGAAGCTGCCTGCCAGCAAGCAGAGCAACGCAGACTTTCCTCCTTGCTGCTTTGAAATTCAGATCACTTTCACGCCAGGCAAACTTTGCGTACAAGATGACATCTTTTAGACGAGAACACAAAGGACATGTTCACTAAACCACAGCATCAAGTGCGGGAAGGCGTCCATTTGCCATATATTTCCTTCTATGCTTTTCTCAGAGACAGAGGCATAAAGTCAGAGAGAAGCCGTCGGGGAAGTGAAAACTGAACATCATAATATCCACGACATTGTCGAGGAAATGGTTATGCAGTGCTTGAGACAAAGCAGCAAAAACACACAAAATACCCGTATGTGCTCTCTTTGTGTGGGTATGTCTCAGATATCCATCTCAGTGTCATGCATTCATGGAGGCTGGCAGCACGGTGGGAGGCCATTCGGCCAATCGTGCCTGTGCTGTCTCTTTGAAAGAGCAGTCGTGCTTTCTCCCGCTGTTATCTCATTTTCTCTCTCCCTCCTCAGTGCCCCACACAACAGGCAAACAGAAGGAGAACACTCTACTAACGAGGAACTGGTGCAGGGAGTTGTTATAAATTTCGTCATGTACATATTTTAAAATTATTTTCGTTCATTTTGTTCTATTCAACTTTTCCCAGGGTCTTTTTAAGGAGCTGCCCAAAGGTTTAAAATTGGGGATGTTAAAAATTCTCCCCGTCGGGGAATTGAACCCCGGTCTCCCGCGTGACAGGCGGGGATACTCACCACTATACTAACGAGGAACTGAAAAGTGCCGAATCTGTCAGAGCAAAAATCGACCTGTGAACAGAGGGACAGAGGCTGAAGGGACAGAAATAAGACTAAGAACAGAAGGAATAGGAGCAGGAGTGGGCCATTCGGCCCCTCGAGCCTGCCCCGCCATTCAATAAGATCATGGCTGATCAGTTCTTCTACTCAACGCCACTTTCCTGCCCGCTCCCCATAACCCTTGACTCCACTGCAGCTCAAATATATGTCTACCTCCACCTTGAATATATTCAGTGACTCCGCCTCCACAGCTCTCTGGGGTAGAGGATTCCAAAGATTCACGACATTCTGAGAGAAGAAATTCCTCCTCATCTCCGTTTTAAATGGTCGACCGGATATCCTGAAGCTTTGCCCCCTAGTTGTAGATTCCCCCAGGAGGGGAAACATCCTCCCTGCATCTATCCTGTCAAGCACCCTCAGAATCCTATACAGAGAGAGACAGGGACAAAGAGGGAGACAAAGATAGACATACAGAGCAAGACACTCAGTTTGACGTCTTGCAGAGTGGTCCGAGGGATAAGGAACTTCAGCTATGTTGAGAGTTTGTGTTTGTTTTCTTCAGACGGTTAAGAGGAAATTTAATAAGAGGCTTTCAAAATTACAAGGGGATTTGTTTGAGGTAATAAGGAGAAACGCTTGCCAGTGGCAGGTATGACGGTAACCAGAGTAGACCAATTGAAGATAACAGAATCAGTATGGGGAGAATTGTATTACGCAGCAAGGGCTCAGGCCTACTGAATATCTTACTGCTTAGAAATGTTATCACGGCCCAACTCTCTCTCACTAAAGTCTTGCACACGTTGCTAACTTTCAAATGTTGCATTCTTCACACTGGCGTTGAGTTGATTGATAGCCGTGCTGTGATAAGCTATGTTTGTTAGGGGGGTGCAGCCTACAAGAAAATACATGGAAGCTTGATAATAACCGTGACTGTTGTGACACTGTCAGCTGCAGTTAAATGTGGGCATGAACACGTTTAAATTGTCTCGTTCCAAATGTAATTTCCTGCTGACTTTGAAACAGCCGGCGTTTTACAGAAGGCAAGGAAGTGCATTGTGCACCTGTTGAGGCAGCAGCAGTGTTGAAATTGCAAAGGTTGATCAGGAGCAGGCATTGCTTCGCGCGGGTGCATTGATTGGAGGCATTTCAAACAGCCTCAAAACGCACTGTTCCCTGACCGGGAATCGAACCCGGGCCGTGGGGGTGAAAGCGCTGATTCTTAACCACTAGACCACCAGGGAAGCTGCAAGAAGCTGCCTGCCAGCAAGCAGAGCAACGCAGACTTTCCTCCTTGCTGCTTTGAAATTCAGATCACTTTCACGCCAGGCAAACTTTGCGTACAAGATGACATCTTTTAGACGAGAACACAAAGGACATGTTCACTAAACCACAGCATCAAGTGCGGGAAGGCGTCCATTTGCCATATATTTCCTTCTATGTTTTTCTCAGAGACAGAGGCATAAAGTCAGAGAGAAGCCGTCGGGGAAGTGAAAACTGAACATCATAATATCCACGACATTGTCGAGGAAATGGTTATGCAGTGCTTGAGACAAAGCAGCAAACACACACAAAATACCCGTATGTGCTCTCTTTGTGTGGGTATGTCTCAGATATCCATCTCAGTGTCATGCATTCATGGAGGCTGGCAGCACGGTGGGAGGCCATTCGGCCAATCGTGCCTGTGCTGTCTCTTTGAAAGAGCAGTCGTGCTTTCTCCCGCTGTTATCTCATTTTCTCTCTCCCTCCTCAGTGCCCCACACAACAGGCAAACAGAAGGAGAACACTCTACTAACGAGGAACTGGTGCAGGGAGTTGTTATAAATTTCGTCATGTACATATTTTAAAATTATTTTCGTTCATTTTGTTCTATTCAACTTTTCCCAGGGTCTTTTTAAGGAGCTGCCCAAAGGTTTAAAATTGGGGATGTTAAAAAGTCTCCCCGTCGGGGAATTGAACCCCGGTCTCCCGCGTGACAGGCGGGGATACTCACCACTATACTAACGAGGAACTGAAAAGTGCCGAATCTGTCAGAGCAAAAATCGACCTGTGAACAGAGGGACAGAGGCTGAAGGGACAGAAATAAGACTAAGAACAGAAGGAATAGGAGCAGGAGTGGGCCATTCGGCCCCTCGAGCCTGCCCCGCCATTCAATAAGATCATGGCTGATCAGTTCTTCTACTCAACGCCACTTTCCTGCCCGCTCCCCATAACCCTTGACTCCACTGCAGCTCAAATATATGTCTACCTCCACCTTGAATATATTCAGTGACTCCGCCTCCACAGCTCTCTGGGGTAGAGGATTCCAAAGATTCACGACATTCTGAGAGAAGAAATTCCTCCTCATCTCCGTTTTAAATGGTCGACCGGATATCCTGAAGCTATGCCCCCTAGTTGTAGATTCCCCCAGGAGGGGAAACATCCTCCCTGCATCTATCCTGTCAAGCACCCTCAGAATCCTATACAGAGAGAGACAGGGACAAAGAGGGAGACAAAGATAGACATACAGAGCAAGACACTCAGTTTGACGTCTTGCAGAGTGGTCCGAGGGATAAGGAACTTCAGCTATGTTGAGAGTTTGTGTTTGTTTTCTTCAGACGGTTAAGAGGAAATTTAATAAGAGGCTTTCAAAATTACAAGGGGATTTGTTTGAGGTAATAAGGAGAAACGCTTGCCAGTGGCAGGTATGACGGTAACCAGAGTAGACCAATTGAAGATAACAGAATCAGTATGGGGAGAATTGTATTACGCAGCAAGGGCTCAGGCCTACTGAATATCTTACTGCTTAGAAATGTTATCACGGCCCAACTCTCTCTCACTAAAGTCTTGCACACGTTGCTAACTTTCAAATGTTGCATTCTTCACACTGGCGTTGAGTTGATTGATAGCCGTGCTGTGATAAGCTATGTTTGTTAGGGGGGTGCAGCCTACAAGAAAATACATGGAAGCTTGATAATAACCGTGACTGTTGTGACACTGTCAGCTGCAGTTAAATGTGGGCATGAACACGTTTAAATTGTCTCGTTCCAAATGTAATTTCCTGCTGACTTTGAAACAGCCGGCGTTTTACAGAAGGCAAGGAAGTGCATTGTGTACCTGTTGAGGCAGCAGCAGTGTTGAAATTGCAAAGGTTGATCAGGAGCAGGCATTGCTTCGCGCGGGTGCATTGATTGGAGGCATTTCAAACAGCCTCAAAACGCACTGTTCCCTGACCGGGGATCGAACCCGGGCCGTGGTGGTGAAAGCGCTGATTCTTAACCACTAGACCACCAGGGAAGCTGCAAGAAACTGCCTGCCAGCAAGCAGAGCAACGCAGACTTTCCTCCTTGCTGCTTTGAAATTCAGATCACTTTCACGCCAGGCAAACTTTGCGTACAAGATGACATCTTTTAGACGAGAACACAAAGGACATGTTCACTAAACCACAGCATCAAGTGCGGGAAGGCGTCCATTTGCCATATATTTCCTTCTATGCTTTTCTCAGAGACAGAGGCATAAAGTCAGAGAGAAGCCGTCGGGGAAGTGAAAACTGAACATCATAATATCCACGACATTGTCGAGGAAATGGTTATGCAGTGCTTGAGACAAAGCAGCAAACACACACAAAATACCCGTATGTGCTCTCTTTGTGTGGGTATGTCTCAGATATCCATCTCAGTGTCATGCATTCATGGAGGCTGGCAGCACGGTGGGAGGCCATTCGGCCAATCGTGCCTGTGCTGTCTCGTTGAAAGAGCAGTCGTGCTTTCTCCCGCTGTTATCTCATTTTCTCTCTCCCTCCTCAGTGCCCCACACAACAGGCAAACAGAAGGAGAACACTCTACTAACGAGGAACTGGTGCAGGGAGTTGTTATAAATTTCGTCATGTACATATTTTAAAATTATTTTCGTTCATTTTGTTCTATTCAACTTTTCCCAGGGTCTTTTTAAGGAGCTGCCCAAAGGTTTAAAATTGGGGATGTTAAAAATTCTCCCCGTCGGGGAATTGAACCCCGGTCTCCCGCGTGACAGGCGGGGATACTCACCACTATACTAACGAGGAACTGAAAAGTGCCGAATCTGTCAGAGCAAAAATCGACCTGTGAACAGAGGGACAGAGGCTGAAGGGACAGAAATAAGACTAAGAACAGAAGGAATAGGAGCAGGTGTGGGCCATTCGGCCCCTCGAGCCTGCCCCGCCATTCAATAAGATCATGGCTGATCAGTTCTTCTACTCAACGCCACTTTCCTGCCCGCTCCCCATAACCCTTGACTCCACTGTAGCTCAAATATATGTCTGTCTCCACCTTGAATATATTCAATGACTCCGCCTCCACAGCTCTCTGGGGTAGAGGATTCCAAAGATTCACGACATTCTGAGAGAAGAAATTCCTCCTCATCTCCGTTTTAAATGGTCGACCGGATATCCTGAAGCTTTGCCCCCTAGTTGTAGATTCCCCCAGGAGGGGAAACATCCTCCCTGCATCTATCCTGTCAAGCACCCTCAGAATCCTATACAGAGAGAGACAGGGACAAAGAGGGAGACAAAGATAGACATACAGAGCAAGACACTCAGTTTGACGTCTTGCAGAGTGGTCCGAGGGATAAGGAACTTCAGCTATGTTGAGAGTTTGTGTTTGTTTTCTTCAGACGGTTAAGAGGAAATTTAATAAGAGGCTTTCAAAATTACAAGGGGATTTGTTTGAGGTAATAAGGAGAAACGCTTGCCAGTGGCAGGTATGACGGTAACCAGAGTAGACCAATTGAAGATGACAAAATCAGTATGGGGAGAATTGTATTACGCAGCAAGGGCTCAGGCCTACTGAATATCTTACTGCTTAGAAATGTTATCACGGCCCAACTCTCTCTCACTAAAGTCTTGCACACGTTGCTAACTTTCAAATGTTGCATTCTTCACACTGGCGTTGAGTTGATTGATAGCCGTGCTGTGATAAGCTATGTTTGTTAGGGGGGTGCAGCCTACAAGAAAATACATGGAAGCTTGATAATAACCGTGACTGTTGTGACACTGTCAGCTGCAGTTAAATGTGGGCATGAACACGTTTAAATTGTCTCGTTCCAAATGTAATTTCCTGCTGACTTTGAAACAGCCGGCGTTTTACAGAAGGCAAGGAAGTGCATTGTGTACCTGTTGAGGCAGCAGCAGTGTTGAAATTGCAAAGGTTGATCAGGAGCAGGCATTGCTTCGCGCGGGTGCATTGATTGGAGGCATTTCAAACAGCCTCAAAACGCACTGTTCCCTGACCGGGAATCGAACCCGGGCCGTGGTGGTGAAAGCGCTGATTCTTAACCACTAGACCACCAGGGAAGCTGCAAGAAGCTGCCTGCCAGCAAGCAGAGCAACGCAGACTTTCCTCCTTGCTGCTTTGAAATTCAGATCACTTTCACGCCAGGCAAACTTTGCGTACAAGATGACATCTTTTAGACGAGAACACAAAGGACATGTTCACTAAACCACAGCATCAAGTGCGGGAAGGCGTCCATTTGCCATATATTTCCTTCTATGTTTTTCTCAGAGACAGAGGCATAAAGTCAGAGAGAAGCCGTCGGGGAAGTGAAAACTGAACATCATAATATCCACGACATTGTCGAGGAAATGGTTATGCAGTGCTTGAGACAAAGCAGCAAACACACACAAAATACCCGTATGTGCTCTCTTTGTGTGGGTATGTCTCAGATATCCATCTCAGTGTCATGCATTCATGGAGGCTGGCAGCACGGTGGGAGGCCATTCGGCCAATCGTGCCTGTGCTGTCTCTTTGAAAGAGCAGTCGTGCTTTCTCCCGCTGTTATCTCATTTTCTCTCTCCCTCCTCAGTGCCCCACACAACAGGCAAACAGAAGGAGAACACTCTACTAACGAGGAACTGGTGCAGGGAGTTGTTATAAATTTCGTCATGTACATATTTTAAAATTATTTTCGTTCATTTTGTTCTATTCAACTTTTCCCAGGGTCTTTTTAAGGAGCTGCCCAAAGGTTTAAAATTGGGGATGTTAAAAAGTCTCCCCGTCGGGGAATTGAACCCCGGTCTCCCGCGTGACAGGCGGGGATACTCACCACTATACTAACGAGGAACTGAAAAGTGCCGAATCTGTCAGAGCAAAAATCGACCTGTGAACAGAGGGACAGAGGCTGAAGGGACAGAAATAAGACTAAGAACAGAAGGAATAGGAGCAGGTGTGGGCCATTCGGCCCCTCGAGCCTGCCCCGCCATTCAATAAGATCATGGCTGATCAGTTCTTCTACTCAACGCCACTTTCCTGCCCGCTCCCCATAACCCTTGACTCCACTGTAGCTCAAATATATGTCTGTCTCCACCTTGAATATATTCAATGACTCCGCCTCCACAGCTCTCTGGGGTAGAGGATTCCAAAGATTCACGACATTCTGAGAGAAGAAATTCCTCCTCATCTCCGTTTTAAATGGTCGACCGGATATCCTGAAGCTTTGCCCCCTAGTTGTAGATTCCCCCAGGAGGGGAAACATCCTCCCTGCATCTATCCTGTCAAGCACCCTCAGAATCCTATACAGAGAGAGACAGGGACAAAGAGGGAGACAAAGATAGACATACAGAGCAAGACACTCAGTTTGACGTCTTGCAGAGTGGTCCGAGGGATAAGGAACTTCAGCTATGTTGAGAGTTTGTGTTTGTTTTCTTCAGACGGTTAAGAGGAAATTTAATAAGAGGCTTTCAAAATTACAAGGGGATTTGTTTGAGGTAATAAGGAGAAACGCTTGCCAGTGGCAGGTATGACGGTAACCAGAGTAGACCAATTGAAGATGACAAAATCAGTATGGGGAGAATTGTATTACGCAGCAAGGGCTCAGGCCTACTGAATATCTTACTGCTTAGAAATGTTATCACGGCCCAACTCTCTCTCACTAAAGTCTTGCACACGTTGCTAACTTTCAAATGTTGCATTCTTCACACTGGCGTTGAGTTGATTGATAGCCGTGCTGTGATAAGCTATGTTTGTTAGGGGGGTGCAGCCTACAAGAAAATACATGGAAGCTTGATAATAACCGTGACTGTTGTGACACTGTCAGCTGCAGTTAAATGTGGGCATGAACACGTTTAAATTGTCTCGTTCCAAATGTAATTTCCTGCTGACTTTGAAACAGCCGGCGTTTTACAGAAGGCAAGGAAGTGCATTGTGTACCTGTTGAGGCAGCAGCAGTGTTGAAATTGCAAAGGTTGATCAGGAGCAGGCATTGCTTCGCGCGGGTGCATTGATTGGAGGCATTTCAAACAGCCTCAAAACGCACTGTTCCCTGACCGGGGATCGAATCCGGGCCGTGGTGGTGAAAGCGCTGATTCTTAACCACTAGACCACCAGGGAAGCTGCAAGAAGCTGCCTGCCAGCAAGCAGAGCAACGCAGACTTTCCTCCTTGCTGCTTTGAAATTCAGATCACTTTCACGCCAGGCAAACTTTGCGTACAAGATGACATCTTTTAGACGAGAACACAAAGGACATGTTCACTAAACCACAGCATCAAGTGCGGGAAGGCGTCCATTTGCCATATATTTCCTTCTATGCTTTTCTCAGAGACAGAGGCATAAAGTCAGAGAGAAGCCGTCGGGGAAGTGAAAACTGAACATCATAATATCCACGACATTGTCGAGGAAATGGTTATGCAGTGCTTGAGACAAAGCAGCAAACACACACAAAATACCCGTATGTGCTCTCTTTGTGTGGGTATGTCTCAGATATCCATCTCAGTGTCATGCATTCATGGAGGCTGGCAGCACGGTGGGAGGCCATTCGGCCAATCGTGCCTGTGCTGTCTCTTTGAAAGAGCAGTCGTGCTTTCTCCCGCTGTTATCTCATTTTCTCTCTCCCTCCTCAGTGCCCCACACAACAGGCAAACAGAAGGAGAACACTCTACTAACGAGGAACTGGTGCAGGGAGTTGTTATAAATTTCGTCATGTACATATTTTAAAATTATTTTCGTTCATTTTGTTCTATTCAACTTTTCCCAGGGTCTTTTTAAGGAGCTGCCCAAAGGTTTAAAATTGGGGATGTTAAAAATTCTCCCCGTCGGGGAATTGAACCCCGGTCTCCCGCGTGACAGGCGGGGATACTCACCACTATACTAACGAGGAACTGAAAAGTGCCGAATCTGTCAGAGCAAAAATCGACCTGTGAACAGAGGGACAGAGGCTGAAGGGACAGAAATAAGACTAAGAACAGAAGGAATAGGAGCAGGTGTGGGCCATTCGGCCCCTCGAGCCTGCCCCGCCATTCAATAAGATCATGGCTGATCAGTTCTTCTACTCAACGCCACTTTCCTGCCCGCTCCCCATAACCCTTGACTCCACTGTAGCTCAAATATATGTCTGTCTCCACCTTGAATATATTCAATGACTCCGCCTCCACAGCTCTCTGGGGTAGAGGATTCCAAAGATTCACGACATTCTGAGAGAAGAAATTCCTCCTCATCTCCGTTTTAAATGGTCGACCGGATATCCTGAAGCTTTGCCCCCTAGTTGTAGATTCCCCCAGGAGGGGAAACATCCTCCCTGCATCTATCCTGTCAAGCACCCTCAGAATCCTATACAGAGAGAGACAGGGACAAAGAGGGAGACAAAGATAGACATACAGAGCAAGACACTCAGTTTGACGTCTTGCAGAGTGGTCCGAGGGATAAGGAACTTCAGCTATGTTGAGAGTTTGTGTTTGTTTTCTTCAGACGGTTAAGAGGAAATTTAATAAGAGGCTTTCAAAATTACAAGGGGATTTGTTTGAGGTAATAAGGAGAAACGCTTGCCAGTGGCAGGTATGACGGTAACCAGAGTAGACCAATTGAAGATGACAAAATCAGTATGGGGAGAATTGTATTACGCAGCAAGGGCTCAGGCCTACTGAATATCTTACTGCTTAGAAATGTTATCACGGCCCAACTCTCTCTCACTAAAGTCTTGCACACGTTGCTAACTTTCAAATGTTGCATTCTTCACACTGGCGTTGAGTTGATTGATAGCCGTGCTGTGATAAGCTATGTTTGTTAGGGGGGTGCAGCCTACAAGAAAATACATGGAAGCTTGATAATAACCGTGACTGTTGTGACACTGTCAGCTGCAGTTAAATGTGGGCATGAACACGTTTAAATTGTCTCGTTCCAAATGTAATTTCCTGCTGACTTTGAAACAGCCGGCGTTTTACAGAAGGCAAGGAAGTGCATTGTGTACCTGTTGAGGCAGCAGCAGTGTTGAAATTGCAAAGGTTGATCAGGAGCAGGCATTGCTTCGCGCGGGTGCATTGATTGGAGGCATTTCAAACAGCCTCAAAACGCACTGTTCCCTGACCGGGAATCGAACCCGGGCCGTGGTGGTGAAAGCGCTGATTCTTAACCACTAGACCACCAGGGAAGCTGCAAGAAGCTGCCTGCCAGCAAGCAGAGCAACGCAGACTTTCCTCCTTGCTGCTTTGAAATTCAGATCACTTTCACGCCAGGCAAACTTTGCGTACAAGATGACATCTTTTAGACGAGAACACAAAGGACATGTTCACTAAACCACAGCATCAAGTGCGGGAAGGCGTCCATTTGCCATATATTTCCTTCTATGTTTTTCTCAGAGACAGAGGCATAAAGTCAGAGAGAAGCCGTCGGGGAAGTGAAAACTGAACATCATAATATCCACGACATTGTCGAGGAAATGGTTATGCAGTGCTTGAGACAAAGCAGCAAACACACACAAAATACCCGTATGTGCTCTCTTTGTGTGGGTATGTCTCAGATATCCATCTCAGTGTCATGCATTCATGGAGGCTGGCAGCACGGTGGGAGGCCATTCGGCCAATCGTGCCTGTGCTGTCTCTTTGAAAGAGCAGTCGTGCTTTCTCCCGCTGTTATCTCATTTTCTCTCTCCCTCCTCAGTGCCCCACACAACAGGCAAACAGAAGGAGAACACTCTACTAACGAGGAACTGGTGCAGGGAGTTGTTATAAATTTCGTCATGTACATATTTTAAAATTATTTTCGTTCATTTTGTTCTATTCAACTTTTCCCAGGGTCTTTTTAAGGAGCTGCCCAAAGGTTTAAAATTGGGGATGTTAAAAATTCTCCCCGTCGGGGAATTGAACCCCGGTCTCCCGCGTGACAGGCGGGGATACTCACCACTATACTAACGAGGAACTGAAAAGTGCCGAATCTGTCAGAGCAAAAATCGACCTGTGAACAGAGGGACAGAGGCTGAAGGGACAGAAATAAGACTAAGAACAGAAGGAATAGGAGCAGGTGTGGGCCATTCGGCCCCTCGAGCCTGCCCCGCCATTCAATAAGATCATGGCTGATCAGTTCTTCTACTCAACGCCACTTTCCTGCCCGCTCCCCATAACCCTTGACTCCACTGTAGCTCAAATATATGTCTGTCTCCACCTTGAATATATTCAATGACTCCGCCTCCACAGCTCTCTGGGGTAGAGGATTCCAAAGATTCACGACATTCTGAGAGAAGAAATTCCTCCTCATCTCCGTTTTAAATGGTCGACCGGATATCCTGAAGCTTTGCCCCCTAGTTGTAGATTCCCCCAGGAGGGGAAACATCCTCCCTGCATCTATCCTGTCAAGCACCCTCAGAATCCTATACAGAGAGAGACAGGGACAAAGAGGGAGACAAAGATAGACATACAGAGCAAGACACTCAGTTTGACGTCTTGCAGAGTGGTCCGAGGGATAAGGAACTTCAGCTATGTTGAGAGTTTGTGTTTGTTTTCTTCAGACGGTTAAGAGGAAATTTAATAAGAGGCTTTCAAAATTACAAGGGGATTTGTTTGAGGTAATAAGGAGAAACGCTTGCCAGTGGCAGGTATGACGGTAACCAGAGTAGACCAATTGAAGATAACAGAATCAGTATGGGGAGAATTGTATTACGCAGCAAGGGCTCAGGCCTACTGAATATCTTACTGCTTAGAAATGTTATCACGGCCCAACTCTCTCTCACTAAAGTCTTGCACACGTTGCTAACTTTCAAATGTTGCATTCTTCACACTGGCGTTGAGTTGATTGATAGCCGTGCTGTGATAAGCTATGTTTGTTAGGGGGGTGCAGCCTACAAGAAAATACATGGAAGCTTGATAATAACCGTGACTGTTGTGACACTGTCAGCTGCAGTTAAATGTGGGCATGAACACGTTTAAATTGTCTCGTTCCAAATGTAATTTCCTGCTGACTTTGAAACAGCCGGCGTTTTACAGAAGGCAAGGAAGTGCATTGTGCACCTGTTGAGGCAGCAGCAGTGTTGAAATTGCAAAGGTTGATCAGGAGCAGGCATTGCTTCGCGCGGGTGCATTGATTGGAGGCATTTCAAACAGCCTCAAAACGCACTGTTCCCTGACCGGGAATCGAACCCGGGCCGTGGTGGTGAAAGCGCTGATTCTTAACCACTAGACCACCAGGGAAGCTGCAAGAAGCTGCCTGCCAGCAAGCAGAGCAACGCAGACTTTCCTCCTTGCTGCTTTGAAATTCAGATCACTTTCACGCCAGGCAAACTTTGCGTACAAGATGACATCTTTTAGACGAGAACACAAAGGACATGTTCACTAAACCACAGCATCAAGTGCGGGAAGGCGTCCATTTGCCATATATTTCCTTCTATGTTTTTCTCAGAGACAGAGGCATAAAGTCAGAGAGAAGCCGTCGGGGAAGTGAAAACTGAACATCATAATATCCACGACATTGTCGAGGAAATGGTTATGCAGTGCTTGAGACAAAGCAGCAAACACACACAAAATACCCGTATGTGCTCTCTTTGTGTGGGTATGTCTCAGATATCCATCTCAGTGTCATGCATTCATGGAGGCTGGCAGCACGGTGGGAGGCCATTCGGCCAATCGTGCCTGTGCTGTCTCTTTGAAAGAGCAGTCGTGCTTTCTCCCGCTGTTATCTCATTTTCTCTCTCCCTCCTCAGTGCCCCACACAACAGGCAAACAGAAGGAGAACACTCTACTAACGAGGAACTGGTGCAGGGAGTTGTTATAAATTTCGTCATGTACATATTTTAAAATTATTTTCGTTCATTTTGTTCTATTCAACTTTTCCCAGGGTCTTTTTAAGGAGCTGCCCAAAGGTTTAAAATTGGGGATGTTAAAAAGTCTCCCCGTCGGGGAATTGAACCCCGGTCTCCCGCGTGACAGGCGGGGATACTCACCACTATACTAACGAGGAACTGAAAAGTGCCGAATCTGTCAGAGCAAAAATCGACCTGTGAACAGAGGGACAGAGGCTGAAGGGACAGAAATAAGACTAAGAACAGAAGGAATAGGAGCAGGAGTGGGCCATTCGGCCCCTCGAGCCTGCCCCGCCATTCAATAAGATCATGGCTGATCAGTTCTTCTACTCAACGCCACTTTCCTGCCCGCTCCCCATAACCCTTGACTCCACTGCAGCTCAAATATATGTCTACCTCCACCTTGAATATATTCAGTGACTCCGCCTCCACAGCTCTCTGGGGTAGAGGATTCCAAAGATTCACGACATTCTGAGAGAAGAAATTCCTCCTCATCTCCGTTTTAAATGGTCGACCGGATATCCTGAAGCTATGCCCCCTAGTTGTAGATTCCCCCAGGAGGGGAAACATCCTCCCTGCATCTATCCTGTCAAGCACCCTCAGAATCCTATACAGAGAGAGACAGGGACAAAGAGGGAGACAAAGATAGACATACAGAGCAAGACACTCAGTTTGACGTCTTGCAGAGTGGTCCGAGGGATAAGGAACTTCAGCTATGTTGAGAGTTTGTGTTTGTTTTCTTCAGACGGTTAAGAGGAAATTTAATAAGAGGCTTTCAAAATTACAAGGGGATTTGTTTGAGGTAATAAGGAGAAACGCTTGCCAGTGGCAGGTATGACGGTAACCAGAGTAGACCAATTGAAGATAACAGAATCAGTATGGGGAGAATTGTATTACGCAGCAAGGGCTCAGGCCTACTGAATATCTTACTGCTTAGAAATGTTATCACGGCCCAACTCTCTCTCACTAAAGTCTTGCACACGTTGCTAACTTTCAAATGTTGCATTCTTCACACTGGCGTTGAGTTGATTGATAGCCGTGCTGTGATAAGCTATGTTTGTTAGGGGGGTGCAGCCTACAAGAAAATACATGGAAGCTTGATAATAACCGTGACTGTTGTGACACTGTCAGCTGCAGTTAAATGTGGGCATGAACACGTTTAAATTGTCTCGTTCCAAATGTAATTTCCTGCTGACTTTGAAACAGCCGGCGTTTTACAGAAGGCAAGGAAGTGCATTGTGTACCTGTTGAGGCAGCAGCAGTGTTGAAATTGCAAAGGTTGATCAGGAGCAGGCATTGCTTCGCGCGGGTGCATTGATTGGAGGCATTTCAAACAGCCTCAAAACGCACTGTTCCCTGACCGGGGATCGAACCCGGGCCGTGGTGGTGAAAGCGCTGATTCTTAACCACTAGACCACCAGGGAAGCTGCAAGAAGCTGCCTGCCAGCAAGCAGAGCAACGCAGACTTTCCTCCTTGCTGCTTTGAAATTCAGATCACTTTCACGCCAGGCAAACTTTGCGTACAAGATGACATCTTTTAGACGAGAACACAAAGGACATGTTCACTAAACCACAGCATCAAGTGCGGGAAGGCGTCCATTTGCCATATATTTCCTTCTATGCTTTTCTCAGAGACAGAGGCATAAAGTCAGAGAGAAGCCGTCGGGGAAGTGAAAACTGAACATCATAATATCCACGACATTGTCGAGGAAATGGTTATGCAGTGCTTGAGACAAAGCAGCAAACACACACAAAATACCCGTATGTGCTCTCTTTGTGTGGGTATGTCTCAGATATCCATCTCAGTGTCATGCATTCATGGAGGCTGGCAGCACGGTGGGAGGCCATTCGGCCAATCGTGCCTGTGCTGTCTCTTTGAAAGAGCAGTCGTGCTTTCTCCCGCTGTTATCTCATTTTCTCTCTCCCTCCTCAGTGCCCCACACAACAGGCAAACAGAAGGAGAACACTCTACTAACGAGGAACTGGTGCAGGGAGTTGTTATAAATTTCGTCATGTACATATTTTAAAATTATTTTCGTTCATTTTGTTCTATTCAACTTTTCCCAGGGTCTTTTTAAGGAGCTGCCCAAAGGTTTAAAATTGGGGATGTTAAAAATTCTCCCCGTCGGGGAATTGAACCCCGGTCTCCCGCGTGACAGGCGGGGATACTCACCACTATACTAACGAGGAACTGAAAAGTGCCGAATCTGTCAGAGCAAAAATCGACCTGTGAACAGAGGGACAGAGGCTGAAGGGACAGAAATAAGACTAAGAACAGAAGGAATAGGAGCAGGAGTGGGCCATTCGGCCCCTCGAGCCTGCCCCGCCATTCAATAAGATCATGGCTGATCAGTTCTTCTACTCAACGCCACTTTCCTGCCCGCTCCCCATAACCCTTGACTCCACTGCAGCTCAAATATATGTCTACCTCCACCTTGAATATATTCAGTGACTCCGCCTCCACAGCTCTCTGGGGTAGAGGATTCCAAAGATTCACGACATTCTGAGAGAAGAAATTCCTCCTCATCTCCGTTTTAAATGGTCGACCGGATATCCTGAAGCTATGCCCCCTAGTTGTAGATTCCCCCAGGAGGGGAAACATCCTCCCTGCATCTATCCTGTCAAGCACCCTCAGAATCCTATACAGAGAGAGACAGGGACAAAGAGGGAGACAAAGATAGACATACAGAGCAAGACACTCAGTTTGACGTCTTGCAGAGTGGTCCGAGGGATAAGGAACTTCAGCTATGTTGAGAGTTTGTGTTTGTTTTCTTCAGACGGTTAAGAGGAAATTTAATAAGAGGCTTTCAAAATTACAAGGGGATTTGTTTGAGGTAATAAGGAGAAACGCTTGCCAGTGGCAGGTATGACGGTAACCAGAGTAGACCAATTGAAGATAACAGAATCAGTATGGGGAGAATTGTATTACGCAGCAAGGGCTCAGGCCTACTGAATATCTTACTGCTTAGAAATGTTATCACGGCCCAACTCTCTCTCACTAAAGTCTTGCACACGTTGCTAACTTTCAAATGTTGCATTCTTCACACTGGCGTTGAGTTGATTGATAGCCGTGCTGTGATAAGCTATGTTTGTTAGGGGGGTGCAGCCTACAAGAAAATACATGGAAGCTTGATAATAACCGTGACTGTTGTGACACTGTCAGCTGCAGTTAAATGTGGGCATGAACACGTTTAAATTGTCTCGTTCCAAATGTAATTTCCTGCTGACTTTGAAACAGCCGGCGTTTTACAGAAGGCAAGGAAGTGCATTGTGCACCTGTTGAGGCAGCAGCAGTGTTGAAATTGCAAAGGTTGATCAGGAGCAGGCATTGCTTCGCGCGGGTGCATTGATTGGAGGCATTTCAAACAGCCTCAAAACGCACTGTTCCCTGACCGGGAATCGAACCCGGGCCGTGGTGGTGAAAGCGCTGATTCTTAACCACTAGACCACCAGGGAAGCTGCAAGAAGCTGCCTGCCAGCAAGCAGAGCAACGCAGACTTTCCTCCTTGCTGCTTTGAAATTCAGATCACTTTCACGCCAGGCAAACTTTGCGTACAAGATGACATCTTTTAGACGAGAACACAAAGGACATGTTCACTAAACCACAGCATCAAGTGCGGGAAGGCGTCCATTTGCCATATATTTCCTTCTATGTTTTTCTCAGAGACAGAGGCATAAAGTCAGAGAGAAGCCGTCGGGGAAGTGAAAACTGAACATCATAATATCCACGACATTGTCGAGGAAATGGTTATGCAGTGCTTGAGACAAAGCAGCAAACACACACAAAATACCCGTATGTGCTCTCTTTGTGTGGGTATGTCTCAGATATCCATCTCAGTGTCATGCATTCATGGAGGCTGGCAGCACGGTGGGAGGCCATTCGGCCAATCGTGCCTGTGCTGTCTCTTTGAAAGAGCAGTCGTGCTTTCTCCCGCTGTTATCTCATTTTCTCTCTCCCTCCTCAGTGCCCCACACAACAGGCAAACAGAAGGAGAACACTCTACTAACGAGGAACTGGTGCAGGGAGTTGTTATAAATTTCGTCATGTACATATTTTAAAATTATTTTCGTTCATTTTGTTCTATTCAACTTTTCCCAGGGTCTTTTTAAGGAGCTGCCCAAAGGTTTAAAATTGGGGATGTTAAAAAGTCTCCCCGTCGGGGAATTGAACCCCGGTCTCCCGCGTGACAGGCGGGGATACTCACCACTATACTAACGAGGAACTGAAAAGTGCCGAATCTGTCAGAGCAAAAATGGACCTGTGAACAGAGGGACAGAGGCTGAAGGGACAGAAATAAGACTAAGAACAGAAGGAATAGGAGCAGGAGTGGGCCATTCGGCCCCTCGAGCCTGCCCCGCCATTCAATAAGATCATGGCTGATCAGTTCTTCTACTCAACGCCACTTTCCTGCCCGCTCCCCATAACCCTTGACTCCACTGCAGCTCAAATATATGTCTACCTCCACCTTGAATATATTCAGTGACTCCGCCTCCACAGCTCTCTGGGGTAGAGGATTCCAAAGATTCACGACATTCTGAGAGAAGAAATTCCTCCTCATCTCCGTTTTAAATGGTCGACCGGATATCCTGAAGCTATGCCCCCTAGTTGTAGATTCCCCCAGGAGGGGAAACATCCTCCCTGCATCTATCCTGTCAAGCACCCTCAGAATCCTATACAGAGAGAGACAGGGACAAAGAGGGAGACAAAGATAGACATACAGAGCAAGACACTCAGTTTGACGTCTTGCAGAGTGGTCCGAGGGATAAGGAACTTCAGCTATGTTGAGAGTTTGTGTTTGTTTTCTTCAGACGGTTAAGAGGAAATTTAATAAGAGGCTTTCAAAATTACAAGGGGATTTGTTTGAGGTAATAAGGAGAAACGCTTGCCAGTGGCAGGTATGACGGTAACCAGAGTAGACCAATTGAAGATGACAGAATCAGTATGGGGAGAATTGTATTACGCAGCAAGGGCTCAGGCCTACTGAATATCTTACTGCTTAGAAATGTTATCACGGCCCAACTCTCTCTCACTAAAGTCTTGCACACGTTGCTAACTTTCAAATGTTGCATTCTTCACACTGGCGTTGATTGATAGCCGTGCTGTGATAAGCTATGTTTGTTAGGGGGGTGCAGCCTACAAGAAAATACATGGAAGCTTGATAATAACCGTGACTGTTGTGACACTGTCAGCTGCAGTTAAATGTGGGCATGAACACGTTTAAATTGTCTCGTTCCAAATGTAATTTCCTGCTGACTTTGAAACAGCAGGCATTTTACAGAAGGCAAGGAAGTGCATTGTGTACCTGTTGAGGCAGCAGCAGTGTTGAAATTGCAAAGGTTGATCAGGAGCAGGCATTGCTTCGCGCGGGTGCATTGATTGGAGGCATTTCAAACAGCCTCAAAACGCACTGTTCCCTGACCGGGAATCGAACCCGGGCCGGGGTGGTGAAAGCGCTGATTCTTAACCACTAGACCACCAGGGAAGCTGCAAGAAGCTGCCTGCCAGCAAGCAGAGCAACGCAGACTTTCCTCCTTGCTGCTTTGAAATTCAGATCACTTTCACGGCAGGCAAACTTTGCGTACAAGATGACGTCTTTTAGACGAGAACACAAAGGACATGTTCACTAAACCACAGCATCAAGTGCGGGAAGGCGTCCATTTGCCATATATTTCCTTCTATGCTTTTCTCAGAGACAGAGGCATAAAGTCAGAGAGAAGCCGTCGGGGAAGTGAAAACTGAACATCATAATATCCACGACATTGTCGAGGAAATGGTTATGCAGTGCTTGAGACAAAGCAGCAAATACACACAAAATACCCGTATGTGCTCTCTTTGTGTGGGTATGTCTCAGATATCCATCTCAGTGTCATGCATTCATGGAGGCTGGCAGCACGGTGGGAGGCCATTCGGCCAATCGTGCCTGTGCTGTCTCTTTGAAAGAGCAGTCGTGCTTTCTCCCGCTGTTATCTCATTTTCTCTCTCCCTCCTCAGTGCCCCACACAACAGGCAAACAGAAGGAGAACACTCTACTAACGAGGAACTGGTGCAGGGAGTTGTTATACATTTCGTCATGTACATATTTTAAAATTATTTTCGTTCATTTTGTTCTATTCAACTTTTCCCAGGGTCTTTTTAAGGAGCTGCCCAAAGGTTTAAAATTGGGGATGTTAAAAATTCTCCCCGTCGGGGAATTGAACCCCGGTCTCCCGCGTGACAGGCGGGGATACTCACCACTATACTAACGAGGAACTGAAAGGTGCCGAATCTGTCAGAGCAAAAATCGACCTGTGAACAGAGGGACAGAGGCTGAATGGACAGAAATAAGACTAAGAACAGAAGGAATAGGAGCAGGAGTGGGCCATTCGGCCCCTCGAGCCTGCCCCGCCATTCAATAAGATCATGGCTGATCAGTTCTTCTACTCAACGCCACTTTCCTGCCCGCTCCCCATAACCCTTGACTCCACTGTAGCTCAAATATATGTCTGTCTCCACCTTGAATATATTCAATGACTCCGCCTCCACAGCTCTCTGGGGTAGAGGATTCCAAAGATTCACGACATTCTGAGAGAAGAAATTCCTCCTCATCTCCGTTTTAAATGGTCGACCGGATATCCTGAAGCTTTGCCCCCTAGTTGTAGATTCCCCCAGGAGGGGAAACATCCTCCCTGCATCTATCCTGTCAAGCACCCTCAGAATCCTATACAGAGAGAGACAGGGACAAAGAGGGAGACAAAGATAGACATACAGAGCAAGACACTCAGTTTGACGTCTTGCAGAGTGGTCCGAGGGATAAGGAACTTCAGCTATGTTGAGAGTTTGTGTTTGTTTTCTTCAGACGGTTAAGAGGAAATTTAATAAGAGGCTTTCAAAATTACAAGGGGATTTGTTTGAGGTAATAAGGAGAAACGCTTGCCAGTGGCAGGTATGACGGTAACCAGAGTAGACCAATTGAAGATGACAGAATCAGTATGGGGAGAATTGTATTACGCAGCAAGGGCTCAGGCCTACTGAATATCTTACTGCTTAGAAATGTTATCACGGCCCAACTCTCTCTCACTAAAGTCTTGCACACGTTGCTAACTTTCAAATGTTGCATTCTTCACACTGGCGTTGAGTTGATTGATAGCCGTGCTGTGATAAGCTATGTTTGTTAGGGGGGTGCAGCCTACAAGAAAATACATGGAAGCTTGATAATAACCGTGACTGTTGTGACACTGTCAGCTGCAGTTAAATGTGGGCATGAACACGTTTAAATTGTCTCGTTCCAAATGTAATTTCCTGCTGACTTTGAAACAGCCGGCGTTTTACAGAAGGCAAGGAAGTGCATTGTGTACCTGTTGAGGCAGCAGCAGTGTTGAAATTGCAAAGGTTGATGAGGAGCAGGCATTGCTTCGCGCGGGTGCATTGATTGGAGGCATTTCAAACAGCCTCAAAACGCACTGTTCCCTGACCGGGAATCGAACCCGGGCCGTGGTGGTGAAAGCGCTGATTCTTAACCACTAGACCACCAGGGAAGCTGCAAGAAGCTGCCTGCCAGCAAGCAGAGCAACGCAGACTTTCCTCCTTGCTGCTTTGAAATTCAGATCACTTTCACGCCAGGCAAACTTTGCGTACAAGATGACATCTTTTAGACGAGAACACAAAGGACATGTTCACTAAACCACAGCATCAAGTGCGGGAAGGCGTCCATTTGCCATATATTTCCTTCTATGCTTTTCTCAGAGACAGAGGCATAAAGTCAGAGAGAAGCCGTCGGGGAAGTGAAAACTGAACATCATAATATCCACGACATTGTCGAGGAAATGGTTATGCAGTGCTTGAGACAAAGCAGCAAACACACACAAAATACCCGTATGTGCTCTCTTTGTGTGGGTATGTCTCAGATATCCATCTCAGTGTCATGCATTCATGGAGGCTGGCAGCACGGTGGGAGGCCATTCGGCCAATCGTGCCTGTGCTGTCTCTTTGAAAGAGCAGTCGTGCTTTCTCCCGCTGTTATCTCATTTTCTCTCTCCCTCCTCAGTGCCCCACACAACAGGCAAACAGAAGGAGAACACTCTACTAACGAGGAACTGGTGCAGGGAGTTGTTATAAATTTCGTCATGTACATATTTTAAAATTATTTTCGTTCATTTTGTTCTATTCAACTTTTCCCAGGGTCTTTTTAAGGAGCTGCCCAAAGGTTTAAAATTGGGGATGTTAAAAATTCTCCCCGTCGGGGAATTGAACCCCGGTCTCCCGCGTGACAGGCGGGGATACTCACCACTATACTAACGAGGAACTGAAAAGTGCCGAATCTGTCAGAGCAAAAATCGACCTGTGAACAGAGGGACAGAGGCTGAAGGGACAGAAATAAGACTAAGAACAGAAGGAATAGGAGCAGGAGTGGGCCATTCGGCCCCTCGAGCCTGCCCCGCCATTCAATAAGATCATGGCTGATCAGTTCTTCTACTCAACGCCACTTTCCTGCCCGCTCCCCATAACCCTTGACTCCACTGCAGCTCAAATATATGTCTACCTCCACCTTGAATATATTCAGTGACTCCGCCTCCACAGCTCTCTGGGGTAGAGGATTCCAAAGATTCACGACATTCTGAGAGAAGAAATTCCTCCTCATCTCCGTTTTAAATGGTCGACCGGATATCCTGAAGCTTTGCCCCCTAGTTGTAGATTCCCCCAGGAGGGGAAACATCCTCCCTGCATCTATCCTGTCAAGCACCCTCAGAATCCTATACAGAGAGAGACAGGGACAAAGAGGGAGACAAAGATAGACATACAGAGCAAGACACTCAGTTTGACGTCTTGCAGAGTGGTCCGAGGGATAAGGAACTTCAGCTATGTTGAGAGTTTGTGTTTGTTTTCTTCAGACGGTTAAGAGGAAATTTAATAAGAGGCTTTCAAAATTACAAGGGGATTTGTTTGAGGTAATAAGGAGAAACGCTTGCCAGTGGCAGGTATGACGGTAACCAGAGTAGACCAATTGAAGATAACAGAATCAGTATGGGGAGAATTGTATTACGCAGCAAGGGCTCAGGCCTACTGAATATCTTACTGCTTAGAAATGTTATCACGGCCCAACTCTCTCTCACTAAAGTCTTGCACACGTTGCTAACTTTCAAATGTTGCATTCTTCACACTGGCGTTGAGTTGATTGATAGCCGTGCTGTGATAAGCTATGTTTGTTAGGGGGGTGCAGCCTACAAGAAAATACATGGAAGCTTGATAATAACCGTGACTGTTGTGACACTGTCAGCTGCAGTTAAATGTGGGCATGAACACGTTTAAATTGTCTCGTTCCAAATGTAATTTCCTGCAGACTTTGAAACAGCCGGCGTTTTACAGAAGGCAAGGAAGTGCATTGTGTACCTGTTGAGGCAGCAGCAGTGTTGAAATTGCAAAGGTTGATCAGGAGCAGGCATTGCTTCGCGCGGGTGCATTGATTGGAGGCATTTCAAACAGCCTCAAAACGCACTGTTCCCTGACCGGGAATCGAACCCGGGCCGTGGTGGTGAAAGCGCTGATTCTTAACCACTAGACCACCAGGGAAGCTGCAAGAAGCTGCCTGCCAGCAAGCAGAGCAACGCAGACTTTCCTCCTTGCTGCTTTGAAATTCAGATCACTTTCACGCCAGGCAAACTTTGCGTACAAGATGACATCTTTTAGACGAGAACACAAAGGACATGTTCACTAAACCACAGCATCAAGTGCGGGAAGGCGTCCATTTGCCATATATTTCCTTCTATGCTTTTCTCAGAGACAGAGGCATAAAGTCAGAGAGAAGCCGTCGGGGAAGTGAAAACTGAACATCATAATATCCACGACATTGTCGAGGAAATGGTTATGCAGTGCTTGAGACAAAGCAGCAAACACACACAAAATACCCGTATGTGCTCTCTTTGTGTGGGTATGTCTCAGATATCCATCTCAGTGTCATGCATTCATGGAGGCTGGCAGCACGGTGGGAGGCCATTCGGCCAATCGTGCCTGTGCTGTCTCTTTGAAAGAGCAGTCGTGCTTTCTCCCGCTGTTATCTCATTTTCTCTCTCCCTCCTCAGTGCCCCACACAACAGGCAAACAGAAGGAGAACACTCTACTAAAGAGGAACTGGTGCAGGGAGTTGTTATAAATTTCGTCATGTACATATTTTAAAATTATTTTCGTTCATTTTGTTCTATTCAACTTTTCCCAGGGTCTTTTTAAGGAGCTGCCCAAAGGTTTAAAATTGGGGATGTTAAAAATTCTCCCCGTCGGGGAATTGAACCCCGGTCTCCCGCGTGACAGGCGGGGATACTCACCACTATACTAACGAGGAACTGAAAAGTGCCGAATCTGTCAGAGCAAAAATCGACCTGTGAACAGAGGGACAGAGGCTGAAGGGACAGAAATAAGACTAAGAACAGAAGGAATAGGAGCAGGTGTGGGCCATTCGGCCCCTCGAGCCTGCCCCGCCATTCAATAAGATCATGGCTGATCAGTTCTTCTACTCAACGCCACTTTCCTGCCCGCTCCCCATAACCCTTGACTCCACTGTAGCTCAAATATATGTCTGTCTCCACCTTGAATATATTCAATGACTCCGCCTCCACAGCTCTCTGGGGTAGAGGATTCCAAAGATTCACGACATTCTGAGAGAAGAAATTCCTCCTCATCTCCGTTTTAAATGGTCGACCGGATATCCTGAAGCTTTGCCCCCTAGTTGTAGATTCCCCCAGGAGGGGAAACATCCTCCCTGCATCTATCCTGTCAAGCACCCTCAGAATCCTATACAGAGAGAGACAGGGACAAAGAGGGAGACAAAGATAGACATACAGAGCAAGACACTCAGTTTGAAGT
This sequence comes from Somniosus microcephalus, assembly GCF_052327205.1. Lineage (NCBI taxonomy): Eukaryota > Metazoa > Chordata > Chondrichthyes > Squaliformes > Somniosidae > Somniosus > Somniosus microcephalus. The sequence goes on from NW_028225183.1 coordinate 33,351,372, forward strand.
CTTGCAGAGTGGTCCGAGGGATAAGGAACTTCAGCTATGTTGAGAGTTTGTGTTTGTTTTCTTCAGACGGTTAAGAGGAAATTTAATAAGAGGCTTTCAAAATTACAAGGGGATTTGTTTGAGGTAATAAGGAGAAACGCTTGCCAGTGGCAGGTATGACGGTAACCAGAGTAGACCAATTGAAGATGACAAAATCAGTATGGGGAGAATTGTATTACGCAGCAAGGGCTCAGGCCTACTGAATATCTTACTGCTTAGAAATGTTATCACGGCCCAACTCTCTCTCACTAAAGTCTTGCACACGTTGCTAACTTTCAAATGTTGCATTCTTCACACTGGCGTTGAGTTGATTGATAGCCGTGCTGTGATAAGCTATGTTTGTTAGGGGGGTGCAGCCTACAAGAAAATACATGGAAGCTTGATAATAACCGTGACTGTTGTGACACTGTCAGCTGCAGTTAAATGTGGGCATGAACACGTTTAAATTGTCTCGTTCCAAATGTAATTTCCTGCTGACTTTGAAACAGCCGGCGTTTTACAGAAGGCAAGGAAGTGCATTGTGTACCTGTTGAGGCAGCAGCAGTGTTGAAATTGCAAAGGTTGATCAGGAGCAGGCATTGCTTCGCGCGGGTGCATTGATTGGAGGCATTTCAAACAGCCTCAAAACGCACTGTTCCCTGACCGGGAATCGAACCCGGGCCGTGGTGGTGAAAGCGCTGATTCTTAACCACTAGACCACCAGGGAAGCTGCAAGAAGCTGCCTGCCAGCAAGCAGAGCAACGCAGACTTTCCTCCTTGCTGCTTTGAAATTCAGATCACTTTCACGCCAGGCAAACTTTGCGTACAAGATGACATCTTTTAGACGAGAACACAAAGGACATGTTCACTAAACCACAGCATCAAGTGCGGGAAGGCGTCCATTTGCCATATATTTCCTTCTATGCTTTTCTCAGAGACAGAGGCATAAAGTCAGAGAGAAGCCGTCGGGGAAGTGAAAACTGAACATCATAATATCCACGACATTGTCGAGGAAATGGTTATGCAGTGCTTGAGACAAAGCAGCAAACACACACAAAATACCCGTATGTGCTCTCTTTGTGTGGGTATGTCTCAGATATCCATCTCAGTGTCATGCATTCATGGAGGCTGGCAGCACGGTGGGAGGCCATTCGGCCAATCGTGCCTGTGCTGTCTCTTTGAAAGAGCAGTCGTGCTTTCTCCCGCTGTTATCTCATTTTCTCTCTCCCTCCTCAGTGCCCCACACAACAGGCAAACAGAAGGAGAACACTCTACTAACGAGGAACTGGTGCAGGGAGTTGTTATAAATTTCGTCATGTACATATTTTAAAATTATTTTCGTTCATTTTGTTCTATTCAACTTTTCCCAGGGTCTTTTTAAGGAGCTGCCCAAAGGTTTAAAATTGGGGATGTTAAAAATTCTCCCCGTCGGGGAATTGAACCCCGGTCTCCCGCGTGACAGGCGGGGATACTCACCACTATACTAACGAGGAACTGAAAAGTGCCGAATCTGTCAGAGCAAAAATCGACCTGTGAACAGAGGGACAGAGGCTGAAGGGACAGAAATAAGACTAAGAACAGAAGGAATAGGAGCAGGTGTGGGCCATTCGGCCCCTCGAGCCTGCCCCGCCATTCAATAAGATCATGGCTGATCAGTTCTTCTACTCAACGCCACTTTCCTGCCCGCTCCCCATAACCCTTGACTCCACTGTAGCTCAAATATATGTCTGTCTCCACCTTGAATATATTCAATGACTCCGCCTCCACAGCTCTCTGGGGTAGAGGATTCCAAAGATTCACGACATTCTGAGAGAAGAAATTCCTCCTCATCTCCGTTTTAAATGGTCGACCGGATATCCTGAAGCTTTGCCCCCTAGTTGTAGATTCCCCCAGGAGGGGAAACATCCTCCCTGCATCTATCCTGTCAAGCACCCTCAGAATCCTATACAGAGAGAGACAGGGACAAAGAGGGAGACAAAGATAGACATACAGAGCAAGACACTCAGTTTGAAGTCTTGCAGAGTGGTCCGAGGGATAAGGAACTTCAGCTATGTTGAGAGTTTGTGTTTGTTTTCTTCAGACGGTTAAGAGGAAATTTAATAAGAGGCTTTCAAAATTACAAGGGGATTTGTTTGAGGTAATAAGGAGAAACGCTTGCCAGTGGCAGGTATGACGGTAACCAGAGTAGACCAATTGAAGATGACAAAATCAGTATGGGGAGAATTGTATTACGCAGCAAGGGCTCAGGCCTACTGAATATCTTACTGCTTAGAAATGTTATCACGGCCCAACTCTCTCTCACTAAAGTCTTGCACACGTTGCTAACTTTCAAATGTTGCATTCTTCACACTGGCGTTGAGTTGATTGATAGCCGTGCTGTGATAAGCTATGTTTGTTAGGGGGGTGCAGCCTACAAGAAAATACATGGAAGCTTGATAATAACCGTGACTGTTGTGACACTGTCAGCTGCAGTTAAATGTGGGCATGAACACGTTTAAATTGTCTCGTTCCAAATGTAATTTCCTGCTGACTTTGAAACAGCCGGCGTTTTACAGAAGGCAAGGAAGTGCATTGTGTACCTGTTGAGGCAGCAGCAGTGTTGAAATTGCAAAGGTTGATCAGGAGCAGGCATTGCTTCGCGCGGGTGCATTGATTGGAGGCATTTCAAACAGCCTCAAAACGCACTGTTCCCTGACCGGGAATCGAACCCGGGCCGTGGTGGTGAAAGCGCTGATTCTTAACCACTAGACCACCAGGGAAGCTGCAAGAAGCTGCCTGCCAGCAAGCAGAGCAACGCAGACTTTCCTCCTTGCTGCTTTGAAATTCAGATCACTTTCACGCCAGGCAAACTTTGCGTACAAGATGACATCTTTTAGACGAGAACACAAAGGACATGTTCACTAAACCACAGCATCAAGTGCGGGAAGGCGTCCATTTGCCATATATTTCCTTCTATGCTTTTCTCAGAGACAGAGGCATAAAGTCAGAGAGAAGCCGTCGGGGAAGTGAAAACTGAACATCATAATATCCACGACATTGTCGAGGAAATGGTTATGCAGTGCTTGAGACAAAGCAGCAAACACACACAAAATACCCGTATGTGCTCTCTTTGTGTGGGTATGTCTCAGATATCCATCTCAGTGTCATGCATTCATGGAGGCTGGCAGCACGGTGGGAGGCCATTCGGCCAATCGTGCCTGTGCTGTCTCTTTGAAAGAGCAGTCGTGCTTTCTCCCGCTGTTATCTCATTTTCTCTCTCCCTCCTCAGTGCCCCACACAACAGGCAAACAGAAGGAGAACACTCTACTAACGAGGAACTGGTGCAGGGAGTTGTTATAAATTTCGTCATGTACATATTTTAAAATTATTTTCGTTCATTTTGTTCTATTCAACTTTTCCCAGGGTCTTTTTAAGGAGCTGCCCAAAGGTTTAAAATTGGGGATGTTAAAAAGTCTCCCCGTCGGGGAATTGAACCCCGGTCTCCCGCGTGACAGGCGGGGATACTCACCACTATACTAACGAGGAACTGAAAAGTGCCGAATCTGTCAGAGCAAAAATCGACCTGTGAACAGAGGGACAGAGGCTGAAGGGACAGAAATAAGACTAAGAACAGAAGGAATAGGAGCAGGAGTGGGCCATTCGGCCCCTCGAGCCTGCCCCGCCATTCAATAAGATCATGGCTGATCAGTTCTTCTACTCAACGCCACTTTCCTGCCCGCTCCCCATAACCCTTGACTCCACTGCAGCTCAAATATATGTCTACCTCCACCTTGAATATATTCAGTGACTCCGCCTCCACAGCTCTCTGGGGTAGAGGATTCCAAAGATTCACGACATTCTGAGAGAAGAAATTCCTCCTCATCTCCGTTTTAAATGGTCGACCGGATATCCTGAAGCTATGCCCCCTAGTTGTAGATTCCCCCAGGAGGGGAAACATCCTCCCTGCATCTATCCTGTCAAGCACCCTCAGAATCCTATACAGAGAGAGACAGGGACAAAGAGGGAGACAAAGATAGACATACAGAGCAAGACACTCAGTTTGACGTCTTGCAGAGTGGTCCGAGGGATAAGGAACTTCAGCTATGTTGAGAGTTTGTGTTTGTTTTCTTCAGACGGTTAAGAGGAAATTTAATAAGAGGCTTTCAAAATTACAAGGGGATTTGTTTGAGGTAATAAGGAGAAACGCTTGCCAGTGGCAGGTATGACGGTAACCAGAGTAGACCAATTGAAGATAACAGAATCAGTATGGGGAGAATTGTATTACGCAGCAAGGGCTCAGGCCTACTGAATATCTTACTGCTTAGAAATGTTATCACGGCCCAACTCTCTCTCACTAAAGTCTTGCACACGTTGCTAACTTTCAAATGTTGCATTCTTCACACTGGCGTTGAGTTGATTGATAGCCGTGCTGTGATAAGCTATGTTTGTTAGGGGGGTGCAGCCTACAAGAAAATACATGGAAGCTTGATAATAACCGTGACTGTTGTGACACTGTCAGCTGCAGTTAAATGTGGGCATGAACACGTTTAAATTGTCTCGTTCCAAATGTAATTTCCTGCTGACTTTGAAACAGCCGGCGTTTTACAGAAGGCAAGGAAGTGCATTGTGTACCTGTTGAGGCAGCAGCAGTGTTGAAATTGCAAAGGTTGATCAGGAGCAGGCATTGCTTCGCGCGGGTGCATTGATTGGAGGCATTTCAAACAGCCTCAAAACGCACTGTTCCCTGACCGGGGATCGAACCCGGGCCGTGGTGGTGAAAGCGCTGATTCTTAACCACTAGACCACCAGGGAAGCTGCAAGAAGCTGCCTGCCAGCAAGCAGAGCAACGCAGACTTTCCTCCTTGCTGCTTTGAAATTCAGATCACTTTCACGCCAGGCAAACTTTGCGTACAAGATGACATCTTTTAGACGAGAACACAAAGGACATGTTCACTAAACCACAGCATCAAGTGCGGGAAGGCGTCCATTTGCCATATATTTCCTTCTATGCTTTTCTCAGAGACAGAGGCATAAAGTCAGAGAGAAGCCGTCGGGGAAGTGAAAACTGAACATCATAATATCCACGACATTGTCGAGGAAATGGTTATGCAGTGCTTGAGACAAAGCAGCAAACACACACAAAATACCCGTATGTGCTCTCTTTGTGTGGGTATGTCTCAGATATCCATCTCAGTGTCATGCATTCATGGAGGCTGGCAGCACGGTGGGAGGCCATTCGGCCAATCGTGCCTGTGCTGTCTCTTTGAAAGAGCAGTCGTGCTTTCTCCCGCTGTTATCTCATTTTCTCTCTCCCTCCTCAGTGCCCCACACAACAGGCAAACAGAAGGAGAACACTCTACTAACGAGGAACTGGTGCAGGGAGTTGTTATAAATTTCGTCATGTACATATTTTAAAATTATTTTCGTTCATTTTGTTCTATTCAACTTTTCCCAGGGTCTTTTTAAGGAGCTGCCCAAAGGTTTAAAATTGGGGATGTTAAAAATTCTCCCCGTCGGGGAATTGAACCCCGGTCTCCCGCGTGACAGGCGGGGATACTCACCACTATACTAACGAGGAACTGAAAAGTGCCGAATCTGTCAGAGCAAAAATCGACCTGTGAACAGAGGGACAGAGGCTGAAGGGACAGAAATAAGACTAAGAACAGAAGGAATAGGAGCAGGTGTGGGCCATTCGGCCCCTCGAGCCTGCCCCGCCATTCAATAAGATCATGGCTGATCAGTTCTTCTACTCAACGCCACTTTCCTGCCCGCTCCCCATAACCCTTGACTCCACTGTAGCTCAAATATATGTCTGTCTCCACCTTGAATATATTCAATGACTCCGCCTCCACAGCTCTCTGGGGTAGAGGATTCCAAAGATTCACGACATTCTGAGAGAAGAAATTCCTCCTCATCTCCGTTTTAAATGGTCGACCGGATATCCTGAAGCTTTGCCCCCTAGTTGTAGATTCCCCCAGGAGGGGAAACATCCTCCCTGCATCTATCCTGTCAAGCACCCTCAGAATCCTATACAGAGAGAGACAGGGACAAAGAGGGAGACAAAGATAGACATACAGAGCAAGACACTCAGTTTGACGTCTTGCAGAGTGGTCCGAGGGATAAGGAACTTCAGCTATGTTGAGAGTTTGTGTTTGTTTTCTTCAGACGGTTAAGAGGAAATTTAATAAGAGGCTTTCAAAATTACAAGGGGATTTGTTTGAGGTAATAAGGAGAAACGCTTGCCAGTGGCAGGTATGACGGTAACCAGAGTAGACCAATTGAAGATGACAGAATCAGTATGGGGAGAATTGTATTACGCAGCAAGGGCTCAGGCCTACTGAATATCTTACTGCTTAGAAATGTTATCACGGCCCAACTCTCTCTCACTAAAGTCTTGCACACGTTGCTAACTTTCAAATGTTGCATTCTTCACACTGGCGTTGAGTTGATTGATAGCCGTGCTGTGATAAGCTATGTTTGTTAGGGGGGTGCAGCCTACAAGAAAATACATGGAAGCTTGATAATAACCGTGACTGTTGTGACACTGTCAGCTGCAGTTAAATGTGGGCATGAACACGTTTAAATTGTCTCGTTCCAAATGTAATTTCCTGCTGACTTTGAAACAGCCGGCGTTTTACAGAAGGCAAGGAAGTGCATTGTGTACCTGTTGAGGCAGCAGCAGTGTTGAAATTGCAAAGGTTGATCAGGAGCAGGCATTGCTTCGCGCGGGTGCATTGATTGGAGGCATTTCAAACAGCCTCAAAACGCACTGTTCCCTGACCGGGGATCGAACCCGGGCCGTGGTGGTGAAAGCGCTGATTCTTAACCACTAGACCACCAGGGAAGCTGCAAGAAGCTGCCTGCCAGCAAGCAGAGCAACGCAGACTTTCCTCCTTGCTGCTTTGAAATTCAGATCACTTTCACGCCAGGCAAACTTTGCGTACAAGATGACATCTTTTAGACGAGAACACAAAGGACATGTTCACTAAACCACAGCATCAAGTGCGGGAAGGCGTCCATTTGCCATATATTTCCTTCTATGCTTTTCTCAGAGACAGAGGCATAAAGTCAGAGAGAAGCCGTCGGGGAAGTGAAAACTGAACATCATAATATCCACGACATTGTCGAGGAAATGGTTATGCAGTGCTTGAGACAAAGCAGCAAACACACACAAAATACCCGTATGTGCTCTCTTTGTGTGGGTATGTCTCAGATATCCATCTCAGTGTCATGCATTCATGGAGGCTGGCAGCACGGTGGGAGGCCATTCGGCCAATCGTGCCTGTGCTGTCTCTTTGAAAGAGCAGTCGTGCTTTCTCCCGCTGTTATCTCATTTTCTCTCTCCCTCCTCAGTGCCCCACACAACAGGCAAACAGAAGGAGAACACTCTACTAACGAGGAACTGGTGCAGGGAGTTGTTATAAATTTCGTCATGTTCATATTTTAAAATTATTTTCGTTCATTTTGTTCTATTCAACTTTTCCCAGGGTCTTTTTAAGGAGCTGCCCAAAGGTTTAAAATTGGGGATGTTAAAAATTCTCCCCGTCGGGGAATTGAACCCCGGTCTCCCGCGTGACAGGCGGGGATACTCACCACTATACTAACGAGGAACTGAAAAGTGCCGAATCTGTCAGAGCAAAAATCGACCTGTGAACAGAGGGACAGAGGCTGAAGGGACAGAAATAAGACTAAGAACAGAAGGAATAGGAGCAGGTGTGGGCCATTCGGCCCCTCGAGCCTGCCCCGCCATTCAATAAGATCATGGCTGATCAGTTCTTCTACTCAACGCCACTTTCCTGCCCGCTCCCCATAACCCTTGACTCCACTGTAGCTCAAATATATGTCTGTCTCCACCTTGAATATATTCAATGACTCCGCCTCCACAGCTCTCTGGGGTAGAGGATTCCAAAGATTCACGACATTCTGAGAGAAGAAATTCCTCCTCATCTCCGTTTTAAATGGTCGACCGGATATCCTGAAGCTTTGCCCCCTAGTTGTAGATTCCCCCAGGAGGGGAAACATCCTCCCTGCATCTATCCTGTCAAGCACCCTCAGAATCCTATACAGAGAGAGACAGGGACAAAGAGGGAGACAAAGATAGACATACAGAGCAAGACACTCAGTTTGACGTCTTGCAGAGTGGTCCGAGGGATAAGGAACTTCAGCTATGTTGAGAGTTTGTGTTTGTTTTCTTCAGACGGTTAAGAGGAAATTTAATAAGAGGCTTTCAAAATTACAAGGGGATTTGTTTGAGGTAATAAGGAGAAACGCTTGCCAGTGGCAGGTATGACGGTAACCAGAGTAGACCAATTGAAGATGACAAAATCAGTATGGGGAGAATTGTATTACGCAGCAAGGGCTCAGGCCTACTGAATATCTTACTGCTTAGAAATGTTATCACGGCCCAACTCTCTCTCACTAAAGTCTTGCACACGTTGCTAACTTTCAAATGTTGCATTCTTCACACTGGCGTTGAGTTGATTGATAGCCGTGCTGTGATAAGCTATGTTTGTTAGGGGGGTGCAGCCTACAAGAAAATACATGGAAGCTTGATAATAACCGTGACTGTTGTGACACTGTCAGCTGCAGTTAAATGTGGGCATGAACACGTTTAAATTGTCTCGTTCCAAATGTAATTTCCTGCTGACTTTGAAACAGCCGGCGTTTTACAGAAGGCAAGGAAGTGCATTGTGTACCTGTTGAGGCAGCAGCAGTGTTGAAATTGCAAAGGTTGATCAGGAGCAGGCATTGCTTCGCGCGGGTGCATTGATTGGAGGCATTTCAAACAGCCTCAAAACGCACTGTTCCCTGACCGGGAATCGAACCCGGGCCGTGGTGGTGAAAGCGCTGATTCTTAACCACTAGACCACCAGGGAAGCTGCAAGAAGCTGCCTGCCAGCAAGCAGAGCAACGCAGACTTTCCTCCTTGCTGCTTTGAAATTCAGATCACTTTCACGCCAGGCAAACTTTGCGTACAAGATGACATCTTTTAGACGAGAACACAAAGGACATGTTCACTAAACCACAGCATCAAGTGCGGGAAGGCGTCCATTTGCCATATATTTCCTTCTATGTTTTTCTCAGAGACAGAGGCATAAAGTCAGAGAGAAGCCGTCGGGGAAGTGAAAACTGAACATCATAATATCCACGACATTGTCGAGGAAATGGTTATGCAGTGCTTGAGACAAAGCAGCAAACACACACAAAATACCCGTATGTGCTCTCTTTGTGTGGGTATGTCTCAGATATCCATCTCAGTGTCATGCATTCATGGAGGCTGGCAGCACGGTGGGAGGCCATTCGGCCAATCGTGCCTGTGCTGTCTCTTTGAAAGAGCAGTCGTGCTTTCTCCCGCTGTTATCTCATTTTCTCTCTCCCTCCTCAGTGCCCCACACAACAGGCAAACAGAAGGAGAACACTCTACTAACGAGGAACTGGTGCAGGGAGTTGTTATAAATTTCGTCATGTACATATTTTAAAATTATTTTCGTTCATTTTGTTCTATTCAACTTTTCCCAGGGTCTTTTTAAGGAGCTGCCCAAAGGTTTAAAATTGGGGATGTTAAAAATTCTCCCCGTCGGGGAATTGAACCCCGGTCTCCCGCGTGACAGGCGGGGATACTCACCACTATACTAACGAGGAACTGAAAAGTGCCGAATCTGTCAGAGCAAAAATCGACCTGTGAACAGAGGGACAGAGGCTGAAGGGACAGAAATAAGACTAAGAACAGAAGGAATAGGAGCAGGTGTGGGCCATTCGGCCCCTCGAGCCTGCCCCGCCATTCAATAAGATCATGGCTGATCAGTTCTTCTACTCAACGCCACTTTCCTGCCCGCTCCCCATAACCCTTGACTCCACTGTAGCTCAAATATATGTCTGTCTCCACCTTGAATATATTCAATGACTCCGCCTCCACAGCTCTCTGGGGTAGAGGATTCCAAAGATTCACGACATTCTGAGAGAAGAAATTCCTCCTCATCTCCGTTTTAAATGGTCGACCGGATATCCTGAAGCTTTGCCCCCTAGTTGTAGATTCCCCCAGGAGGGGAAACATCCTCCCTGCATCTATCCTGTCAAGCACCCTCAGAATCCTATACAGAGAGAGACAGGGACAAAGAGGGAGACAAAGATAGACATACAGAGCAAGACACTCAGTTTGACGTCTTGCAGAGTGGTCCGAGGGATAAGGAACTTCAGCTATGTTGAGAGTTTGTGTTTGTTTTCTTCAGACGGTTAAGAGGAAATTTAATAAGAGGCTTTCAAAATTACAAGGGGATTTGTTTGAGGTAATAAGGAGAAACGCTTGCCAGTGGCAGGTATGACGGTAACCAGAGTAGACCAATTGAAGATGACAAAATCAGTATGGGGAGAATTGTATTACGCAGCAAGGGCTCAGGCCTACTGAATATCTTACTGCTTAGAAATGTTATCACGGCCCAACTCTCTCTCACTAAAGTCTTGCACACGTTGCTAACTTTCAAATGTTGCATTCTTCACACTGGCGTTGAGTTGATTGATAGCCGTGCTGTGATAAGCTATGTTTGTTAGGGGGGTGCAGCCTACAAGAAAATACATGGAAGCTTGATAATAACCGTGACTGTTGTGACACTGTCAGCTGCAGTTAAATGTGGGCATGAACACGTTTAAATTGTCTCGTTCCAAATGTAATTTCCTGCTGACTTTGAAACAGCCGGCGTTTTACAGAAGGCAAGGAAGTGCATTGTGTACCTGTTGAGGCAGCAGCAGTGTTGAAATTGCAAAGGTTGATCAGGAGCAGGCATTGCTTCGCGCGGGTGCATTGATTGGAGGCATTTCAAACAGCCTCAAAACGCACTGTTCCCTGACCGGGAATCGAACCCGGGCCGTGGTGGTGAAAGCGCTGATTCTTAACCACTAGACCACCAGGGAAGCTGCAAGAAGCTGCCTGCCAGCAAGCAGAGCAACGCAGACTTTCCTCCTTGCTGCTTTGAAATTCAGATCACTTTCACGCCAGGCAAACTTTGCGTACAAGATGACATCTTTTAGACGAGAACACAAAGGACATGTTCACTAAACCACAGCATCAAGTGCGGGAAGGCGTCCATTTGCCATATATTTCCTTCTATGTTTTTCTCAGAGACAGAGGCATAAAGTCAGAGAGAAGCCGTCGGGGAAGTGAAAACTGAACATCATAATATCCACGACATTGTCGAGGAAATGGTTATGCAGTGCTTGAGACAAAGCAGCAAACACACACAAAATACCCGTATGTGCTCTCTTTGTGTGGGTATGTCTCAGATATCCATCTCAGTGTCATGCATTCATGGAGGCTGGCAGCACGGTGGGAGGCCATTCGGCCAATCGTGCCTGTGCTGTCTCTTTGAAAGAGCAGTCGTGCTTTCTCCCGCTGTTATCTCATTTTCTCTCTCCCTCCTCAGTGCCCCACACAACAGGCAAACAGAAGGAGAACACTCTACTAACGAGGAACTGGTGCAGGGAGTTGTTATAAATTTCGTCATGTACATATTTTAAAATTATTTTCGTTCATTTTGTTCTATTCAACTTTTCCCAGGGTCTTTTTAAGGAGCTGCCCAAAGGTTTAAAATTGGGGATGTTAAAAATTCTCCCCGTCGGGGAATTGAACCCCGGTCTCCCGCGTGACAGGCGGGGATACTCACCACTATACTAACGAGGAACTGAAAAGTGCCGAATCTGTCAGAGCAAAAATCGACCTGTGAACAGAGGGACAGAGGCTGAAGGGACAGAAATAAGACTAAGAACAGAAGGAATAGGAGCAGGAGTGGGCCATTCGGCCCCTCGAGCCTGCCCCGCCATTCAATAAGATCATGGCTGATCAGTTCTTCTACTCAACGCCACTTTCCTGCCCGCTCCCCATAACCCTTGACTCCACTGCAGCTCAAATATATGTCTACCTCCACCTTGAATATATTCAGTGACTCCGCCTCCACAGCTCTCTGGGGTAGAGGATTCCAAAGATTCACGACATTCTGAGAGAAGAAATTCCTCCTCATCTCCGTTTTAAATGGTCGACCGGATATCCTGAAGCTATGCCCCCTAGTTGTAGATTCCCCCAGGAGGGGAAACATCCTCCCTGCATCTATCCTGTCAAGCACCCTCAGAATCCTATACAGAGAGAGACAGGGACAAAGAGGGAGACAAAGATAGACATACAGAGCAAGACACTCAGTTTGACGTCTTGCAGAGTGGTCCGAGGGATAAGGAACTTCAGCTATGTTGAGAGTTTGTGTTTGTTTTCTTCAGACGGTTAAGAGGAAATTTAATAAGAGGCTTTCAAAATTACAAGGGGATTTGTTTGAGGTAATAAGGAGAAACGCTTGCCAGTGGCAGGTATGACGGTAACCAGAGTAGACCAATTGAAGATAACAGAATCAGTATGGGGAGAATTGTATTACGCAGCAAGGGCTCAGGCCTACTGAATATCTTACTGCTTAGAAATGTTATCACGGCCCAACTCTCTCTCACTAAAGTCTTGCACACGTTGCTAACTTTCAAATGTTGCATTCTTCACACTGGCGTTGAGTTGATTGATAGCCGTGCTGTGATAAGCTATGTTTGTTAGGGGGGTGCAGCCTACAAGAAAATACATGGAAGCTTGATAATAACCGTGACTGTTGTGACACTGTCAGCTGCAGTTAAATGTGGGCATGAACACGTTTAAATTGTCTCGTTCCAAATGTAATTTCCTGCTGACTTTGAAACAGCCGGCGTTTTACAGAAGGCAAGGAAGTGCATTGTGTACCTGTTGAGGCAGCAGCAGTGTTGAAATTGCAAAGGTTGATCAGGAGCAGGCATTGCTTCGCGCGGGTGCATTGATTGGAGGCATTTCAAACAGCCTCAAAACGCACTGTTCCCTGACCGGGGATCGAACCCGGGCCGTGGTGGTGAAAGCGCTGATTCTTAACCACTAGACCACCAGGGAAGCTGCAAGAAGCTGCCTGCCAGCAAGCAGAGCAACGCAGACTTTCCTCCTTGCTGCTTTGAAATTCAGATCACTTTCACGCCAGGCAAACTTTGCGTACAAGATGACATCTTTTAGACGAGAACACAAAGGACATGTTCACTAAACCACAGCATCAAGTGCGGGAAGGCGTCCATTTGCCATATATTTCCTTCTATGCTTTTCTCAGAGACAGAGGCATAAAGTCAGAGAGAAGCCGTCGGGGAAGTGAAAACTGAACATCATAATATCCACGACATTGTCGAGGAAATGGTTATGCAGTGCTTGAGACAAAGCAGCAAACACACACAAAATACCCGTATGTGCTCTCTTTGTGTGGGTATGTCTCAGATATCCATCTCAGTGTCATGCATTCATGGAGGCTGGCAGCACGGTGGGAGGCCATTCGGCCAATCGTGCCTGTGCTGTCTCTTTGAAAGAGCAGTCGTGCTTTCTCCCGCTGTTATCTCATTTTCTCTCTCCCTCCTCAGTGCCCCACACAACAGGCAAACAGAAGGAGAACACTCTACTAACGAGGAACTGGTGCAGGGAGTTGTTATAAATTTCGTCATGTACATATTTTAAAATTATTTTCGTTCATTTTGTTCTATTCAACTTTTCCCAGGGTCTTTTTAAGGAGCTGCCCAAAGGTTTAAAATTGGGGATGTTAAAAATTCTCCCCGTCGGGGAATTGAACCCCGGTCTCCCGCGTGACAGGCGGGGATACTCACCACTATACTAACGAGGAACTGAAAAGTGCCGAATCTGTCAGAGCAAAAATCGACCTGTGAACAGAGGGACAGAGGCTGAAGGGACAGAAATAAGACTAAGAACAGAAGGAATAGGAGCAGGTGTGGGCCATTCGGCCCCTCGAGCCTGCCCCGCCATTCAATAAGATCATGGCTGATCAGTTCTTCTACTCAACGCCACTTTCCTGCCCGCTCCCCATAACCCTTGACTCCACTGTAGCTCAAATATATGTCTGTCTCCACCTTGAATATATTCAATGACTCCGCCTCCACAGCTCTCTGGGGTAGAGGATTCCAAAGATTCACGACATTCTGAGAGAAGAAATTCCTCCTCATCTCCGTTTTAAATGGTCGACCGGATATCCTGAAGCTTTGCCCCCTAGTTGTAGATTCCCCCAGGAGGGGAAACATCCTCCCTGCATCTATCCTGTCAAGCACCCTCAGAATCCTATACAGAGAGAGACAGGGACAAAGAGGGAGACAAAGATAGACATACAGAGCAAGACACTCAGTTTGACGTCTTGCAGAGTGGTCCGAGGGATAAGGAACTTCAGCTATGTTGAGAGTTTGTGTTTGTTTTCTTCAGACGGTTAAGAGGAAATTTAATAAGAGGCTTTCAAAATTACAAGGGGATTTGTTTGAGGTAATAAGGAGAAACGCTTGCCAGTGGCAGGTATGACGGTAACCAGAGTAGACCAATTGAAGATGACAAAATCAGTATGGGGAGAATTGTATTACGCAGCAAGGGCTCAGGCCTACTGAATATCTTACTGCTTAGAAATGTTATCACGGCCCAACTCTCTCTCACTAAAGTCTTGCACACGTTGCTAACTTTCAAATGTTGCATTCTTCACACTGGCGTTGAGTTGATTGATAGCCGTGCTGTGATAAGCTATGTTTGTTAGGGGGGTGCAGCCTACAAGAAAATACATGGAAGCTTGATAATAACCGTGACTGTTGTGACACTGTCAGCTGCAGTTAAATGTGGGCATGAACACGTTTAAATTGTCTCGTTCCAAATGTAATTTCCTGCTGACTTTGAAACAGCCGGCGTTTTACAGAAGGCAAGGAAGTGCATTGTGTACCTGTTGAGGCAGCAGCAGTGTTGAAATTGCAAAGGTTGATCAGGAGCAGGCATTGCTTCGCGCGGGTGCATTGATTGGAGGCATTTCAAACAGCCTCAAAACGCACTGTTCCCTGACCGGGAATCGAACCCGGGCCGTGGTGGTGAAAGCGCTGATTCTTAACCACTAGACCACCAGGGAAGCTGCAAGAAGCTGCCTGCCAGCAAGCAGAGCAACGCAGACTTTCCTCCTTGCTGCTTTGAAATTCAGATCACTTTCACGCCAGGCAAACTTTGCGTACAAGATGACATCTTTTAGACGAGAACACAAAGGACATGTTCACTAAACCACAGCATCAAGTGCGGGAAGGCGTCCATTTGCCATATATTTCCTTCTATGTTTTTCTCAGAGACAGAGGCATAAAGTCAGAGAGAAGCCGTCGGGGAAGTGAAAACTGAACATCATAATATCCACGACATTGTCGAGGAAATGGTTATGCAGTGCTTGAGACAAAGCAGCAAACACACACAAAATACCCGTATGTGCTCTCTTTGTGTGGGTATGTCTCAGATATCCATCTCAGTGTCATGCATTCATGGAGGCTGGCAGCACGGTGGGAGGCCATTCGGCCAATCGTGCCTGTGCTGTCTCTTTGAAAGAGCAGTCGTGCTTTCTCCCGCTGTTATCTCATTTTCTCTCTCCCTCCTCAGTGCCCCACACAACAGGCAAACAGAAGGAGAACACTCTACTAACGAGGAACTGGTGCAGGGAGTTGTTATAAATTTCGTCATGTACATATTTTAAAATTATTTTCGTTCATTTTGTTCTATTCAACTTTTCCCAGGGTCTTTTTAAGGAGCTGCCCAAAGGTTTAAAATTGGGGATGTTAAAAATTCTCCCCGTCGGGGAATTGAACCCCGGTCTCCCGCGTGACAGGCGGGGATACTCACCACTATACTAACGAGGAACTGAAAAGTGCCGAATCTGTCAGAGCAAAAATGGACCTGTGAACAGAGGGACAGAGGCTGAAGGGACAGAAATAAGACTAAGAACAGAAGGAATAGGAGCAGGTGTGGGCCATTCGGCCCCTCGAGCCTGCCCCGCCATTCAATAAGATCATGGCTGATCAGTTCTTCTACTCAACGCCACTTTCCTGCCCGCTCCCCATAACCCTTGACTCCACTGTAGCTCAAATATATGTCTGTCTCCACCTTGAATATATTCAATGACTCCGCCTCCACAGCTCTCTGGGGTAGAGGATTCCAAAGATTCACGACATTCTGAGAGAAGAAATTCCTCCTCATCTCCGTTTTAAATGGTCGACCGGATATCCTGAAGCTTTGCCCCCTAGTTGTAGATTCCCCCAGGAGGGGAAACATCCTCCCTGCATCTATCCTGTCAAGCACCCTCAGAATCCTATACAGAGAGAGACAGGGACAAAGAGGGAGACAAAGATAGACATACAGAGCAAGACACTCAGTTTGACGTCTTGCAGAGTGGTCCGAGGGATAAGGAACTTCAGCTATGTTGAGAGTTTGTGTTTGTTTTCTTCAGACGGTTAAGAGGAAATTTAATAAGAGGCTTTCAAAATTACAAGGGGATTTGTTTGAGGTAATAAGGAGAAACGCTTGCCAGTGGCAGGTATGACGGTAACCAGAGTAGACCAATTGAAGATGACAAAATCAGTATGGGGAGAATTGTATTACGCAGCAAGGGCTCAGGCCTACTGAATATCTTACTGCTTAGAAATGTTATCACGGCCCAACTCTCTCTCACTAAAGTCTTGCACACGTTGCTAACTTTCAAATGTTGCATTCTTCACACTGGCGTTGAGTTGATTGATAGCCGTGCTGTGATAAGCTATGTTTGTTAGGGGGGTGCAGCCTACAAGAAAATACATGGAAGCTTGATAATAACCGTGACTGTTGTGACACTGTCAGCTGCAGTTAAATGTGGGCATGAACACGTTTAAATTGTCTCGTTCCAAATGTAATTTCCTGCTGACTTTGAAACAGCCGGCGTTTTACAGAAGGCAAGGAAGTGCATTGTGTACCTGTTGAGGCAGCAGCAGTGTTGAAATTGCAAAGGTTGATCAGGAGCAGGCATTGCTTCGCGCGGGTGCATTGATTGGAGGCATTTCAAACAGCCTCAAAACGCACTGTTCCCTGACCGGGAATCGAACCCGGGCCGTGGTGGTGAAAGCGCTGATTCTTAACCACTAGACCACCAGGGAAGCTGCAAGAAGCTGCCTGCCAGCAAGCAGAGCAACGCAGACTTTCCTCCTTGCTGCTTTGAAATTCAGATCACTTTCACGCCAGGCAAACTTTGCGTACAAGATGACATCTTTTAGACGAGAACACAAAGGACATGTTCACTAAACCACAGCATCAAGTGCGGGAAGGCGTCCATTTGCCATATATTTCCTTCTATGTTTTTCTCAGAGACAGAGGCATAAAGTCAGAGAGAAGCCGTCGGGGAAGTGAAAACTGAACATCATAATATCCACGACATTGTCGAGGAAATGGTTATGCAGTGCTTGAGACAAAGCAGCAAACACACACAAAATACCCGTATGTGCTCTCTTTGTGTGGGTATGTCTCAGATATCCATCTCAGTGTCATGCATTCATGGAGGCTGGCAGCACGGTGGGAGGCCATTCGGCCAATCGTGCCTGTGCTGTCTCTTTGAAAGAGCAGTCGTGCTTTCTCCCGCTGTTATCTCATTTTCTCTCTCCCTCCTCAGTGCCCCACACAACAGGCAAACAGAAGGAGAACACTCTACTAACGAGGAACTGGTGCAGGGAGTTGTTATAAATTTCGTCATGTACATATTTTAAAATTATTTTCGTTCATTTTGTTCTATTCAACTTTTCCCAGGGTCTTTTTAAGGAGCTGCCCAAAGGTTTAAAATTGGGGATGTTAAAAAGTCTCCCCGTCGGGGAATTGAACCCCGGTCTCCCGCGTGACAGGCGGGGATACTCACCACTATACTAACGAGGAACTGAAAAGTGCCGAATCTGTCAGAGCAAAAATCGACCTGTGAACAGAGGGACAGAGGCTGAAGGGACAGAAATAAGACTAAGAACAGAAGGAATAGGAGCAGGAGTGGGCCATTCGGCCCCTCGAGCCTGCCCCGCCATTCAATAAGATCATGGCTGATCAGTTCTTCTACTCAACGCCACTTTCCTGCCCGCTCCCCATAACTCTTGACTCCACTGCAGCTCAAATATATGTCTACCTCCACCTTGAATATATTCAGTGACTCCGCCTCCACAGCTCTCTGGGGTAGAGGATTCCAAAGATTCACGACATTCTGAGAGAAGAAATTCCTCCTCATCTCCGTTTTAAATGGTCGACCGGATATCCTGAAGCTATGCCCCCTAGTTGTAGATTCCCCCAGGAGGGGAAACATCCTCCCTGCATCTATCCTGTCAAGCACCCTCAGAATCCTATACAGAGAGAGACAGGGACAAAGAGGGAGACAAAGATAGACATACAGAGCAAGACACTCAGTTTGACGTCTTGCAGAGTGGTCCGAGGGATAAGGAACTTCAGCTATGTTGAGAGTTTGTGTTTGTTTTCTTCAGACGGTTAAGAGGAAATTTAATAAGAGGCTTTCAAAATTACAAGGGGATTTGTTTGAGGTAATAAGGAGAAACGCTTGCCAGTGGCAGGTATGACGGTAACCAGAGTAGACCAATTGAAGATAACAGAATCAGTATGGGGAGAATTGTATTACGCAGCAAGGGCTCAGGCCTACTGAATATCTTACTGCTTAGAAATGTTATCACGGCCCAACTCTCTCTCACTAAAGTCTTGCACACGTTGCTAACTTTCAAATGTTGCATTCTTCACACTGGCGTTGAGTTGATTGATAGCCGTGCTGTGATAAGCTATGTTTGTTAGGGGGGTGCAGCCTACAAGAAAATACATGGAAGCTTGATAATAACCGTGACTGTTGTGACACTGTCAGCTGCAGTTAAATGTGGGCATGAACACGTTTAAATTGTCTCGTTCCAAATGTAATTTCCTGCTGACTTTGAAACAGCCGGCGTTTTACAGAAGGCAAGGAAGTGCATTGTGTACCTGTTGAGGCAGCAGCAGTGTTGAAATTGCAAAGGTTGATCAGGAGCAGGCATTGCTTCGCGCGGGTGCATTGATTGGAGGCATTTCAAACAGCCTCAAAACGCACTGTTCCCTGACCGGGGATCGAACCCGGGCCGTGGTGGTGAAAGCGCTGATTCTTAACCACTAGACCACCAGGGAAGCTGCAAGAAGCTGCCTGCCAGCAAGCAGAGCAACGCAGACTTTCCTCCTTGCTGCTTTGAAATTCAGATCACTTTCACGCCAGGCAAACTTTGCGTACAAGATGACATCTTTTAGACGAGAACACAAAGGACATGTTCACTAAACCACAGCATCAAGTGCGGGAAGGCGTCCATTTGCCATATATTTCCTTCTATGCTTTTCTCAGAGACAGAGGCATAAAGTCAGAGAGAAGCCGTCGGGGAAGTGAAAACTGAACATCATAATATCCACGACATTGTCGAGGAAATGGTTATGCAGTGCTTGAGACAAAGCAGCAAACACACACAAAATACCCGTATGTGCTCTCTTTGTGTGGGTATGTCTCAGATATCCATCTCAGTGTCATGCATTCATGGAGGCTGGCAGCACGGTGGGAGGCCATTCGGCCAATCGTGCCTGTGCTGTCTCTTTGAAAGAGCAGTCGTGCTTTCTCCCGCTGTTATCTCATTTTCTCTCTCCCTCCTCAGTGCCCCACACAACAGGCAAACAGAAGGAGAACACTCTACTAACGAGGAACTGGTGCAGGGAGTTGTTATAAATTTCGTCATGTACATATTTTAAAATTATTTTCCTTCATTTTGTTCTATTCAACTTTTCCCAGGGTCTTTTTAAGGAGCTGCCCAAAGGTTTAAAATTGGGGATGTTAAAAATTCTCCCCGTCGGGGAATTGAACCCCGGTCTCCCGCGTGACAGGCGGGGATACTCACCACTATACTAACGAGGAACTGAAAAGTGCCGAATCTGTCAGAGCAAAAATCGACCTGTGAACAGAGGGACAGAGGCTGAAGGGACAGAAATAAGACTAAGAACAGAAGGAATAGGAGCAGGTGTGGGCCATTCGGCCCCTCGAGCCTGCCCCGCCATTCAATAAGATCATGGCTGATCAGTTCTTCTACTCAACGCCACTTTCCTGCCCGCTCCCCATAACCCTTGACTCCACTGTAGCTCAAATATATGTCTGTCTCCACCTTGAATATATTCAATGACTCCGCCTCCACAGCTCTCTGGGGTAGAGGATTCCAAAGATTCACGACATTCTGAGAGAAGAAATTCCTCCTCATCTCCGTTTTAAATGGTCGACCGGATATCCTGAAGCTTTGCCCCCTAGTTGTAGATTCCCCCAGGAGGGGAAACATCCTCCCTGCATCTATCCTGTCAAGCACCCTCAGAATCCTATACAGAGAGAGACAGGGACAAAGAGGGAGACAAAGATAGACATACAGAGCAAGACACTCAGTTTGACGTCTTGCAGAGTGGTCCGAGGGATAAGGAACTTCAGCTATGTTGAGAGTTTGTGTTTGTTTTCTTCAGACGGTTAAGAGGAAATTTAATAAGAGGCTTTCAAAATTACAAGGGGATTTGTTTGAGGTAATAAGGAGAAACGCTTGCCAGTGGCAGGTATGACGGTAACCAGAGTAGACCAATTGAAGATGACAAAATCAGTATGGGGAGAATTGTATTACGCAGCAAGGGCTCAGGCCTACTGAATATCTTACTGCTTAGAAATGTTATCACGGCCCAACTCTCTCTCACTAAAGTCTTGCACACGTTGCTAACTTTCAAATGTTGCATTCTTCACACTGGCGTTGAGTTGATTGATAGCCGTGCTGTGATAAGCTATGTTTGTTAGGGGGGTGCAGCCTACAAGAAAATACATGGAAGCTTGATAATAACCGTGACTGTTGTGACACTGTCAGCTGCAGTTAAATGTGGGCATGAACACGTTTAAATTGTCTCGTTCCAAATGTAATTTCCTGCTGACTTTGAAACAGCCGGCGTTTTACAGAAGGCAAGGAAGTGCATTGTGTACCTGTTGAGGCAGCAGCAGTGTTGAAATTGCAAAGGTTGATCAGGAGCAGGCATTGCTTCGCGCGGGTGCATTGATTGGAGGCATTTCAAACAGCCTCAAAACGCACTGTTCCCTGACCGGGAATCGAACCCGGGCCGTGGTGGTGAAAGCGCTGATTCTTAACCACTAGACCACCAGGGAAGCTGCAAGAAGCTGCCTGCCAGCAAGCAGAGCAACGCAGACTTTCCTCCTTGCTGCTTTGAAATTCAGATCACTTTCACGCCAGGCAAACTTTGCGTACAAGATGACATCTTTTAGACGAGAACACAAAGGACATGTTCACTAAACCACAGCATCAAGTGCGGGAAGGCGTCCATTTGCCATATATTTCCTTCTATGTTTTTCTCAGAGACAGAGGCATAAAGTCAGAGAGAAGCCGTCGGGGAAGTGAAAACTGAACATCATAATATCCACGACATTGTCGAGGAAATGGTTATGCAGTGCTTGAGACAAAGCAGCAAACACACACAAAATACCCGTATGTGCTCTCTTTGTGTGGGTATGTCTCAGATATCCATCTCAGTGTCATGCATTCATGGAGGCTGGCAGCACGGTGGGAGGCCATTCGGCCAATCGTGCCTGTGCTGTCTCTTTGAAAGAGCAGTCGTGCTTTCTCCCGCTGTTATCTCATTTTCTCTCTCCCTCCTCAGTGCCCCACACAACAGGCAAACAGAAGGAGAACACTCTACTAACGAGGAACTGGTGCAGGGAGTTGTTATAAATTTCGTCATGTACATATTTTAAAATTATTTTCGTTCATTTTGTTCTATTCAACTTTTCCCAGGGTCTTTTTAAGGAGCTGCCCAAAGGTTTAAAATTGGGGATGTTAAAAATTCTCCCCGTCGGGGAATTGAACCCCGGTCTCCCGCGTGACAGGCGGGGATACTCACCACTATACTAACGAGGAACTGAAAAGTGCCGAATCTGTCAGAGCAAAAATCGACCTGTGAACAGAGGGACAGAGGCTGAAGGGACAGAAATAAGACTAAGAACAGAAGGAATAGGAGCAGGAGTGGGCCATTCGGCCCCTCGAGCCTGCCCCGCCATTCAATAAGATCATGGCTGATCAGTTCTTCTACTCAACGCCACTTTCCTGCCCGCTCCCCATAACCCTTGACTCCACTGCAGCTCAAATATATGTCTACCTCCACCTTGAATATATTCAGTGACTCCGCCTCCACAGCTCTCTGGGGTAGAGGATTCCAAAGATTCACGACATTCTGAGAGAAGAAATTCCTCCTCATCTCCGTTTTAAATGGTCGACCGGATATCCTGAAGCTATGCCCCCTAGTTGTAGATTCCCCCAGGAGGGGAAACATCCTCCCTGCATCTATCCTGTCAAGCACCCTCAGAATCCTATACAGAGAGAGACAGGGACAAAGAGGGAGACAAAGATAGACATACAGAGCAAGACACTCAGTTTGACGTCTTGCAGAGTGGTCCGAGGGATAAGGAACTTCAGCTATGTTGAGAGTTTGTGTTTGTTTTCTTCAGACGGTTAAGAGGAAATTTAATAAGAGGCTTTCAAAATTACAAGGGGATTTGTTTGAGGTAATAAGGAGAAACGCTTGCCAGTGGCAGGTATGACGGTAACCAGAGTAGACCAATTGAAGATAACAGAATCAGTATGGGGAGAATTGTATTACGCAGCAAGGGCTCAGGCCTACTGAATATCTTACTGCTTAGAAATGTTATCACGGCCCAACTCTCTCTCACTAAAGTCTTGCACACGTTGCTAACTTTCAAATGTTGCATTCTTCACACTGGCGTTGAGTTGATTGATAGCCGTGCTGTGATAAGCTATGTTTGTTAGGGGGGTGCAGCCTACAAGAAAATACATGGAAGCTTGATAATAACCGTGACTGTTGTGACACTGTCAGCTGCAGTTAAATGTGGGCATGAACACGTTTAAATTGTCTCGTTCCAAATGTAATTTCCTGCTGACTTTGAAACAGCCGGCGTTTTACAGAAGGCAAGGAAGTGCATTGTGTACCTGTTGAGGCAGCAGCAGTGTTGAAATTGCAAAGGTTGATCAGGAGCAGGCATTGCTTCGCGCGGGTGCATTGATTGGAGGCATTTCAAACAGCCTCAAAACGCACTGTTCCCTGACCGGGAATCGAACCCGGGCCGTGGTGGTGAAAGCGCTGATTCTTAACCACTAGACCACCAGGGAAGCTGCAAGAAGCTGCCTGCCAGCAAGCAGAGCAACGCAGACTTTCCTCCTTGCTGCTTTGAAATTCAGATCACTTTCACGCCAGGCAAACTTTGCGTACAAGATGACATCTTTTAGACGAGAACACAAAGGACATGTTCACTAAACCACAGCATCAAGTGCGGGAAGGCGTCCATTTGCCATATATTTCCTTCTATGCTTTTCTCAGAGACAGAGGCATAAAGTCAGAGAGAAGCCGTCGGGGAAGTGAAAACTGAACATCATAATATCCACGACATTGTCGAGGAAATGGTTATGCAGTGCTTGAGACAAAGCAGCAAACACACACAAAATACCCGTATGTGCTCTCTTTGTGTGGGTATGTCTCAGATATCCATCTCAGTGTCATGCATTCATGGAGGCTGGCAGCACGGTGGGAGGCCATTCGGCCAATCGTGCCTGTGCTGTCTCTTTGAAAGAGCAGTCGTGCTTTCTCCCGCTGTTATCTCATTTTCTCTCTCCCTCCTCAGTGCCCCACACAACAGGCAAACAGAAGGAGAACACTCTACTAACGAGGAACTGGTGCAGGGAGTTGTTATAAATTTCGTCATGTACATATTTTAAAATTATTTTCGTTCATTTTGTTCTATTCAACTTTTCCCAGGGTCTTTTTAAGGAGCTGCCCAAAGGTTTAAAATTGGGGATGTTAAAAATTCTCCCCGTCGGGGAATTGAACCCCGGTCTCCCGCGTGACAGGCGGGGATACTCACCACTATACTAACGAGGAACTGAAAAGTGCCGAATCTGTCAGAGCAAAAATCGACCTGTGAACAGAGGGACAGAGGCTGAAGGGACAGAAATAAGACTAAGAACAGAAGGAATAGGAGCAGGTGTGGGCCATTCGGCCCCTCGAGCCTGCCCCGCCATTCAATAAGATCATGGCTGATCAGTTCTTCTACTCAACGCCACTTTCCTGCCCGCTCCCCATAACCCTTGACTCCACTGTAGCTCAAATATATGTCTGTCTCCACCTTGAATATATTCAATGACTCCGCCTCCACAGCTCTCTGGGGTAGAGGATTCCAAAGATTCACGACATTCTGAGAGAAGAAATTCCTCCTCATCTCCGTTTTAAATGGTCGACCGGATATCCTGAAGCTTTGCCCCCTAGTTGTAGATTCCCCCAGGAGGGGAAACATCCTCCCTGCATCTATCCTGTCAAGCACCCTCAGAATCCTATACAGAGAGAGACAGGGACAAAGAGGGAGACAAAGATAGACATACAGAGCAAGACACTCAGTTTGACGTCTTGCAGAGTGGTCCGAGGGATAAGGAACTTCAGCTATGTTGAGAGTTTGTGTTTGTTTTCTTCAGACGGTTAAGAGGAAATTTAATAAGAGGCTTTCAAAATTACAAGGGGATTTGTTTGAGGTAATAAGGAGAAACGCTTGCCAGTGGCAGGTATGACGGTAACCAGAGTAGACCAATTGAAGATGACAAAATCAGTATGGGGAGAATTGTATTACGCAGCAAGGGCTCAGGCCTACTGAATATCTTACTGCTTAGAAATGTTATCACGGCCCAACTCTCTCTCACTAAAGTCTTGCACACGTTGCTAACTTTCAAATGTTGCATTCTTCACACTGGCGTTGAGTTGATTGATAGCCGTGCTGTGATAAGCTATGTTTGTTAGGGGGGTGCAGCCTACAAGAAAATACATGGAAGCTTGATAATAACCGTGACTGTTGTGACACTGTCAGCTGCAGTTAAATGTGGGCATGAACACGTTTAAATTGTCTCGTTCCAAATGTAATTTCCTGCTGACTTTGAAACAGCCGGCGTTTTACAGAAGGCAAGGAAGTGCATTGTGTACCTGTTGAGGCAGCAGCAGTGTTGAAATTGCAAAGGTTGATCAGGAGCAGGCATTGCTTCGCGCGGGTGCATTGATTGGAGGCATTTCAAACAGCCTCAAAACGCACTGTTCCCTGACCGGGAATCGAACCCGGGCCGTGGTGGTGAAAGCGCTGATTCTTAACCACTAGACCACCAGGGAAGCTGCAAGAAGCTGCCTGCCAGCAAGCAGAGCAACGCAGACTTTCCTCCTTGCTGCTTTGAAATTCAGATCACTTTCACGCCAGGCAAACTTTGCGTACAAGATGACATCTTTTAGACGAGAACACAAAGGACATGTTCACTAAACCACAGCATCAAGTGCGGGAAGGCGTCCATTTGCCATATATTTCCTTCTATGTTTTTCTCAGAGACAGAGGCATAAAGTCAGAGAGAAGCCGTCGGGGAAGTGAAAACTGAACATCATAATATCCACGACATTGTCGAGGAAATGGTTATGCAGTGCTTGAGACAAAGCAGCAAACACACACAAAATACCCGTATGTGCTCTCTTTGTGTGGGTATGTCTCAGATATCCATCTCAGTGTCATGCATTCATGGAGGCTGGCAGCACGGTGGGAGGCCATTCGGCCAATCGTGCCTGTGCTGTCTCTTTGAAAGAGCAGTCGTGCTTTCTCCCGCTGTTATCTCATTTTCTCTCTCCCTCCTCAGTGCCCCACACAACAGGCAAACAGAAGGAGAACACTCTACTAACGAGGAACTGGTGCAGGGAGTTGTTATAAATTTCGTCATGTACATATTTTAAAATTATTTTCGTTCATTTTGTTCTATTCAACTTTTCCCAGGGTCTTTTTAAGGAGCTGCCCAAAGGTTTAAAATTGGGGATGTTAAAAATTCTCCCCGTCGGGGAATTGAACCCCGGTCTCCCGCGTGACAGGCGGGGATACTCACCACTATACTAACGAGGAACTGAAAAGTGCCGAATCTGTCAGAGCAAAAATCGACCTGTGAACAGAGGGACAGAGGCTGAAGGGACAGAAATAAGACTAAGAACAGAAGGAATAGGAGCAGGTGTGGGCCATTCGGCCCCTCGAGCCTGCCCCGCCATTCAATAAGATCATGGCTGATCAGTTCTTCTACTCAACGCCACTTTCCTGCCCGCTCCCCATAACCCTTGACTCCACTGTAGCTCAAATATATGTCTGTCTCCACCTTGAATATATTCAATGACTCCGCCTCCACAGCTCTCTGGGGTAGAGGATTCCAAAGATTCACGACATTCTGAGAGAAGAAATTCCTCCTCATCTCCGTTTTAAATGGTCGACCGGATATCCTGAAGCTTTGCCCCCTAGTTGTAGATTCCCCCAGGAGGGGAAACATCCTCCCTGCATCTATCCTGTCAAGCACCCTCAGAATCCTATACAGAGAGAGACAGGGACAAAGAGGGAGACAAAGATAGACATACAGAGCAAGACACTCAGTTTGACGTCTTGCAGAGTGGTCCGAGGGATAAGGAACTTCAGCTATGTTGAGAGTTTGTGTTTGTTTTCTTCAGACGGTTAAGAGGAAATTTAATAAGAGGCTTTCAAAATTACAAGGGGATTTGTTTGAGGTAATAAGGAGAAACGCTTGCCAGTGGCAGGTATGACGGTAACCAGAGTAGACCAATTGAAGATGACAAAATCAGTATGGGGAGAATTGTATTACGCAGCAAGGGCTCAGGCCTACTGAATATCTTACTGCTTAGAAATGTTATCACGGCCCAACTCTCTCTCACTAAAGTCTTGCACACGTTGCTAACTTTCAAATGTTGCATTCTTCACACTGGCGTTGAGTTGATTGATAGCCGTGCTGTGATAAGCTATGTTTGTTAGGGGGGTGCAGCCTACAAGAAAATACATGGAAGCTTGATAATAACCGTGACTGTTGTGACACTGTCAGCTGCAGTTAAATGTGGGCATGAACACGTTTAAATTGTCTCGTTCCAAATGTAATTTCCTGCTGACTTTGAAACAGCCGGCGTTTTACAGAAGGCAAGGAAGTGCATTGTGTACCTGTTGAGGCAGCAGCAGTGTTGAAATTGCAAAGGTTGATCAGGAGCAGGCATTGCTTCGCGCGGGTGCATTGATTGGAGGCATTTCAAACAGCCTCAAAACGCACTGTTCCCTGACCGGGAATCGAACCCGGGCCGTGGTGGTGAAAGCGCTGATTCTTAACCACTAGACCACCAGGGAAGCTGCAAGAAGCTGCCTGCCAGCAAGCAGAGCAACGCAGACTTTCCTCCTTGCTGCTTTGAAATTCAGATCACTTTCACGCCAGGCAAACTTTGCGTACAAGATGACATCTTTTAGACGAGAACACAAAGGACATGTTCACTAAACCACAGCATCAAGTGCGGGAAGGCGTCCATTTGCCATATATTTCCTTCTATGTTTTTCTCAGAGACAGAGGCATAAAGTCAGAGAGAAGCCGTCGGGGAAGTGAAAACTGAACATCATAATATCCACGACATTGTCGAGGAAATGGTTATGCAGTGCTTGAGACAAAGCAGCAAACACACACAAAATACCCGTATGTGCTCTCTTTGTGTGGGTATGTCTCAGATATCCATCTCAGTGTCATGCATTCATGGAGGCTGGCAGCACGGTGGGAGGCCATTCGGCCAATCGTGCCTGTGCTGTCTCTTTGAAAGAGCAGTCGTGCTTTCTCCCGCTGTTATCTCATTTTCTCTCTCCCTCCTCAGTGCCCCACACAACAGGCAAACAGAAGGAGAACACTCTACTAACGAGGAACTGGTGCAGGGAGTTGTTATAAATTTCGTCATGTACATATTTTAAAATTATTTTCGTTCATTTTGTTCTATTCAACTTTTCCCAGGGTCTTTTTAAGGAGCTGCCCAAAGGTTTAAAATTGGGGATGTTAAAAATTCTCCCCGTCGGGGAATTGAACCCCGGTCTCCCGCGTGACAGGCGGGGATACTCACCACTATACTAACGAGGAACTGAAAAGTGCCGAATCTGTCAGAGCAAAAATCGACCTGTGAACAGAGGGACAGAGGCTGAAGGGACAGAAATAAGACTAAGAACAGAAGGAATAGGAGCAGGAGTGGGCCATTCGGCCCCTCGAGCCTGCCCCGCCATTCAATAAGATCATGGCTGATCAGTTCTTCTACTCAACGCCACTTTCCTGCCCGCTCCCCATAACCCTTGACTCCACTGCAGCTCAAATATATGTCTACCTCCACCTTGAATATATTCAGTGACTCCGCCTCCACAGCTCTCTGGGGTAGAGGATTCCAAAGATTCACGACATTCTGAGAGAAGAAATTCCTCCTCATCTCCGTTTTAAATGGTCGACCGGATATCCTGAAGCTATGCCCCCTAGTTGTAGATTCCCCCAGGAGGGGAAACATCCTCCCTGCATCTATCCTGTCAAGCACCCTCAGAATCCTATACAGAGAGAGACAGGGACAAAGAGGGAGACAAAGATAGACATACAGAGCAAGACACTCAGTTTGACGTCTTGCAGAGTGGTCCGAGGGATAAGGAACTTCAGCTATGTTGAGAGTTTGTGTTTGTTTTCTTCAGACGGTTAAGAGGAAATTTAATAAGAGGCTTTCAAAATTACAAGGGGATTTGTTTGAGGTAATAAGGAGAAACGCTTGCCAGTGGCAGGTATGACGGTAACCAGAGTAGACCAATTGAAGATAACAGAATCAGTATGGGGAGAATTGTATTACGCAGCAAGGGCTCAGGCCTACTGAATATCTTACTGCTTAGAAATGTTATCACGGCCCAACTCTCTCTCACTAAAGTCTTGCACACGTTGCTAACTTTCAAATGTTGCATTCTTCACACTGGCGTTGAGTTGATTGATAGCCGTGCTGTGATAAGCTATGTTTGTTAGGGGGGTGCAGCCTACAAGAAAATACATGGAAGCTTGATAATAACCGTGACTGTTGTGACACTGTCAGCTGCAGTTAAATGTGGGCATGAACACGTTTAAATTGTCTCGTTCCAAATGTAATTTCCTGCTGACTTTGAAACAGCCGGCGTTTTACAGAAGGCAAGGAAGTGCATTGTGTACCTGTTGAGGCAGCAGCAGTGTTGAAATTGCAAAGGTTGATCAGGAGCAGGCATTGCTTCGCGCGGGTGCATTGATTGGAGGCATTTCAAACAGCCTCAAAACGCACTGTTCCCTGACCGGGGATCGAACCCGGGCCGTGGTGGTGAAAGCGCTGATTCTTAACCACTAGACCACCAGGGAAGCTGCAAGAAGCTGCCTGCCAGCAAGCAGAGCAACGCAGACTTTCCTCCTTGCTGCTTTGAAATTCAGATCACTTTCACGCCAGGCAAACTTTGCGTACAAGATGACATCTTTTAGACGAGAACACAAAGGACATGTTCACTAAACCACAGCATCAAGTGCGGGAAGGCGTCCATTTGCCATATATTTCCTTCTATGCTTTTCTCAGAGACAGAGGCATAAAGTCAGAGAGAAGCCGTCGGGGAAGTGAAAACTGAACATCATAATATCCACGACATTGTCGAGGAAATGGTTATGCAGTGCTTGAGACAAAGCAGCAAACACACACAAAATACCCGTATGTGCTCTCTTTGTGTGGGTATGTCTCAGATATCCATCTCAGTGTCATGCATTCATGGAGGCTGGCAGCACGGTGGGAGGCCATTCGGCCAATCGTGCCTGTGCTGTCTCTTTGAAAGAGCAGTCGTGCTTTCTCCCGCTGTTATCTCATTTTCTCTCTCCCTCCTCAGTGCCCCACACAACAGGCAAACAGAAGGAGAACACTCTACTAACGAGGAACTGGTGCAGGGAGTTGTTATAAATTTCGTCATGTACATATTTTAAAATTATTTTCGTTCATTTTGTTCTATTCAACTTTTCCCAGGGTCTTTTTAAGGAGCTGCCCAAAGGTTTAAAATTGGGGATGTTAAAAATTCTCCCCGTCGGGGAATTGAACCCCGGTCTCCCGCGTGACAGGCGGGGATACTCACCACTATACTAACGAGGAACTGAAAAGTGCCGAATCTGTCAGAGCAAAAATCGACCTGTGAACAGAGGGACAGAGGCTGAAGGGACAGAAATAAGACTAAGAACAGAAGGAATAGGAGCAGGTGTGGGCCATTCGGCCCCTCGAGCCTGCCCCGCCATTCAATAAGATCATGGCTGATCAGTTCTTCTACTCAACGCCACTTTCCTGCCCGCTCCCCATAACCCTTGACTCCACTGTAGCTCAAATATATGTCTGTCTCCACCTTGAATATATTCAATGACTCCGCCTCCACAGCTCTCTGGGGTAGAGGATTCCAAAGATTCACGACATTCTGAGAGAAGAAATTCCTCCTCATCTCCGTTTTAAATGGTCGACCGGATATCCTGAAGCTTTGCCCCCTAGTTGTAGATTCCCCCAGGAGGGGAAACATCCTCCCTGCATCTATCCTGTCAAGCACCCTCAGAATCCTATACAGAGAGAGACAGGGACAAAGAGGGAGACAAAGATAGACATACAGAGCAAGACACTCAGTTTGACGTCTTGCAGAGTGGTCCGAGGGATAAGGAACTTCAGCTATGTTGAGAGTTTGTGTTTGTTTTCTTCAGACGGTTAAGAGGAAATTTAATAAGAGGCTTTCAAAATTACAAGGGGATTTGTTTGAGGTAATAAGGAGAAACGCTTGCCAGTGGCAGGTATGACGGTAACCAGAGTAGACCAATTGAAGATGACAAAATCAGTATGGGGAGAATTGTATTACGCAGCAAGGGCTCAGGCCTACTGAATATCTTACTGCTTAGAAATGTTATCACGGCCCAACTCTCTCTCACTAAAGTCTTGCACACGTTGCTAACTTTCAAATGTTGCATTCTTCACACTGGCGTTGAGTTGATTGATAGCCGTGCTGTGATAAGCTATGTTTGTTAGGGGGGTGCAGCCTACAAGAAAATACATGGAAGCTTGATAATAACCGTGACTGTTGTGACACTGTCAGCTGCAGTTAAATGTGGGCATGAACACGTTTAAATTGTCTCGTTCCAAATGTAATTTCCTGCTGACTTTGAAACAGCCGGCGTTTTACAGAAGGCAAGGAAGTGCATTGTGTACCTGTTGAGGCAGCAGCAGTGTTGAAATTGCAAAGGTTGATCAGGAGCAGGCATTGCTTCGCGCGGGTGCATTGATTGGAGGCATTTCAAACAGCCTCAAAACGCACTGTTCCCTGACCGGGAATCGAACCCGGGCCGTGGTGGTGAAAGCGCTGATTCTTAACCACTAGACCACCAGGGAAGCTGCAAGAAGCTGCCTGCCAGCAAGCAGAGCAACGCAGACTTTCCTCCTTGCTGCTTTGAAATTCAGATCACTTTCACGCCAGGCAAACTTTGCGTACAAGATGACATCTTTTAGACGAGAACACAAAGGACATGTTCACTAAACCACAGCATCAAGTGCGGGAAGGCGTCCATTTGCCATATATTTCCTTCTATGCTTTTCTCAGAGACAGAGGCATAAAGTCAGAGAGAAGCCGTCGGGGAAGTGAAAACTGAACATCATAATATCCACGACATTGTCGAGGAAATGGTTATGCAGTGCTTGAGACAAAGCAGCAAACACACACAAAATACCCGTATGTGCTCTCTTTGTGTGGGTATGTCTCAGATATCCATCTCAGTGTCATGCATTCATGGAGGCTGGCAGCACGGTGGGAGGCCATTCGGCCAATCGTGCCTGTGCTGTCTCTTTGAAAGAGCAGTCGTGCTTTCTCCCGCTGTTATCTCATTTTCTCTCTCCCTCCTCAGTGCCCCACACAACAGGCAAACAGAAGGAGAACACTCTACTAAAGAGGAACTGGTGCAGGGAGTTGTTATACATTTCGTCATGTACATATTTTAAAATTATTTTCGTTCATTTTGTTCTATTCAACTTTTCCCAGGGTCTTTTTAAGGAGCTGCCCAAAGGTTTAAAATTGGGGATGTTAAAAATTCTCCCCGTCGGGGAATTGAACCCCGGTCTCCCGCGTGACAGGCGGGGATACTCACCACTATACTAACGAGGAACTGAAAAGTGCCGAATCTGTCAGAGCAAAAATCGACCTGTGAACAGAGGGACAGAGGCTGAAGGGACAGAAATAAGACTAAGAACAGAAGGAATAGGAGCAGGAGTGGGCCATTCGGCCCCTCGAGCCTGCCCCGCCATTCAATAAGATCATGGCTGATCAGTTCTTCTACTCAACGCCACTTTCCTGCCCGCTCCCCATAACCCTTGACTCCACTGTAGCTCAAATATATGTCTGTCTCCACCTTGAATATATTCAATGACTCCGCCTCCACAGCTCTCTGGGGTAGAGGATTCCAAAGATTCACGACATTCTGAGAGAAGAAATTCCTCCTCATCTCCGTTTTAAATGGTCGACCGGATATCCTGAAGCTTTGCCCCCTAGTTGTAGATTCCCCCAGGAGGGGAAACATCCTCCCTGCATCTATCCTGTCAAGCACCCTCAGAATCCTATACAGAGAGAGACAGGGACAAAGAGGGAGACAAAGATAGACATACAGAGCAAGACACTCAGTTTGACGTCTTGCAGAGTGGTCCGAGGGATAAGGAACTTCAGCTATGTTGAGAGTTTGTGTTTCTTTTCTTCAGACGGTTAAGAGGAAATTTAATAAGAGGCTTTCAAAATTACAAGGGGATTTGTTTGAGGTAATAAGGAGAAACGCTTGCCAGTGGCAGGTATGACGGTAACCAGAGTAGACCAATTGAAGATAACAGAATCAGTATGGGGAGAATTGTATTACGCAGCAAGGGCTCAGGCCTACTGAATATCTTACTGCTTAGAAATGTTATCACGGCCCAACTCTCTCTCACTAAAGTCTTGCACACGTTGCTAACTTTCAAATGTTGCATTCTTCACACTGGCGTTGAGTTGATTGATAGCCGTGCTGTGATAAGCTATGTTTGTTAGGGGGGTGCAGCCTACAAGAAAATACATGGAAGCTTGATAATAACCGTGACTGTTGTGACACTGTCAGCTGCAGTTAAATGTGGGCATGAACACGTTTAAATTGTCTCGTTCCAAATGTAATTTCCTGCTGACTTTGAAACAGCCGGCATTTTACAGAAGGCAAGGAAGTGCATTGTGTACCTGTTGAGGCAGCAGCAGTGTTGAAATTGCAAAGGTTGATCAGGAGCAGGCATTGCTTCGCGCGGGTGCATTGATTGGAGGCATTTCAAAAGCCTCAAAACGCACTGTTCCCTAACCGATAATCGAACCCGGGCCGCGGCGGTGAAAGCGCCGAATCTTAACCACTAGACCACCAGGTAAGCTGCAAAAAACCGCCTGCCAGCAAGCAGAGCAACGCAGACTTTCCTCCTTGCTGCTTTGAAATTCAGATCACTTTCACGCCAGGCAAACTTTTCGGACAAGATGACATCTTTTAGACGAGAACACAAAGGACATGTTCACTAAACCACAGCATCAAGTGCGGGAAGGCGTCCATTTGCCATATATTTCCTTCTATGCTTTTCTCAGAGGCATAAAGTCAGAGAGAAGCCGTCGGGGAAGTGACAACTGAACATCATAATATCCACGACATTGTCGAGGAAATGGTTATGCAGTGCTTGAGACAAAGCAGCAAACACACACAAAATACCCGTATGTGCTCTCTTTGTGTGGGTATGTCTCAGATATCCATCTCAGTGTCATGCATTCATGGAGGCTGGCAGCACGGTGGGAGGCCATTCGGCCAATCGTGCCTGTGCTGTCTCTTTGAAAGAGCAGTCGTGCTTTCTCCCGCTGTTATCTCATTTTCTCTCTCCCTCCTCAGTGCCCCACACAACAGGC
The DNA here is from genome assembly GCF_052327205.1 of Somniosus microcephalus. NCBI lineage: Eukaryota > Metazoa > Chordata > Chondrichthyes > Squaliformes > Somniosidae > Somniosus > Somniosus microcephalus. The sequence goes on from NW_028225183.1 coordinate 33,385,148, forward strand.
AAACAGAAGGAGAACACTCTACTAACGAGGAACTGGTGCAGGGAGTTGTTATACATTTCGTCATGTACATATTTTAAAATTATTTTCGTTCATTTTGTTCTATTCAACTTTTCCCAGGATCTTTTTAAGGAGCTGCCCAAAGGTTTAAAATTGGGGATGTTAAAAATTCTCCCCGTCGGGGAATTGAACCCCGGTCTCCCGCGTGACAGGCGGGGATACTCACCACTATACTAACGAGGAACTGAAAAGTGCCGAATCTGTCAGAGCAAAAATCGACCTGTGAACAGAGGGACAGAGGCTGAAGGGACAGAAATAAGACTAAGAACAGAAGGAATAGGAGCAGGAGTGGGCCATTCGGCCCCTCGAGCCTGCCCCGCCATTCAATAAGATCATGGCTGATCAGTTCTTCTACTCAACGCCACTTTCCTGCCCGCTCCCCATAACCCTTGACTCCACTGTAGCTCAAATATATGTCTGTCTCCACCTTGAATATATTCAATGACTCCGCCTCCACAGCTCTCTGGGGTAGAGGATTCCAAAGATTCACGACATTCTGAGAGAAGAAATTCCTCCTCATCTCCGTTTTAAATGGTCGACCGGATATCCTGAAGCTTTGCCCCCTAGTTGTAGATTCCCCCAGGAGGGGAAACATCCTCCCTGCATCTATCCTGTCAAGCACCCTCAGAATCCTATACAGAAAGAGACAGGGACAAAGAGGGAGACAAAGATAGACATACAGAGCGAGACACTCAGTTTGACGTCTTGCAGAGTGGTCCGAGGGATAAGGAACTTCAGCTATGTTGAGAGTTTGTGTTTGTTTTCTTCAGACGGTTAAGAGGAAATTTAATAAGAGGCTTTCAAAATTACAAGGGGATTTGTTTGAGGTAATAAGGAGAAACGCTTGCCAGTGGCAGGTATGACGGTAACCAGAGTAGACCAATTGAAGATAACAGAATCAGTATGGGGAGAATTGTATTACGCAGCAAGGGCTCAGGCCTACTGAATATCTTACTGCTTAGAAATGTTATCACGGCCCAACTCTCTCTCACTAAAGTCTTGCACACGTTGCTAACTTTCAAATGTTGCATTCTTCACACTGGCGTTGAGTTGATTGATAGCCGTGCTGTGATAAGCTATGTTTGTTAGGGGGGTGCAGCCTACAAGAAAATACATGGAAGCTTGATAATAACCGTGACTGTTGTGACACTGTCAGCTGCAGTTAAATGTGGGCATGAACACGTTTAAATTGTCTCGTTCCAAATGTAATTTCCTGCTGACTTTGAAACAGCCGGCGTTTTACAGAAGGCAAGGAAGTGCATTGTGTACCTGTTGAGGCAGCAGCAGTGTTGAAATTGCAAAGGTTGATCAGGAGCAGGCATTGCTTCGCGCGGGTGCATTGATTGGAGGCATTTCAAACAGCCTCAAAACGCACTGTTCCCTGACCGGGAATCGAACCCGGGCCGTGGTGGTGAAAGCGCTGATTCTTAACCACTAGACCACCAGGGAAGCTGCAAGAAGCTGCCTGCCAGCAAGCAGAGCAACGCAGACTTTCCTCCTTGCTGCTTTGAAATTCAGATCACTTTCACGCCAGGCAAACTTTGCGTACAAGATGACATCTTTTAGACGAGAACACAAAGGACATGTTCACTAAACCACAGCATCAAGTGCGGGAAGGCGTCCATTTGCCATATATTTCCTTCTATGTTTTTCTCAGAGACAGAGGCATAAAGTCAGAGAGAAGCCGTCGGGGAAGTGAAAACTGAACATCATAATATCCACGACATTGTCGAGGAAATGGTTATGCAGTGCTTGAGACAAAGCAGCAAACACACACAAAATACCCGTATGTGCTCTCTTTGTGTGGGTATGTCTCAGATATCCATCTCAGTGTCATGCATTCATGGAGGCTGGCAGCACGGTGGGAGGCCATTCGGCCAATCGTGCCTGTGCTGTCTCTTTGAAAGAGCAGTCGTGCTTTCTCCCGCTGTTATCTCATTTTCTCTCTCCCTCCTCAGTGCCCCACACAACAGGCAAACAGAAGGAGAACACTCTACTAACGAGGAACTGGTGCAGGGAGTTGTTATAAATTTCGTCATGTACATATTTTAAAATTATTTTCGTTCATTTTGTTCTATTCAACTTTTCCCAGGGTCTTTTTAAGGAGCTGCCCAAAGGTTTAAAATTGGGGATGTTAAAAATTCTCCCCGTCGGGGAATTGAACCCCGGTCTCCCGCGTGACAGGCGGGGATACTCACCACTATACTAACGAGGAACTGAAAAGTGCCGAATCTGTCAGAGCAAAAATCGACCTGTGAACAGAGGGACAGAGGCTGAAGGGACAGAAATAAGACTAAGAACAGAAGGAATAGGAGCAGGAGTGGGCCATTCGGCCCCTCGAGCCTGCCCCGCCATTCAATAAGATCATGGCTGATCAGTTCTTCTACTCAACGCCACTTTCCTGCCCGCTCCCCATAACCCTTGACTCCACTGCAGCTCAAATATATGTCTACCTCCACCTTGAATATATTCAGTGACTCCGCCTCCACAGCTCTCTGGGGTAGAGGATTCCAAAGATTCACGACATTCTGAGAGAAGAAATTCCTCCTCATCTCCGTTTTAAATGGTCGACCGGATATCCTGAAGCTATGCCCCCTAGTTGTAGATTCCCCCAGGAGGGGAAACATCCTCCCTGCATCTATCCTGTCAAGCACCCTCAGAATCCTATACAGAGAGAGACAGGGACAAAGAGGGAGACAAAGATAGACATACAGAGCAAGACACTCAGTTTGACGTCTTGCAGAGTGGTCCGAGGGATAAGGAACTTCAGCTATGTTGAGAGTTTGTGTTTGTTTTCTTCAGACGGTTAAGAGGAAATTTAATAAGAGGCTTTCAAAATTACAAGGGGATTTGTTTGAGGTAATAAGGAGAAACGCTTGCCAGTGGCAGGTATGACGGTAACCAGAGTAGACCAATTGAAGATAACAGAATCAGTATGGGGAGAATTGTATTACGCAGCAAGGGCTCAGGCCTACTGAATATCTTACTGCTTAGAAATGTTATCACGGCCCAACTCTCTCTCACTAAAGTCTTGCACACGTTGCTAACTTTCAAATGTTGCATTCTTCACACTGGCGTTGAGTTGATTGATAGCCGTGCTGTGATAAGCTATGTTTGTTAGGGGGGTGCAGCCTACAAGAAAATACATGGAAGCTTGATAATAACCGTGACTGTTGTGACACTGTCAGCTGCAGTTAAATGTGGGCATGAACACGTTTAAATTGTCTCGTTCCAAATGTAATTTCCTGCTGACTTTGAAACAGCCGGCGTTTTACAGAAGGCAAGGAAGTGCATTGTGTACCTGTTGAGGCAGCAGCAGTGTTGAAATTGCAAAGGTTGATCAGGAGCAGGCATTGCTTCGCGCGGGTGCATTGATTGGAGGCATTTCAAACAGCCTCAAAACGCACTGTTCCCTGACCGGGAATCGAACCCGGGCCGTGGTGGTGAAAGCGCTGATTCTTAACCACTAGACCACCAGGGAAGCTGCAAGAAGCTGCCTGCCAGCAAGCAGAGTAACGCAGACTTTCCTCCTTGCTGCTTTGAAATTCAGATCACTTTCACGCCAGGCAAACTTTGCGTACAAGATGACATCTTTTAGACGAGAACACAAAGGACATGTTCACTAAACCACAGCATCAAGTGCGGGAAGGCGTCCATTTGCCATATATTTCCTTCTATGCTTTTCTCAGAGACAGAGGCATAAAGTCAGAGAGAAGCCGTCGGGGAAGTGAAAACTGAACATCATAATATCCACGACATTGTCGAGGAAATGGTTATGCAGTGCTTGAGACAAAGCAGCAAACACACACAAAATACCCGTATGTGCTCTCTTTGTGTGGGTATGTCTCAGATATCCATCTCAGTGTCATGCATTCATGGAGGCTGGCAGCACGGTGGGAGGCCATTCGGCCAATCGTGCCTGTGCTGTCTCTTTGAAAGAGCAGTCGTGCTTTCTCCCGCTGTTATCTCATTTTCTCTCTCCCTCCTCAGTGCCCCACACAACAGGCAAACAGAAGGAGAACACTCTACTAAAGAGGAACTGGTGCAGGGAGTTGTTATACATTTCGTCATGTACATATTTTAAAATTATTTTCGTTCATTTTGTTCTATTCAACTTTTCCCAGGGTCTTTTTAAGGAGCTGCCCAAAGGTTTAAAATTGGGGATGTTAAAAATTCTCCCCGTCGGGGAATTGAACCCCGGTCTCCCGCGTGACAGGCGGGGATACTCACCACTATACTAACGAGGAACTGAAAAGTGCCGAATCTGTCAGAGCAAAAATCGACCTGTGAACAGAGGGACAGAGGCTGAAGGGACAGAAATAAGACTAAGAACAGAAGGAATAGGAGCAGGAGTGGGCCATTCGGCCCCTCGAGCCTGCCCCGCCATTCAATAAGATCATGGCTGATCAGTTCTTCTACTCAACGCCACTTTCCTGCCCGCTCCCCATAACCCTTGACTCCACTGTAGCTCAAATATATGTCTGTCTCCACCTTGAATATATTCAATGACTCCGCCTCCACAGCTCTCTGGGGTAGAGGATTCCAAAGATTCACGACATTCTGAGAGAAGAAATTCCTCCTCATCTCCGTTTTAAATGGTCGACCGGATATCCTGAAGCTTTGCCCCCTAGTTGTAGATTCCCCCAGGAGGGGAAACATCCTCCCTGCATCTATCCTGTCAAGCACCCTCAGAATCCTATACAGAGAGAGACAGGGACAAAGAGGGAGACAAAGATAGACATACAGAGCAAGACACTCAGTTTGACGTCTTGCAGAGTGGTCCGAGGGATAAGGAACTTCAGCTATGTTGAGAGTTTGTGTTTGTTTTCTTCAGACGGTTAAGAGGAAATTTAATAAGAGGCTTTCAAAATTACAAGGGGATTTGTTTGAGGTAATAAGGAGAAACGCTTGCCAGTGGCAGGTATGACGGTAACCAGAGTAGACCAATTGAAGATAACAGAATCAGTATGGGGAGAATTGTATTACGCAGCAAGGGCTCAGGCCTACTGAATATCTTACTGCTTAGAAATGTTATCACGGCCCAACTCTCTCTCACTAAAGTCTTGCACACGTTGCTAACTTTCAAATGTTGCATTCTTCACACTGGCGTTGAGTTGATTGATAGCCGTGCTGTGATAAGCTATGTTTGTTAGGGGGGTGCAGCCTACAAGAAAATACATGGAAGCTTGATAATAACCGTGACTGTTGTGACACTGTCAGCTGCAGTTAAATGTGGGCATGAACACGTTTAAATTGTCTCGTTCCAAATGTAATTTCCTGCTGACTTTGAAACAGCCGGCATTTTACAGAAGGCAAGGAAGTGCATTGTGTACCTGTTGAGGCAGCAGCAGTGTTGAAATTGCAAAGGTTGATCAGGAGCAGGCATTGCTTCGCGCGGGTGCATTGATTGGAGGCATTTCAAAAGCCTCAAAACGCACTGTTCCCTAACCGGGAATCGAACCCGGGCCGCGGCGGTGAAAGCGCCGAATCTTAACCACTAGACCACCAGGTAAGCTGCAAAAAACGGCCTGCCAGCAAGCAGAGCAACGCAGACTTTCCTCCTTGCTGCTTTGAAATTCAGATCACTTTCACGCCAGGCAAACTTTTCGGACAAGATGACATCTTTTAGACGAGAACACAAAGGACATGTTCACTAAACCACAGCATCAAGTGCGGGAAGGCGTCCATTTGCCATATATTTCCTTCTATGCTTTTCTCAGAGGCATAAAGTCAGAGAGAAGCCGTCGGGGAAGTGAAAACTGAACATCATAATATCCACGACATTGTCGAGGAAATGGTTATGCAGTGCTTGAGACAAAGCAGCAAACACACACAAAATACCCGTATGTGCTCTCTTTGTGTGGGTATGTCTCAGATATCCATCTCAGTGTCATGCATTCATGGAGGCTGGCAGCACGGTGGGAGGCCATTCGGCCAATCGTGCCTGTGCTGTCTCTTTGAAAGAGCAGTCGTGCTTTCTCCCGCTGTTATCTCATTTTCTCTCTCCCTCCTCAGTGCCCCACACAACAGGCAAACAGAAGGAGAACACTCTACTAACGAGGAACTGGTGCAGGGAGTTGTTATACATTTCGTCATGTACATATTTTAAAATTATTTTCGTTCATTTTGTTCTATTCAACTTTTCCCAGGATCTTTTTAAGGAGCTGCCCAAAGGTTTAAAATTGGGGATGTTAAAAATTCTCCCCGTCGGGGAATTGAACCCCGGTCTCCCGCGTGACAGGCGGGGATACTCACCACTATACTAACGAGGAACTGAAAAGTGCCGAATCTGTCAGAGCAAAAATCGACCTGTGAACAGAGGGACAGAGGCTGAAGGGACAGAAATAAGACTAAGAACAGAAGGAATAGGAGCAGGAGTGGGCCATTCGGCCCCTCGAGCCTGCCCCGCCATTCAATAAGATCATGGCTGATCAGTTCTTCTACTCAACGCCACTTTCCTGCCCGCTCCCCATAACCCTTGACTCCACTGTAGCTCAAATATATGTCTGTCTCCACCTTGAATATATTCAATGACTCCGCCTCCACAGCTCTCTGGGGTAGAGGATTCCAAAGATTCACGACATTCTGAGAGAAGAAATTCCTCCTCATCTCCGTTTTAAATGGTCGACCGGATATCCTGAAGCTTTGCCCCCTAGTTGTAGATTCCCCCAGGAGGGGAAACATCCTCCCTGCATCTATCCTGTCAAGCACCCTCAGAATCCTATACAGAAAGAGACAGGGACAAAGAGGGAGACAAAGATAGACATACAGAGCGAGACACTCAGTTTGACGTCTTGCAGAGTGGTCCGAGGGATAAGGAACTTCAGCTATGTTGAGAGTTTGTGTTTGTTTTCTTCAGACGGTTAAGAGGAAATTTAATAAGAGGCTTTCAAAATTACAAGGGGATTTGTTTGAGGTAATAAGGAGAAACGCTTGCCAGTGGCAGGTATGACGGTAACCAGAGTAGACCAATTGAAGATAACAGAATCAGTATGGGGAGAATTGTATTACGCAGCAAGGGCTCAGGCCTACTGAATATCTTACTGCTTAGAAATGTTATCACGGCCCAACTCTCTCTCACTAAAGTCTTGCACACGTTGCTAACTTTCAAATGTTGCATTCTTCACACTGGCGTTGAGTTGATTGATAGCCGTGCTGTGATAAGCTATGTTTGTTAGGGGGGTGCAGCCTACAAGAAAATACATGGAAGCTTGATAATAACCGTGACTGTTGTGACACTGTCAGCTGCAGTTAAATGTGGGCATGAACACGTTTAAATTGTCTCGTTCCAAATGTAATTTCCTGCTGACTTTGAAACAGCCGGCATTTTACAGAAGGCAAGGAAGTGCATTGTGTACCTGTTGAGGCAGCAGCAGTGTTGAAATTGCAAAGGTTGATCAGGAGCAGGCATTGCTTCGCGCGGGTGCATTGATTGGAGGCATTTCAAAAGCCTCAAAACGCACTGTTCCCTAACCGGGAATCGAACCCGGGCCGCGGCGGTGAAAGCGCCGAATCTTAACCACTAGACCACCAGGTAAGCTGCAAAAAACGGCCTGCCAGCAAGCAGAGCAACGCAGACTTTCCTCCTTGCTGCTTTGAAATTCAGATCACTTTCACGCCAGGCAAACTTTTCGGACAAGATGACATCTTTTAGACGAGAACACAAAGGACATGTTCACTAAACCACAGCATCAAGTGCGGGAAGGCGTCCATTTGCCATATATTTCCTTCTATGCTTTTCTCAGAGGCATAAAGTCAGAGAGAAGCCGTCGGGGAAGTGACAACTGAACATCATAATATCCACGACATTGTCGAGGAAATGGTTATGCAGTGCTTGAGACAAAGCAGCAAACACACACAAAATACCCGTATGTGCTCTCTTTGTGTGGGTATGTCTCAGATATCCATCTCAGTGTCATGCATTCATGGAGGCTGGTAGCACGGTGGGAGGCCATTCGGCCAATCGTGCCTGTGCTGTCTCTTTGAAAGAGCAGTCGTGCTTTCTCCCGCTGTTATCTCATTTTCTCTCTCCCTCCTCAGTGCCCCACACAACAGGCAAACAGAAGGAGAACACTCTACTAACGAGGAACTGGTGCAGGGAGTTGTTATACATTTCGTCATGTACATATTTTAAAATTATTTTCGTTCATTTTGTTCTATTCAACTTTTCCCAGGGTCTTTTTAAGGAGCTGCCCAAAGGTTTAAAATTGGGGATGTTAAAAATTCTCCCCGTCGGGGAATTGAACCCCGGTCTCCCGCGTGACAGGCGGGGATACTCACCACTATACTAACGAGGAACTGAAAAGTGCCGAATCTGTCAGAGCAAAAATCGACCTGTGAACAGAGGGACAGAGGCTGAAGGGACAGAAATAAGACTAAGAACAGAAGGAATAGGAGCAGGAGTGGGCCATTCGGCCCCTCGAGCCTGCCCCGCCATTCAATAAGATCATGGCTGATCAGTTCTTCTACTCAACGCCACTTTCCTGCCCGCTCCCCATAACCCTTGACTCCACTGTAGCTCAAATATATGTCTGTCTCCACCTTGAATATATTCAATGACTCCGCCTCCACAGCTCTCTGGGGTAGAGGATTCCAAAGATTCACGACATTCTGAGAGAAGAAATTCCTCCTCATCTCCGTTTTAAATGGTCGACCGGATATCCTGAAGCTTTGCCCCCTAGTTGTAGATTCCCCCAGGAGGGGAAACATCCTCCCTGCATCTATCCTGTCAAGCACCCTCAGAATCCTATACAGAGAGAGACAGGGACAAAGAGGGAGACAAAGATAGGCATACAGAGCGAGACACTCAGTTTGACGTCTTGCAGAGTGGTCCGAGGGATAAGGAGCTTCAGCTATGTTGAGAGTTTGTGATTGTTTTCTTCAGACGGTTAAGAGGAAATTTAATAAGAGGCTTTCAAAATTACAAGGGGATTTGTTTGAGGTAATAAGGAGAAACGCTTGCCAGTGGCAGGTATGACGGTAACCAGAGTAGACCAATTGAAGATAACAGAATCAGTATGGGGAGAATTGTATTACGCAGCAAGGGCTCAGGCCTACTGAATATCTTACTGCTTAGAAATGTTATCACGGCCCAACTCTCTCTCACTAAAGTCTTGCACACGTTGCTAACTTTCAAATGTTGCATTCTTCACACTGGCGTTGAGTTGATTGATAGCCGTGCTGTGATAAGCTATGTTTGTTAGGGGGGTGCAGCCTACAAGAAAATACATGGAAGCTTGATAATAACCGTGACTGTTGTGACACTGTCAGCTGCAGTTAAATGTGGGCATGAACACGTTTAAATTGTCTCGTTCCAAATGTAATTTCCTGCTGACTTTGAAACAGCCGGCATTTTACAGAAGGCAAGGAAGTGCATTGTGTACCTGTTGAGGCAGCAGCAGTGTTGAAATTGCAAAGGTTGATCAGGAGCAGGCATTGCTTCGCGCGGGTGCATTGATTGGAGGCATTTCAAAAGCCTCAAAACGCACTGTTCCCTAACCGGGAATCGAACCCGGGCCGCGGCGGTGAAAGCGCCGAATCTTAACCACTAGACCACCAGGTAAGCTGCAAAAAACGGCCTGCCAGCAAGCAGAGCAACGCAGACTTTCCTCCTTGCTGCTTTGAAATTCAGATCACTTTCACGCCAGGCAAACTTTTCGGACAAGATGACATCTTTTAGACGAGAACACAAAGGACATGTTCACTAAACCACAGCATCAAGTGCGGGAAGGCGTCCATTTGCCATATATTTCCTTCTATGCTTTTCTCAGAGGCATAAAGTCAGAGAGAAGCCGTCGGGGAAGTGACAACTGAACATCATAATATCCACGACATTGTCGAGGAAATGGTTATGCAGTGCTTGAGACAAAGCAGCAAACACACACAAAATACCCGTATGTGCTCTCTTTGTGTGGGTATGTCTCAGATATCCATCTCAGTGTCATGCATTCATGGAGGCTGGCAGCACGGTGGGAGGCCATTCGGCCAATCGTGCCTGTGCTGTCTCTTTGAAAGAGCAGTCGTGCTTTCTCCCGCTGTTATCTCATTTTCTCTCTCCCTCCTCAGTGCCCCACACAACAGGCAAACAGAAGGAGAACACTCTACTAACGAGGAACTGGTGCAGGGAGTTGTTATACATTTCGTCATGTACATATTTTAAAATTATTTTCGTTCATTTTGTTCTATTCAACTTTTCCCAGGATCTTTTTAAGGAGCTGCCCAAAGGTTTAAAATTGGGGATGTTAAAAATTCTCCCCGTCGGGGAATTGAACCCCGGTCTCCCGCGTGACAGGCGGGGATACTCACCACTATACTAACGAGGAACTGAAAAGTGCCGAATCTGTCAGAGCAAAAATCGACCTGTGAACAGAGGGACAGAGGCTGAAGGGACAGAAATAAGACTAAGAACAGAAGGAATAGGAGCAGGAGTGGGCCATTCGGCCCCTCGAGCCTGCCCCGCCATTCAATAAGATCATGGCTGATCAGTTCTTCTACTCAACGCCACTTTCCTGCCCGCTCCCCATAACCCTTGACTCCACTGTAGCTCAAATATATGTCTGTCTCCACCTTGAATATATTCAATGACTCCGCCTCCACAGCTCTCTGGGGTAGAGGATTCCAAAGATTCACGACATTCTGAGAGAAGAAATTCCTCCTCATCTCCGTTTTAAATGGTCGACCGGATATCCTGAAGCTTTGCCCCCTAGTTGTAGATTCCCCCAGGAGGGGAAACATCCTCCCTGCATCTATCCTGTCAAGCACCCTCAGAATCCTATACAGAAAGAGACAGGGACAAAGAGGGAGACAAAGATAGACATACAGAGCGAGACACTCAGTTTGACGTCTTGCAGAGTGGTCCGAGGGATAAGGAACTTCAGCTATGTTGAGAGTTTGTGTTTGTTTTCTTCAGACGGTTAAGAGGAAATTTAATAAGAGGCTTTCAAAATTACAAGGGGATTTGTTTGAGGTAATAAGGAGAAACGCTTGCCAGTGGCAGGTATGACGGTAACCAGAGTAGACCAATTGAAGATAACAGAATCAGTATGGGGAGAATTGTATTACGCAGCAAGGGCTCAGGCCTACTGAATATCTTACTGCTTAGAAATGTTATCACGGCCCAACTCTCTCTCACTAAAGTCTTGCACACGTTGCTAACTTTCAAATGTTGCATTCTTCACACTGGCGTTGAGTTGATTGATAGCCGTGCTGTGATAAGCTATGTTTGTTAGGGGGGTGCAGCCTACAAGAAAATACATGGAAGCTTGATAATAACCGTGACTGTTGTGACACTGTCAGCTGCAGTTAAATGTGGGCATGAACACGTTTAAATTGTCTCGTTCCAAATGTAATTTCCTGCTGACTTTGAAACAGCCGGCATTTTACAGAAGGCAAGGAAGTGCATTGTGTACCTGTTGAGGCAGCAGCAGTGTTGAAATTGCAAAGGTTGATCAGGAGCAGGCATTGCTTCGCGCGGGTGCATTGATTGGAGGCATTTCAAAAGCCTCAAAACGCACTGTTCCCTAACCGGGAATCGAACCCGGGCCGCGGCGGTGAAAGCGCCGAATCTTAACCACTAGACCACCAGGTAAGCTGCAAAAAACGGCCTGCCAGCAAGCAGAGCAACGCAGACTTTCCTCCTTGCTGCTTTGAAATTCAGATCACTTTCACGCCAGGCAAACTTTTCGGACAAGATGACATCTTTTAGACGAGAACACAAAGGACATGTTCACTAAACCACAGCATCAAGTGCGGGAAGGCGTCCATTTGCCATATATTTCCTTCTATGCTTTTCTCAGAGGCATAAAGTCAGAGAGAAGCCGTCGGGGAAGTGACAACTGAACATCATAATATCCACGACATTGTCGAGGAAATGGTTATGCAGTGCTTGAGACAAAGCAGCAAACACACACAAAATACCCGTATGTGCTCTCTTTGTGTGGGTATGTCTCAGATATCCATCTCAGTGTCATGCATTCATGGAGGCTGGTAGCACGGTGGGAGGCCATTCGGCCAATCGTGCCTGTGCTGTCTCTTTGAAAGAGCAGTCGTGCTTTCTCCCGCTGTTATCTCATTTTCTCTCTCCCTCCTCAGTGCCCCACACAACAGGCAAACAGAAGGAGAACACTCTACTAACGAGGAACTGGTGCAGGGAGTTGTTATACATTTCGTCATGTACATATTTTAAAATTATTTTCGTTCATTTTGTTCTATTCAACTTTTCCCAGGGTCTTTTTAAGGAGCTGCCCAAAGGTTTAAAATTGGGGATGTTAAAAATTCTCCCCGTCGGGGAATTGAACCCCGGTCTCCCGCGTGACAGGCGGGGATACTCACCACTATACTAACGAGGAACTGAAAGGTGCCGAATCTGTCAGAGCAAAAATCGACCTGTGAACAGAGGGACAGAGGCTGAAGGGACAGAAATAAGACTAAGAACAGAAGGAATAGGAGCAGGAGTGGGCCATTCGGCCCCTCGAGCCTGCCCCGCCATTCAATAAGATCATGGCTGATCAGTTCTTCTACTCAACGCCACTTTCCTGCCCGCTCCCCATAACCCTTGACTCCACTGTAGCTCAAATATATGTCTGTCTCCACCTTGAATATATTCAATGACTCCGCCTCCACAGCTCTCTGGGGTAGAGGATTCCAAAGATTCACGACATTCTGAGAGAAGAAATTCCTCCTCATCTCCGTTTTAAATGGTCGACCGGATATCCTGAAGCTTTGCCCCCTAGTTGTAGATTCCCCCAGGAGGGGAAACATCCTCCCTGCATCTATCCTGTCAAGCACCCTCAGAATCCTATACAGAGAGAGACAGGGACAAAGAGGGAGACAAAGATAGGCATACAGAGCGAGACACTCAGTTTGACGTCTTGCAGAGTGGTCCGAGGGATAAGGAGCTTCAGCTATGTTGAGAGTTTGTGATTGTTTTCTTCAGACGGTTAAGAGGAAATTTAATAAGAGGCTTTCAAAATTACAAGGGGATTTGTTTGAGGTAATAAGGAGAAACGCTTGCCAGTGGCAGGTATGACGGTAACCAGAGTAGACCAATTGAAGATAACAGAATCAGTATGGGGAGAATTGTATTACGCAGCAAGGGCTCAGGCCTACTGAATATCTTACTGCTTAGAAATGTTATCACGGCCCAACTCTCTCTCACTAAAGTCTTGCACACGTTGCTAACTTTCAAATGTTGCATTCTTCACACTGGCGTTGAGTTGATTGATAGCCGTGCTGTGATAAGCTATGTTTGTTAGGGGGGTGCAGCCTACAAGAAAATACATGGAAGCTTGATAATAACCGTGACTGTTGTGACACTGTCAGCTGCAGTTAAATGTGGGCATGAACACGTTTAAATTGTCTCGTTCCAAATGTAATTTCCTGCTGACTTTGAAACAGCCGGCATTTTACAGAAGGCAAGGAAGTGCATTGTGTACCTGTTGAGGCAGCAGCAGTGTTGAAATTGCAAAGGTTGATCAGGAGCAGGCATTGCTTCGCGCGGGTGCATTGATTGGAGGCATTTCAAAAGCCTCAAAACGCACTGTTCCCTAACCGGGAATCGAACCCGGGCCGCGGCGGTGAAAGCGCCGAATCTTAACCACTAGACCACCAGGTAAGCTGCAAAAAACGGCCTGCCAGCAAGCAGAGCAACGCAGACTTTCCTCCTTGCTGCTTTGAAATTCAGATCACTTTCACGCCAGGCAAACTTTTCGGACAAGATGACATCTTTTAGACGAGAACACAAAGGACATGTTCACTAAACCACAGCATCAAGTGCGGGAAGGCGTCCATTTGCCATATATTTCCTTCTATGCTTTTCTCAGAGGCATAAAGTCAGAGAGAAGCCGTCGGGGGAGTGACAACTGAACATCATAATATCCACGACATTGTCGAGGAAATGGTTATGCAGTGCTTGAGACAAAGCAGCAAACACACACAAAATACCCGTATGTGCTCTCTTTGTGTGGGTATGTCTCAGATATCCATCTCAGTGTCATGCATTCATGGAGGCTGGCAGCACGGTGGGAGGCCATTCGGCCAATCGTGCCTGTGCTGTCTCTTTGAAAGAGCAGTCGTGCTTTCTCCCGCTGTTATCTCATTTTCTCTCTCCCTCCTCAGTGCCCCACACAACAGGCAAACAGAAGGAGAACACTCTACTAACGAGGAACTGGTGCAGGGAGTTGTTATACATTTCGTCATGTACATATTTTAAAATTATTTTCGTTCATTTTGTTCTATTCAACTTTTCCCAGGATCTTTTTAAGGAGCTGCCCAAAGGTTTAAAATTGGGGATGTTAAAAATTCTCCCCGTCGGGGAATTGAACCCCGGTCTCCCGCGTGACAGGCGGGGATACTCACCACTATACTAACGAGGAACTGAAAAGTGCCGAATCTGTCAGAGCAAAAATCGACCTGTGAACAGAGGGACAGAGGCTGAAGGGACAGAAATAAGACTAAGAACAGAAGGAATAGGAGCAGGAGTGGGCCATTCGGCCCCTCGAGCCTGCCCCGCCATTCAATAAGATCATGGCTGATCAGTTCTTCTACTCAACGCCACTTTCCTGCCCGCTCCCCATAACCCTTGACTCCACTGTAGCTCAAATATATGTCTGTCTCCACCTTGAATATATTCAATGACTCCGCCTCCACAGCTCTCTGGGGTAGAGGATTCCAAAGATTCACGACATTCTGAGAGAAGAAATTCCTCCTCATCTCCGTTTTAAATGGTCGACCGGATATCCTGAAGCTTTGCCCCCTAGTTGTAGATTCCCCCAGGAGGGGAAACATCCTCCCTGCATCTATCCTGTCAAGCACCCTCAGAATCCTATACAGAAAGAGACAGGGACAAAGAGGGAGACAAAGATAGACATACAGAGCGAGACACTCAGTTTGACGTCTTGCAGAGTGGTCCGAGGGATAAGGAACTTCAGCTATGTTGAGAGTTTGTGTTTGTTTTCTTCAGACGGTTAAGAGGAAATTTAATAAGAGGCTTTCAAAATTACAAGGGGATTTGTTTGAGGTAATAAGGAGAAACGCTTGCCAGTGGCAGGTATGACGGTAACCAGAGTAGACCAATTGAAGATAACAGAATCAGTATGGGGAGAATTGTATTACGCAGCAAGGGCTCAGGCCTACTGAATATCTTACTGCTTAGAAATGTTATCACGGCCCAACTCTCTCTCACTAAAGTCTTGCACACGTTGCTAACTTTCAAATGTTGCATTCTTCACACTGGCGTTGAGTTGATTGATAGCCGTGCTGTGATAAGCTAAGTTTGTTAGGGGGGTGCAGCCTACAAGAAAATACATGGAAGCTTGATAATAACCGTGACTGTTGTGACACTGTCAGCTGCAGTTAAATGTGGGCATGAACACGTTTAAATTGTCTCGTTCCAAATGTAATTTCCTGCTGACTTTGAAACAGCCGGCGTTTTACAGAAGGCAAGGAAGTGCATTGTGTACCTGTTGAGGCAGCAGCAGTGTTGAAATTGCAAAGGTTGATCAGGAGCAGGCATTGCTTCGCGCGGGTGCATTGATTGGAGGCATTTCAAACAGCCTCAAAACGCACTGTTCCCTGACCGGGAATCGAACCCGGGCCGTGGTGGTGAAAGCGCTGATTCTTAACCACTAGACCACCAGGGAAGCTGCAAGAAGCTGCCTGCCAGCAAGCAGAGCAACGCAGACTTTCCTCCTTGCTGCTTTGAAATTCAGATCACTTTCACGCCAGGCAAACTTTGCGTACAAGATGACATCTTTTAGACGAGAACACAAAGGACATGTTCACTAAACCACAGCATCAAGTGCGGGAAGGCGTCCATTTGCCATATATTTCCTTCTATGCTTTTCTCAGAGACAGAGGCATAAAGTCAGAGAGAAGCCGTCGGGGAAGTGAAAACTGAACATCATAATATCCACGACATTGTCGAGGAAATGGTTATGCAGTGCTTGAGACAAAGCAGCAAACACACACAAAATACCCGTATGTGCTCTCTTTGTGTGGGTATGTCTCAGATATCCATCTCAGTGTCATGCATTCATGGAGGCTGGTAGCACGGTGGGAGGCCATTCGGCCAATCGTGCCTGTGCTGTCTCTTTGAAAGAGCAGTCGTGCTTTCTCCCGCTGTTATCTCATTTTCTCTCTCCCTCCTCAGTGGCCCACACAACAGGCAAACAGAAGGAGAACACTCTACTAACGAGGAACTGGTGCAGGGAGTTGTTATACATTTCGTCATGTACATATTTTAAAATTATTTTCGTTCATTTTGTTCTATTCAACTTTTCCCAGGGTCTTTTTAAGGAGCTGCCCAAAGGTTTAAAATTGGGGATGTTAAAAATTCTCCCCGTCGGGGAATTGAACCCCGGTCTCCCGCGTGACAGGCGGGGATACTCACCACTATACTAACGAGGAACTGAAAAGTGCCGAATCTGTCAGAGCAAAAATCGACCTGTGAACAGAGGGACAGAGGCTGAAGGGACAGAAATAAGACTAAGAACAGAAGGAATAGGAGCAGGAGTGGGCCATTCGGCCCCTCGAGCCTGCCCCGCCATTCAATAAGATCATGGCTGATCAGTTCTTCTACTCAACGCCACTTTCCTGCCCGCTCCCCATAACCCTTGACTCCACTGTAGCTCAAATATATGTCTGTCTCCACCTTGAATATATTCAATGACTCCGCCTCCACAGCTCTCTGGGGTAGAGGATTCCAAAGATTCACGACATTCTGAGAGAAGAAATTCCTCCTCATCTCCGTTTTAAATGGTCGACCGGATATCCTGAAGCTTTGCCCCCTAGTTGTAGATTCCCCCAGGAGGGGAAACATCCTCCCTGCATCTATCCTGTCAAGCACCCTCAGAATCCTATACAGAGAGAGACAGGGACAAAGAGGGAGACAAAGATAGACATACAGAGCGAGACACTCAGTTTGACGTCTTGCAGAGTGGTCCGAGGGATAAGGAACTTCAGCTATGTTGAGAGTTTGTGTTTGTTTTCTTCAGACGGTTAAGAGGAAATTTAATAAGAGGCTTTCAAAATTACAAGGGGATTTGTTTGAGGTAATAAGGAGAAACGCTTGCCAGTGGCAGGTATGACGGTAACCAGAGTAGACCAATTGAAGATAACAGAATCAGTATGGGGAGAATTGTATTACGCAGCAAGGGCTCAGGCCTACTGAATATCTTACTGCTTAGAAATGTTATCACGGCCCAACTCTCTCTCACTAAAGTCTTGCACACGTTGCTAACTTTCAAATGTTGCATTCTTCACACTGGCGTTGAGTTGATTGATAGCCGTGCTGTGATAAGCTAAGTTTGTTAGGGGGGTGCAGCCTACAAGAAAATACATGGAAGCTTGATAATAACCGTGACTGTTGTGACACTGTCAGCTGCAGTTAAATGTGGGCATGAACACGTTTAAATTGTCTCGTTCCAAATGTAATTTCCTGCTGACTTTGAAACAGCCGGCGTTTTACAGAAGGCAAGGAAGTGCATTGTGTACCTGTTGAGGCAGCAGCAGTGTTGAAATTGCAAAGGTTGATCAGGAGCAGGCATTGCTTCGCGCGGGTGCATTGATTGGAGGCATTTCAAACAGCCTCAAAACGCACTGTTCCCTGACCGGGAATCGAACCCGGGCCGTGGTGGTGAAAGCGCTGATTCTTAACCACTAGACCACCAGGGAAGCTGCAAGAAGCTGCCTGCCAGCAAGCAGAGCAACGCAGACTTTCCTCCTTGCTGCTTTGAAATTCAGATCACTTTCACGCCAGGCAAACTTTGCGTACAAGATGACATCTTTTAGACGAGAACACAAAGGACATGTTCACTAAACCACAGCATCAAGTGCGGGAAGGCGTCCATTTGCCATATATTTCCTTCTATGCTTTTCTCAGAGACAGAGGCATAAAGTCAGAGAGAAGCCGTCGGGGAAGTGAAAACTGAACATCATAATATCCACGACATTGTCGAGGAAATGGTTATGCAGTGCTTGAGACAAAGCAGCAAACACACACAAAATACCGTATGTGCTCTCTTTGTGTGGGTATGTCTCAGATATCCTTCTCAGTGTCATGCATTCATGGAGGCTGGCAGCACGGTGGGAGGCCATTCGGCCAATCGTGCCTGTGCTGTCTCTTTGAAAGAGCAGTCGTGCTTTCTCCCGCTGTTATCTCATTTTCTCTCTCCCTCCTCAGTGGCCCACACAACAGGCAAACAGAAGGAGAACACTCTACTAACGAGGAACTGGTGCAGGGAGTTGTTATACATTTCGTCATGTACATATTTTAAAATTATTTTCGTTCATTTTGTTCTATTCAACTTTTCCCAGGGTCTTTTTAAGGAGCTGCCCAAAGGTTTAAAATTGGGGATGTTAAAAATTCTCCCCGTCGGGGAATTGAACCCCGGTCTCCCGCGTGACAGGCGGGGATACTCACCACTATACTAACGAGGAACTGAAAAGTGCCGAATCTGTCAGAGCAAAAATCGACCTGTGAACAGAGGGACAGAGGCTGAAGGGACAGAAATAAGACTAAGAACAGAAGGAATAGGAGCAGGAGTGGGCCATTCGGCCCCTCGAGCCTGCCCCGCCATTCAATAAGATCATGGCTGATCAGTTCTTCTACTCAACGCCACTTTCCTGCCCGCTCCCCATAACCCTTGACTCCACTGTAGCTCAAATATATGTCTGTCTCCACCTTGAATATATTCAATGACTCCGCCTCCACAGCTCTCTGGGGTAGAGGATTCCAAAGATTCACGACATTCTGAGAGAAGAAATTCCTCCTCATCTCCGTTTTAAATGGTCGACCGGATATCCTGAAGCTTTGCCCCCTAGTTGTAGATTCCCCCAGGAGGGGAAACATCCTCCCTGCATCTATCCTGTCAAGCACCCTCAGAATCCTATACAGAGAGAGACAGGGACAAAGAGGGAGACAAAGATAGGCATACAGAGCGAGACACTCAGTTTGACGTCTTGCAGAGTGGTCCGAGGGATAAGGAGCTTCAGCTATGTTGAGAGTTTGTGATTGTTTTCTTCAGACGGTTAAGAGGAAATTTAATAAGAGGCTTTCAAAATTACAAGGGGATTTGTTTGAGGTAATAAGGAGAAACGCTTGCCAGTGGCAGGTATGACGGTAACCAGAGGAGACCAATTGAAGATAACAGAATCAGTATGGGGAGAATTGTATTACGCAGCAAGGGCTCAGGCCTACTGAATATCTTACTGCTTAGAAATGTTATCACGGCCCAACTCTCTCTCACTAAAGTCTTGCACACGTTGCTAACTTTCAAATGTTGCATTCTTCACACTGGCGTTGAGTTGATTGATAGCCGGGCTGTGATAAGCTAAGTTTGTTAGGGGGGTGCAGCCTACAAGAAAATACATGGAAGCTTGATAATAACCGTGACTGTTGTGACACTGTCAGCTGCAGTTAAATGTGGGCATGAACACGTTTAAATTGTCTCGTTCCAAATGTAATTTCCTGCTGACTTTGAAACAGCCGGCGTTTTACAGAAGGCAAGGAAGTGCATTGTGTACCTGTTGAGGCAGCAGCAGTGTTGAAATTGCAAAGGTTGATCAGGAGCAGGCATTGCTTCGCGCGGGTGCATTGATTGGAGGCATTTCAAACAGCCTCAAAACGCACTGTTCCCTGACCGGGAATCGAACCCGGGCCGTGGTGGTGAAAGCGCTGATTCTTAACCACTAGACCACCAGGGAAGCTGCAAGAAGCTGCCTGCCAGCAAGCAGAGCAACGCAGACTTTCCTCCTTGCTGCTTTGAAATTCAGATCACTTTCACGCCAGGCAAACTTTGCGTACAAGATGACATCTTTTAGACGAGAACACAAAGGACATGTTCACTAAACCACAGCATCAAGTGCGGGAAGGCGTCCATTTGCCATATATTTCCTTCTATGCTTTTCTCAGAGACAGAGGCATAAAGTCAGAGAGAAGCCGTCGGGGAAGTGAAAACTGAACATCATAATATCCACGACATTGTCGAGGAAATGGTTATGCAGTGCTTGAGACAAAGCAGCAAACACACACAAAATACCGTATGTGCTCTCTTTGTGTGGGTATGTCTCAGATATCCTTCTCAGTGTCATGCATTCATGGAGGCTGGCAGCACGGTGGGAGGCCATTCGGCCAATCGTGCCTGTGCTGTCTCTTTGAAAGAGCAGTCGTGCTTTCTCCCGCTGTTATCTCATTTTCTCTCTCCCTCCTCAGTGCCCCACACAACAGGCAAACAGAAGGAGAACACTCTACTAACGAGGAACTGGTGCAGGGAGTTGTTATACATTTCGTCATGTACATATTTTAAAATTATTTTCGTTCATTTTGTTCTATTCAACTTTTCCCAGGGTCTTTTTAAGGAGCTGCCCAAAGGTTTAAAATTGGGGATGTTAAAAATTCTCCCCGTCGGGGAATTGAACCCCGGTCTCCCGCGTGACAGGCGGGGATACTCACCACTATACTAACGAGGAACTGAAAAGTGCCGAATCTGTCAGAGCAAAAATCGACCTGTGAACAGAGGGACAGAGGCTGAAGGGACAGAAATAAGACTAAGAACAGAAGGAATAGGAGCAGGAGTGGGCCATTCGGCCCCTCGAGCCTGCCCCGCCATTCAATAAGATCATGGCTGATCAGTTCTTCTACTCAACGCCACTTTCCTGCCCGCTCCCCATAACCCTTGACTCCACTGTAGCTCAAATATATGTCTGTCTCCACCTTGAATATATTCAATGACTCCGCCTCCACAGCTCTCTGGGGCAGAGGATTCCAAAGATTCACGACATTCTGAGAGAAGAAATTCCTCCCCATCTCCGTTTTAAATGGTCGACCGGATATCCTGAAGCTTTGCCCCCTAGTTGTAGATTCCCCCAGGAGGGGAAACATCCTCCCTGCATCTATCCTGTCAAGCACCCTCAGAATCCTATACAGAGAGAGACAGGGACAAAGAGGGAGACAAAGATAGGCATACAGAGCGAGACACTCAGTTTGACGTCTTGCAGAGTGGTCCGAGGGATAAGGAGCTTCAGCTATGTTGAGAGTTTGTGATTGTTTTCTTCAGACGGTTAGGAGGAAATTTAATATGGGGGAATTGTTATACAGTTCTTCTTATGCCAGTACATATTTTAAATTATTTTAGTTCATTTTGTCCTGTTCAACTTCTCCCAGGAGCATTTTAAGGAGCTGCCCAAAGAATTAAATTTGGGGGATGAACCCCTGTCTCCACATTACAGGCAGGGATACTCACCGTTATACTAACGAGGATCTAAAACATACCGAATCTGTCAGAGCAAAAATCGACCTGTGAACAGAGGGACAAAGAGGCAGAAGGGACAGAGATAAGAATAAGAACAGAAGAAATTGTAGCAGGGGTGTGCCATTCGTCTCGTCGCGCCTGCCCCGCCATTCAATAAGGTCATGGCTGATCAGATCTTCGAATCAACGCCACTTTTCCGCCCACTCCACATAACCCGTGACTCCACTGTATCTCAAGCATATGTCTGTCTCCGCCTTGATTATATTCAATGACTCCGCCTGCACAGCTCTCTGGGGTAGAGGATTCCAAAGTTTCACTACACTCTGAGAGAAGAAATTCCTCCTCATCTCTGTTTTAATTGGGCGACCACTGATTCTGAGCTCTGCCCCCAAGTTATCGATTCCCCCAGGAGGAGAAATATCCTCCCTGCATCTATCCTGTCAAGCATCCTCAGAATCCTATACAGAGAGAGACAGGGACAAAGAGGTAGACAAAAATAGACATACAGAGCGAGACCCTCAGTTTGACGTCTTGCTGATTGGCCCGAGATTTAAGGGACTTTAGTTATGTTGAGAGTCTGGGATTGTTTTCCTCAGAAGTTAAGAGGAAATTTAATAAGAGGCCTTCAAAATTACAAGGGGATTAGATAGAGGCAATAAGGAGAAACGCTTGCCAGTGGCAGGAGTGACGGTAACCAGAGGACACCGATTGAAGATAACCAGCAAAATAATCAGTATGGGGAGAATTGGCTTACACAGCAAGGGCTCAGGCGTAATGTTTTTCTTACTGCTCAGGATAAGTTATCATGACAGGCGGGGATACTCACCACTATGCTAGCGAGGAACTGAAAGATGCAGAATCTGTCAGAGCAATAATCGACCTGGGAACAGAGGGACAAAGTGGCAGAAGGGACAGAAATAAAAATAAGTACAGAAGAAATTGGAGCAGGAGTATGCCATTCGGACACTCCAGCATGCCCCGCCATTCAATAAGATCATGGCTGATCAGATCTTCGGCTCAACGTCCGCACCCCATAACCCTTGACTCCCTCAACATTGGCTAACAAGGGAAATTAATGATAGCATAAGTTCCAAGGAGAGGACATATCAATTGGACAGATAAAGCAGCAAACAAAAGAACATAAGAAATAGGAGCAGGAGTAGGCTAATCGGCCCCTCGAGCCTGCTCCAGCATTCAATAGATCATGGCTGATCTGATCCTAACCTCAAATCTACTGTTACTCTACATCCCTCCCGAACCCATGTGATCTCCTGGGAGAGGCGAAAAACCTGATAAAAAACCCAATGGCCAATTTGGGAGAAAAAAATCTGGGAAATTCTTCTCCGACCCATCTGGGCGATCGCAACTCTTCCAGGAGATCACTGTCCCTATATTTTCTACAGTACTTACATTCTGTAAAAGTTGATTTTCACCCCAGCCAGGAACAGGAATAGAACCATCTCCTGCAATCTAACACATAATTAGAACATAAGAAGTAGGAGCAGAACCAGGCTACATGGCCACTGAGCCCGCTCCTTTACCCACAGGGCCATGACCGTTCCGAACATAGACTCATGTTCAATTTCCTGCCGGCTCCCCGTAACACCTAATTCCCGTTAATTGTAAGAAACTGTCTATTTCTGTTTTAAATTTATTTAAATATGTAGCTTCCACAGCTTTCTGGGGCAGCAAATTCCACAGACCTACTACCCTCTGATTGAAGAAGTTTCTCCTCATCTCAGTTTGAAAGAGCAGCCCCTTAGTCTAAGATTATGCCCCCTAGTTCTAGTTTCAGCCATCATTGGGAACATCCTCACCACATCCACCCGATCAAGCCCCTTCAGAATCTTATATATTTCAATAAGATCGCCTCTCATTCTTCTGAACTCCATTGAGTAGTGTCCCAATCTACTCAACCTCTCTCATATGACCAGCCCCTGATCCCTGGGATTAACCGAGTGAACCTTCTTTGTACTGACTCGAGAGCAAGTATGTATTTTCTTAAGTATGGACAACAAAACTGTATGCAGTATTCCAGGTGCGGGCTCACCAATACCTTGTACAACTGCAACAATACCTCCCTGTTTTTATATTCTGTCCCCCAAGCAATAAAAGCCAACATTCCATTGGCCTTCTTGATCACTTGCTGCACCTGCATACTAACTTTTTGTGTTTCGTGCACCAGGACCCCCAGATCCCCTTGTATTACAGTACTTTCCAGTTTCTTGCCATTAAGATAATAACTTGCTCTATGATTTTTTTCTGCCAAAGTACATAACCTCACACTTTCCAGTATTGTATTCCATCTGGCAAATCGCTGCCCACTTACGTAGCCTGTCTATCTCCCTTTGCAGGTTTTTTATGTCCTCCTCATTCACTACTTTCCTTCCCATCTTTGTATCATCTGCAAACTTTGATATGTTAGACTCGGTCCCCTCCTCCAAATCATTAATATAGATTGCAAAGTGTTGGGGACCCAGCACTGGCCCCTGCGGGACACCAATAGTTACTGATTGCCAGTCTGAGAACGAACCATTTATCCTAACTCTCTGCTTTCTGTTAGGTAGCCAATCCTGCACCCATGCCAGAATATTACCCCTAATCCCATGATTTTTTATCTTGAGCAATAATCTTTTGTGTGGCACCTTGTCAAATGCCTTTTGGAAGTCTAAATACAATACATCCACTGGTCCCCCTTTATCCACCCTGTATGTTACTTCCTCAAAGTACACAAGCAAATTTGTCAAACATGACTTCCCCTTCATAAAACCATGCTGACTTTGTCCTATTAAATTATGTTTATCCAAATGTCCCGTTACTGTCTCCTTAATAATGGACTCTAAAATTTTACAAACCACAGATGTTAGGCTAACAGGTCTGTAGTTTTCAGCCTTCTGACTACTACCTTTTTTAAATAAGGGTGTTGCATTAGCAGTTTTCCAATCTGCTGGGACCTTTGCTGAGTCCAGGAAGTTTTGGAAAATTATTACCAATGCATCCACAATCCCTACCGCCACTTCCCTCAAGACCCTAGGATGTAAACCATCAGGTCCAGGGGATTTATCCGCCTTGAGTCCCATTATTTTACCAAGTACCACTTCCTTAGTGATTTTAATCGTATTTAGCTTCCCTCCCCCGCCAGAGCCCACTGTTTGTCCAGTGTTGGGATATTCTTAGTGTCCTCTGCCGTAAAGACTGATACAAAATAATTGTTCAGCTTTTTTGCCATATCCATGTTTCCCAGCATTAATTTCCCAGTCTCATTCTCTAAGGGACCAACATTTACTTTAGCCACCCTTTTTCTTTTTATATAACTATAGAACATTTTGCTGTCTGACGATTGGGAGCAGTTTCCCAGACTGATACCTGGGATGGCAGGAATGATGTATGAGGAGAGATTGTGTCGACTGGGCTTTTACTCGCTGGAGTTTAGAAGAATGAGAGGGGGTCTCGTTGAAACTTATAATATTCTAACAGGACTAGACAGACTAGATGCAGGAAGGATGTTCCAGATGGCCAGCGAGTCCAGACCCAGGTGTCAGAGTTTAAGGAAAAGGGGTAAGCCACAGTGTGGTGAACCTGTGGAATTCTCTACACCAGAAGGCAGTGGAGGCAAATTCATTAAATATGTTCAAGTAGGAGTTAGATCTATTTCTTCAGGCCAATGGGATCAAGGGATATGGGGAGAAGGCAGGGACAGGGTACTGAATTTGAATGATCAGCCATGATTTCATTGAATGGTGGAGCAGGCTCGAGGGGCTGAATGGCCGACTCCTGCTCCTATCTTCTATGTTTCTATCTTTATATGTTTAGGATCCAGCAAAGGAGGACAAAGGTATTAATTAAGAGGGGGAATATAGAGTATGAGAGTAAGCTATCAGGGAACATAAAAACTGACAGTAAAAGCATCTATAGATATGTGAACAGAAAGAGATTGTTAAAGTGAAGCGCAGGTCCCTTGCAGTCAGAATCAGGGGAATTTATAATGGGGAACAAAGACATGGCAGACAAATTAAATCCATACTTTTGTTCTGTCTTCACAAAGGAGGACACCAATAAACTCCCAGAGATGTCGGGGAACATAAGGTTTAATGAAAGGGAGGAACTGAATGAAATCAGTGTTTGTAGGGAAATGGTGTTAGGGAAATTGACGGGATTGAGGGCCGATAAATCCTCAGCGCCTGATAATCTACATCCTAGGGTACTTAAGGAAGTGGCCCTAGAAATAATAGATGCAATGCTGGTCATCTTCCAAAATTCTATAAATTCTGGAACAATTCCCATGGATTGGAGGGAAGGTAATGTAACACCACTATTTAAAAAAGGTGGTAGAGCAAAAACGGGGCATTATAGACCGGTAAGCATGACATCGGTAGTGGGGAAAATGCTATTGTCCAATAGCACAGCACTTGGAAAACAATGACAGGATCGGACAAAGTCAAAAGCAAAATGCTGCAGATGCTGGAAATCCGAAATAACAACAGGAAATGCTGGAAAAGCTCAGCAGGCCAGGCAACATCCGTGGAGAGAAAATAGAGTCAACATTTCGGGTCTATTTTCAACGTAGACTCTATTTTCTCTCCATGGATGTTGCCTGGCCTGCTGATTTTTTCCAGCATTTTCTGTTGTTATGTCGGACAAAGTCAAAATGGATTTACAAAAGGTAAATCGTGCTTGACTAATCTACTGGAATTATTTGAAGATGTAACTGGTAGAATAGAAAAGGGAGTACAAGTGGATGTGGTGTATTTGGAATTTCAGAAGGCCTTCGATAAGGTCCTGCATAAGAGACGAGCATGCAAAGTTAAAGCACATGGGATTGGGGGTAATGTACTGACTTGGATAGAAAACTGGTTGGCAGACAGGAAGCAAAGATTTGGAATAAATGGGTCTTTTTCCGAGTTGACGGCACTGACTAGTGGGGTAGCAGAGGGATTGGGGCTAGGACCCCAGTTATTCACAATATATACTATTGATCTAGACGGGGGAACTAGATGTAATATCAGCAAGTTTGCAGACGACACAAAGCTGGGTGGGCGTGTACGATTTGGATAGGTTGGGCGATTGGGCAGATGCGTGGGAGATGCAGTATAATGTAAATAAATGCGAGGTTATCCACTTTGGTGGCAAAAACAGGAAGGCAGATTATTAACTGAACGGCAATAGATTGGGAAAAGGGGAAGTGCAACGAGACGTGGGTGTCCTTGTGCACCAGTCGCTGAAGGCAAGCATGCAGGTGCAGCGGGCGGTTAAGAAGGCAAATGGTATGCTGTCCTTCACAGCGAGAACATTCGTGTACAGGAACAAGAATGAGTTGATGGAATTCTACAGGGCCTTGGTGAAACCATACCTTGAGTATTGTGTGCAGCTTTGGTCGCCTTATCTGACGAAGGATGATCTTGCCCTGGAGGGAGTGCAGCGAAGATTCACCAGACTGATACCTGGAATGGCAGGAATGACGTATGACGTGAGATTGGATTGATTAGTCTTATATTCGCTAGAGTTTATAAGAATGAGAGGGGATCTCATTGAAACTTATAAAATTCTAACAGGACTAGACATACTAGATGCAGGAAGGCTGTTCCCGATGGTGCGGGAGTCCAGAACCAGGGGTCACTGTCTAAGGTTAAGGGGTAAGCCATTTAGGGCTGAGATTAGGAGGAATTGCTTCACCCAGAGTGGTGAACCTGTGGAATTCTCTACCACAGAAGACAGTTGAGGCCAATTCATTAAATACATTCAAGAAGGCGTTAGAAATATTTCTTAAGGATGAGGGGATCAAGGGATATGGGGAGAAAGCAGGGACAGGATGCTGAATCTGGATGATCAGCCATGACCGCATTGAACGGAGGAGCAGGCTCGAGGGGCCGAATGGACTTCTCCTGATCCTATCTTCTACGTTTCTATGCAGCTCAAATATTTGTCAATCTCCGACTTGATTATATCCAATGACTCCGCCTCCACAGCTCTCTGGGTTAGAGATTTCCAAAGATTCATGACCCTCTGAGAGAAGAAATTCCTCCGTTTTAAATGGACGACCCCTTAGCCTGAATCTTTGCCCCCTAGTTCTAGATTCCCCCAAGAGGGGAAACATCCTTCGTGCATCTACCCTGTCAATCCCCCTCAGAAATGTATACAGAGACAAAGAGAGAGACAGAGACAAAGATAGAGAGAGACACACAGAGAGCGAGAGCCTCGGTTTCACGTCTCACAGAGTGGTCCGAGGGGTGAAGGACTTCAGTTATGTTGAGAGACTGGAGAAGCTGAGATTGCTTTCCTCAGAAGTTTAAGAGGAAATTTAATAGAGTTTTTCATAATTGCAAGGTGCATTGAAAGAATAAATAAGGAGAAACCGTTTGCAGTGGCAGGAGGGTCGGTAACCGAAGGACATAACCGGCAAAAGGCCCAGAGGGGAGATGAGGAGAATTTTCTTACGCAGCAAGGGCTCAGGCCTAATGAATATCTTGATGCTCAGGATAAGCTATCACTGACCACGGCCCAGGCACTCTCTCATTCCAGTCTTGCACACGTTGCTAAGTATCAAGAGTTGCATTTTTCACACTGGCAATGAATTGATTGATAGCCATGCTGTGATCAGCTAAATTTGTTAGGGTGATGCCGTTCAACAAGCATCATAATCCAGCAATTTTCTGATCGCAAAGCACTTTACTCCTTGTCAATATTCCTTGTCGATTTCCTGGTGTTTCCCAACTCCGTCTGCCTCTCTGGTTGTTTATTTGTGCGTGGTCATCTGCGGGTTCATTTTGATCAAATACCTGTGTTTTTGTCTGCTTATTACTTTAAACAAATGAGGGCATGAGTCGCTTCCTACATAAGCACAGTATTTTCCTTCAATACATTCCTCCCACCCACGCCCCCTCCCCCGTCCATGCACCTGCTTAATATCTGTTACATCTCCAGCTTTCTCCAGTTCTGATGAAGGGTCCCAGACCTGAAACATTAACTCTGTTCGGCTCTCCACATATTCTGCCTGGCCTGCTGAGTATTTCCAGCGTTTTTTATTGTTATGTAAGATGTCCAATATCCGAAGTATTTTTCTATTATATTCACTATAAGCCCACGGACTCCCACAGATATCTGGACTGCACTTCCTCCCACCCTGCTTCCTGTAAGGATTTTATTCCATTCTCCCAGTTGCTCCATCTCTGCCGCTTCTGGCCTGACGATGCCTCATTCCATTCCAGTGCTTCAGACATGTCTTCCTCTTTCCTCAACCTAGGATTCCCCTCTACCGTGGTTGACACGGCTCTTGACTGTGTCCATTCTATTTCCCGCACTTCTGCTCTCACCTTTTCCCCTCCCTCGCGGAACCACAATAGGGTTCCCCTTGTCATCAGCTTTCACCCCACCAGTCTCCACATTCAAAGAAATAATGGGACAGTCTGTGCTAGGATTGAAGGCAGGAGAGATGAAATGTTGCAAATGGGGGTTGCAGAATGATCAACAGCTGCCACCTGCAAAAATCTTCCGCCATTTCTGCCACTTCCAGCGTGATACCACCGCCAAGCACATCTTGCCCTCACCTCCACTTTCAGCATTCTGAAGGGGCCGCTCCCTCCACAACACCCTGGTCCAATCCTCTATCACCCCAACACTCCTTCCCGTTCGCCCGGCACCTTCCCGTGTAAGTGCAGGAGTAGCAATACATGCCCTTTTACTTCCTACCTTCCCACTGTCCAGGGCTTCAAGCAACCCTTCCAGGTGAAACAGCGATTTACTTGTACTTCTTCCAATTTAGTATACTGTATTCACTGCTCATGGTGCGGTCTCCTCTTCATTGGGGAGATCAAAGCCAGATTGGGAATACCACTTTGCAGAACAGGTCCATTTCGTCCGTAATGGTGACCTCGAGCATCTGGTCGCCTGTCACTTTAATTCGCCGCTCCACTCCAACACAGGCCACTCTGTCCTAGGCCTGTTACACTGATCCAATGAAGCTCAATGCAAGCTGGAGGAACAGCACCTCCTCTTTCGATTAGGCACATTACAGCCTTCTGGACTCAACACTGAGTTCATCAATTTCAGACTATAACCCCTGAACTTATTTTTGCAGGTGGCAGCTGTTGATCATTCTGCCATCCCCATTTGCAACATTTCATCTCTCCTGCCTTCAATCCTAGCACAGACTGTCCCTTTATTTCCTTCCTCCGCTCCCCCACTTTCCCTGCCTTTACACCTGCTTAAAACCTGTTGCATCTCCAACTTTTTCCAGCTCTGACGATGGTTCACGATGGTACTGGGGAAAGATAACCTCACCGCCTTCTTAGGAAGTTTAACCACTTTATTCACTTTCTTATTTGAGCTCCGTTTGTAATTAGAGTTTATTTTATATTATTGCAGCATGTTTAAAGACAGCTTTCAAGAGGGAAAGAGAAACTTGGAGCAACTTCTTCTGTCATAGCTGCGATGTGACCAGAAAGAACTTAAAGATTTTTAAAGAAATTTTCTCAATAAATAAATGTTATAAACACTTCTTTACCCCTACGTTTCGAATATGATTTTGGAAGAAACAAGCAAACATCAATGTTCCCCGCATCGAAACAAGTTTCAAGCGCGTCTTGAAGTCGGAATTATTTTAAGCAGGCGCTAAATACTTAAAACTTTTTAAATTGGAAATTGCTCAAAATTTGATTTTCAACAATGGAATGAAGTGATTAGCTTCACAGAAACATGCAGTTGAATTCGGGGAGAGTAGTGGAGGTTTTGGAGGAGTAACTTATTACTTTTTATTGATTTTATAATAATATAATTAAGACGTTTAGGAAGAGAACCAAAAATGGGGAAAAACACAAACAATTTTATTTTACATAATATAAAAAGAGAAAATGCTGGATATACTCAGCAGGCCAGGCAGCATCGGTGGAGAGAGAGAAAAACAGATTGAACGTTTCAGGTCTGTGACCTTTCTTCAGAAATGAAAAATGTTAGAGTTGTTACAGATTTTAACCAGGTGCAGAGTCAGCGAAATGTGGGCGGGCGGAAGGAACAAAAGGGGATGGTCTGTGATATGGTGGAAGGCAGCAGTGGTTAAATCCGGCCTCTGCATCTGGTTAAATCTCTAACTTTATCCAGTTGCGACAACAGGCCACAGACCTGAAGCCTTAACTTTGTTCATCTCTCGCTCTCCACAGATGCTGCCTGGCCTGCTGTGTATTCCCAGCTTTTTCTGTGTATATTTCAGATTCCAGCATCCGCTGTATTTTGCTATTGTGAACGATTTTATTTTGTCTGTCGTTCTATAGTCTGAACAATCCCAGCAATAACGTAACTATAGATTCCTTCTTAAATGATTAGTGGAGTGTTAATAGAAACAAGAACTCTGTATTGATGTATGAAAAATGGAGGCAGCTACTTTAGAAGAAACCATTACTTCTTTATTGAGAAAGACACGCAAAATACTTTGATTAAACAGCTAAACTGTCATTTTGATTAGGTATACATTTTTGATTTAGGAGATTGAAAATTGAGACCACAATAAAGTTTGTTTCCTGCTGTTTACTTGGGAAGTACCTAAAATAATTCAACACTTTTCGTGATAAGAGCAGGGATTAATATTGTGGAGAATGTTTGAGAGAAAAACATTGGAAGCAAACTTAACATCTTTACATCAACATATTAGTAAATATTTCGAAGTCAGTCTGAATGGTTCTCTTGTCCAGGAGGAGTGATGAATATTTATTTGTGTAAAATCGATTTCCCTGCTTTTTATTTTTAATTCAGTGACGCAAAATGTGTATATGTTTTCTGCACTTGTGAATAAGTTCTGCATTTCTGTCATGTTACATGGGGGGGGGGGTGTCGGTTCAACAAGAACATGTTTATTAATGGAATTGATTGAATTTGGAAATATGGATATCCGTTTTTGTTCAATTTTTTTTAATACTGTGTACTAAAGAACTACAGCACTTCATATTTGTTGGTTGCCTGGTTGCATTGTGATTATTATTCTGATTACATATCTGGACGTACAGCACGTCAGCGCCATGGGAAAGTCGCTGCGCCTGCTGCTTGTGCAGCCTTTGCTATAGTGACAAGAGGGATGGGCTAATAAGTTGAAAACTTTAAAATTAATACAAATCGCATGAATGGATATGCCTCATTCAGCTCAAGTTGAGCTTTTGGATTGTTTGTCGATGTGTAACTGAGTGACGTTGCTGAAGTGTTAATTTATCATTCTGCAGTTCTTTTATATCCCAGTCATTTCTGACAAGTTTTTATTTAAATAGAATTTGTACATGTCGAACTAAAAGCTTTTAATTAATTCTACCGTAAACAAAATAGCAGAATAGGCATGTAAATTACAAATGAATTTCAATATACGTAAGTTTGAGGTGGAGCATTGTGGTAGCAGGTTTAAGGAGCCTAGCTACTCCTTGGAAAATAAGAGTCTAAATGGAGTAGAGGTGCAAAGGTATCTCGGGGTATAGATTCACAAATCATCAGAAGTAGCAACGCAGGTTAAAACTCCATGAAATTGCAAATAAAGCACGGGCTCATTTCTAGAGGAATAGATTTCAAAAGCAGGGAAGTTATGTTAAACTTGCAGAAACTTATCTGATTGCCTCATGATTTGAGGTGCTGGGGTGGCAATATCTCATTACTGTATATATGATTTTAACTGGTTGTTGCTACTGTCGTTGTTGGGTAAGTTGCTTTTCTAAAAGTTGCTCAAATATTTGTCGTTTTAAAATTTGCCCGTGGAAGAAAAGGTCGAGCTCAAAGGAGATTGCAGCTGCTCAGTACAAAAAGATTCGATGGAACATTAGTGGGGAGGAGCTGAGGATATTAGCTGGGGTGGAGAGGAGCTGAGGATATTAGTTGAGGTGGGGAGGAGCTGAGGATATTAGCTGGGTTGGGGAGGAGCTGAGAATATTAATTGGGATGGGGAGGAGCTGAGGATATTAAGTGGGTTTAGGAGTAGCTAAGGATATTAGCTGGGTTGGGGAGGAGCTGAGAATATTAGTTGGGGTGGGGAGGAGCTGAGGATATCAGGTGGGTTCAGGAGTAGCTAAGGATATTAGCTGGGTTGGGGAGGAGCTGAGGTAATTAGTTGGGATGGGGAGGAGCTGAGGATATTAGGTCTGGTGGGGATAAGCTGAGGATATTAGGTAGGGTGGGGAGGAGCTGAGGATATTAGCTGGTGTGGGGATCAGCTGAGGATATTAGGTGGGTTCAGGAGTAGCTAAGGATATTAGCTGGGTTGGGGAGGAGCTGAGGATATTAGTTGGGATGGGGAGGAGCTGAGGATATTAGGTCTGGTGGGGATGAGCTGAGGATATTATGTAGGGCGGGGAGGAGCTGAGCATATTAGGTGGTGTGGGGAGGTGTTCAGGGTATTAGATGGGTTCAGGAGGAGCTGAAGATATTAGGTGGGGTGGAGAGGAGCTGAGGATATTAGGTGGGTGCAGGAGCTGCTGAGGATATTAGCTGCATTGGGGAGGAGCTGAGGATATTAGGTGGGGTGGGGAGGAGCTGAGGATATTAGTGGGGTAGGGCGGAGCTGAGGATATTCAGTGTGGTGGGGAGGAGCTGAGGTTATTTCCTGGCGTGTGGAGGAGCTGTGGATGGTGGTGGGGAGGAGCTGAGGATATTAGGTGGGGTGAGGAGGAGCTGAGGATATTAGATGGGGTGGGGAGGAGCTGAGTATATTAAGTGGCGTGGGGATGAGCTGAGGACATTAGGTGGCGCGGGGAGGAGCTGACGATATGAGCTGAGGTGGGGCGGAGCAGAGGGTATTAGGTGGGGTGGGGAGGAGCTGAGGATATTTGGTGGAGTGGGGAGGAGCTGCGGATATTAGGTGGGCTGGGGAAGAGTAGAGTATATTAGATGGGGTTGGGAGGATCTGATTATATTAGGTGGCGTGGGGATGAGCTGAGGACATTAGGTGGAGTGGGGAGG
This sequence comes from Somniosus microcephalus, assembly GCF_052327205.1. Lineage (NCBI taxonomy): Eukaryota > Metazoa > Chordata > Chondrichthyes > Squaliformes > Somniosidae > Somniosus > Somniosus microcephalus. Next base: position 33,418,372 of record NW_028225183.1, read on the forward strand.
AGCTGACAAAATGAGCTGAGGTGGGGCGGAGCTGAGGATATTAGTTGGGGTGGGGATGAGCTAAGGATATTAGGTGGAGTGGGGAGGAGCTGCGGATATTAGGTGGGGTGGGGAGAGCTGAGGAGATTAGGTGAGGTGGGGCGGAGCTGAGGATATTAGGTGGGGTGAGAAGAGTTGAGGATATTAGGTGGTGTGGGGAGAAGCTGACGATATTAGGTGGAGTGGGGAGGAGCTGCGGATATTAGGTGGTGTGGGGATCAGCTGAGGATATTAGGTGGGGTGGGGAGGAGCTGAGGATATTAGGTGGAGTGGGGAGGCGCTGCGGATATTAGGTGGGGCGGGGAGGTGTTGATATTAGTTGGGGTGGGGAGGAGCTGAGGACATTAGGCCGGGTGGGGCAGAGCTGAGGATATTAGATGGGGAGGGGATGAGCTCAGGATATTAGGTGGAGTGGGGAGGAGCTGCGAATATTAGTTGGGGTTGGGAGGAGCTGATGATATTAGTTGGGGTGGGGAGGAGCTGAGGATATTAGGTGGGGTGGCGCAGAGCTGAGGATATTAGATGGGGTGAGGCGGAGCTGAGGATATTAGGTGGGGTGGGAAGGAGTTTAGTATGTTCGATGCATACGTAGATTTCGAAAGTCACAAAGTGAGGCTGAAGCATACAGGAGGGCAATTCTGTTATTTGATATAAATAATATCTTCACCAACTTCTTCGAGAAGCAATGGTACAAAGTGAGAAGCCATGAGTTTACTCTGCAATAAATCCTCAGAATTTTGGATAAAATTCCAATACCACACATTGCTTTAGATGGCAGCCTTTATTAATTACTAGCTGGAGTGCCCGGTGGCGCCCGTGCAAAGTCTGCCCCTGTGCCTTGTTGATTGACATTGCGGGGAAGGAGCGAGAGAGAGAGGTAAGGAGAGAGAGAGAGAGAGGGAAGGAGAGAGAGACAGGGAGAGAGAGAAGGAGAGAGAGAGAGAGGGGGAAGGAGAGTGAGACAGAGAGAGAGAGAGAGAGAGAGGGAAGGAGAGAGAGAGAGAGAGGGAAGGAGAGAGAGAGAGTGAGGGAAGGAGAGAGAGAGAGAGAGGGAAGGAGCGAGAGACAGAGAGAGAGAGAAGGAGAGAGTGAGGGAAGGAGATAGACCAGACCACCCGTGCACGGCGTAGCACCTCAGGCCCGGCTTAAATCACCGCAGCTGAGCTCCCACTGTGGGCCGCTGCCCCGGAGCCCCAGGGGGTAGCGTAGCGCCTGACACCGGGCCTGAGTCACCCGAGCTGAGCTCGCGCTGTGGCCCGCTGCCCCGGAGCCCCCGTGGGCGGCGTAGCACCTGAGGCCCGGCCCGAGTCACCCGAGCTGAGCTCCCACTGCGGCCTGCCGCCTAACGTGAATAACAAACACCCTCCTCACCTGTCACCGAGTTGAAGTCTCCAAAAGCGGCCATGGTTCCCCGGGCCTCCGACCCGAAGAGCTCGGCAGTGACATCCTGCAGAGCGTAGAGGCCAGGGCCACAGGAGAGAGGGGAGAAAGCGGCGAGAAGGAGGAGGAGGAGACAGAGGGTGGGACTGGGGCCCATGGTTGGACAGAGGCAGAGTTGCTCCATAACAAACACCCCGCCGCCGCTGCTCCCCCACACGCTGTCTCGCGGGCCACATCAAAACAGATGAAGAGAGACGCCAGTGAGTGAATCTAATTTAAAGCAGCCTCTCCCCCGGTAAAAGGTGAGAGCCGGAGGGAGATTTTGTGGGTGAAGATGGACGGCTGCCATTTTGTGAGGCACCAACGGCAGTTTGAAGCATTAAACCCCGCCCACACACGCCATGAAACGCCCCCCGTGACGCAGCGCGCTCCCCCCGTAGGATTGTTCAACCTTCACGTCAGTCAACGCTAATGAGCGGATTCCCCCGTAGGATTGGTCAACAGCTAATGAGTGGATTTTGTCCGTTTTGTGAATATTTTTTGTATACTGTCCGAACAACTTTTGTCTGACCAAAAAGTAAATACGTCTCTGACACTCCCCTAATCATAAGCTTTCTTTTGTTATAACATATGTGTAGGTAGGCTCTATAACCTTTGAGTTAAGCCCGGACATACTCACAGACACACAGACACACAGACACGCAGACAGACAGACACCACGATGCTTTTATATATATATAGATTATTGTTTTTTATTCAATACACTGATGCTTTGCTTCAAATATTGAGAAGACATTTCTCTATATGACTTCTCACAATAGACATTATAAAACGTATAGACTGCGCAGTTAAGTGGCAAGTGATGTTTAACATCGATTAATGCAAGGTGATGCACTTTGGTAGGAAAATAGAAGCATCATGAGGGTAGTGTGGTTGATGTTGTGTACATGGACTTTGAAAAGGCGTTTGACAAAGTACCACATGACATACCTGGTCACAAAATTATAGCCATGGGATTAATGGGACAGGGCAGCATGGATACCAAATTGGCTAAGGGTCAGAAAGCAGAGTTTCGTGGTGACGGGTTCTTTTTCATACTGGAGGGAAGTATTTAAGGCATCGAATCTCAGAAAAGCAGCACACAACGAGGAGGATAGTAAAATACTTCAAGGGGATGCAGACTGACTGGCCAACAAGAGTGCATAAGAAATAGGAGCAGGAGTAGGCCATTCGGCCCTTCGAGCCTGCTCCACCATTCAATATGATCATGGCTGAACTTCGGTTAAAAAGTCATTCATGCAAAACCTTCTAACTGACCCTCATTCATGCATATAAAATTATCTCGTTACTCAGTTTACTGACATATTTTGCATTAACAGAATAAAATATAATTGGAGCCGAAAGCAAGAATCTAAAGGCCAAGAAAAGTTTGCTGTGTCTTTACCCTTATAAACTGTACCTCAGGCTGGAGGTTTTGAGTGCTTCAGATACGTCCCTGACATGATCCTGCTCTTCTCTGAGGGCGTTTCTTTCCGAATCCAATCACTTTGCATACAGCATAATCCGAAATCTGATTCAATTAGGCAGGCACTTGGCAGATTCTATTTAACAGAGAGAATTGTGAAGTGAAAAATGAGAAGAGGCAATGTGATCTCAATGGCACATCTTTAAAGGGAGTGCTGGAACAGATGGACCTTGGCATGTATGTGAACTAATTTTTGAAGCCGGCCAGATAATTTGAGAAGTATGTTAATAAAACATATGGGATCCTTCGCTTTATTAATAAGCAATAAAGTACAAAAGCATAGTAGTTATGAGAACATTTTATAAAGAGCTGATTAGGCTTCAGGTGGAGTACTTTGTCCAATTCTGGGCACCTCACTTTAGGAAAATTTCAAGGCCTTTGAGCGTGTGCAGAAGAGATTTACTAGAATGGTACCAGGGATAAGGGACTTCAGTTATGTGGAGAGACTGGAGAAGCTGGGGTTGTTCTGATTAGAGCTGGGAAGGTTAAGAGGAGATTTACTAGAATGGTACCAGGGATAAGGGATTTCAGTTATGTGAAGAGACTGGAGAAGCAGGGGTTGTTCTGATTAGAGCTGAGAAGGTTAAGAGGAGATTTGATAGAGGTGTTCAAAAGCCAAAATAATTTAATAGAGTAATTACGGAGCAACTATTCCCACTGGCAGAAATGTGTTGCCGGCTGGTGTTGTGTCTACTGACTCTCTGATCGCTCGTGCTCTCTGGAAAAGTAACAACGCCTAAAATCGAATCCATTCCTCTCTCTGTCTCAGGCTGAAAATGTATTATTGTCATATTGATAAACTTTAAAATACTTCATTCGCTGTAAAGAGCGTTGGGACGCCCTGAGATGGTGAAAGGCGTTAAGGAAGTGCAAGTTTGAGCGGAGCATGTGAACCTGAGGGGAAACAGTGCAAGAGGACAACAAATAAAAGCGGGAGAACCGGCGGCAGAGAGTCCGTGAGAGCGGAGAGTGCGAGCCTGAGGGGAAACAGTGCAAGAGGACAACAAATAAAGCGGGAGAACCGGCGGCAGAGAGTCAGTTAGAGCGGAGAGTGCGAGCCTGAGGGGAAACAATGCAAGAGGACAACAAATGAAAGCGGGAGAGCCGGCGGCAGAGAGTCAGTGAGAGTGGAGAGTGTGAACCTGATGGGAAACAGTACAAGAGGACAACAAATGAAAGCGGGAGAACCGGCGGCAGAGAGTCAGTGAGAGAGGAGAGTGCGAACCTGATGGGAAACAGTACAAGAAGACAACAAATGACAGTGTGAGAACCGGCGGCAGAGAGTCAGTGAGAGTGGAGAGAACGAGCCTGAGGGAAGAAAAAAACAAAGGTAGAAAGAACGACAACCATTTCCATAGAGAAATATTTGAGAATTGTGCCAATTGTGGTAATAAAATTCTGAGCATAGGTGGCTCATTGTGATCTTCCTTCTAACGCTCTCTCAACTGAACTATTCCTGACGCATTGAGCGTGAAAGTTACCACAATTATAAGAGGAGACAATAAAAGGGAATATTTCCCCTCCTAATCAAACGTTCCTCAGATTAATGGAATGAAAAACACATCTGACCCGCATCCTGAACACAGACTCCTGCTCACCACCTACTTATAGAGAACGGATCTTCGCTTATCCTTGTCTTAATGTATTTTCACTGTCTGGATAGGTTAGATTGAAAAAAAATATTCATGTTATATTAATCGAATTGGAGCACAGGAGCAGATGGTAGGTGCGGTTCAAACAGCAAGTTTGGAAGGGTGAACGGCTTAACGGCGGATAGATGGTGGGTGCGAGAGTGGCAGCAATGGGGGGGGCAGTCGATAGATTGTAAAAAATGGAAGAAACAACAATGTAAAAGTGGTGGCTATCTGAATAAGCGAGACGCAGAAGGTGTGGAGACGATTGAGTGCACGGTCTGTTCATAAGCCTAAATAGAGTTAATAGAGTAATTAAGGAGCAACTGTTTCCAGTGGCAGTGGGGTCGCCAGAGGACACATACTTAATGCAAAGGAACCCGAGACAACATGAGGAAGTTTTTGTTATATACAGCGAGTTGTTGTGATCTGGAATGCGCTGCCTGAAAGGGCGGTGGAAGCAGATTCAATAGTAACTTTCAATGTGGATTTGGAAAAAATACTTGAGATAAAAAAAATACAGGGGTAAGAGCAGAGGAGTGGGATTAATTGGACAGTGCTTCCAAAGAGCCGGAACAGGTATGGTGGGCCGAATGGCCTCGTTTTGTGCTGTATCATTCCATGATTCTATAATCACCGATACGTTAGAAAGTAAGAAACTGAACCTGGCAGAAGTGGAAAGGGCTGTAGGGCTACAGGTGAACAAAAAATTAAAAGCAGTATCACTGGACAGCAAAGCAATTAAAATGCTAACAATGATTTGGGGTTTATTTCTAAGGTGATAGAATTCAAAAGAAGTGAATTTGGCCAATGGTGGGAAGTGATGTTTCACAAGGATCGGTGCTGGGAACACATTTGTTCACCATTTACTTAAACAATTCGGACTCAGGAATCGGAAGTGCAATTGCAAACATTGTGGATGCCACCCAAAATGAGGGTTCACAGTTAATACAGAGGACTGCGACAAAATCCAGGAAGACTTTATTAAACTGGCAGAATGGGTAATTGAACCTCATATAGAGAAATGTGAGGTAGTGGATTTTAATAGGAAGTATACAGAGGTCACATACTCCTTCGAAAATAAATTCTAAACGGGGTTGAGGGACAGAGGGATGTGAGGGTACAGTTATATAAATCAGTATAAGTTGCAATGCAGGTTGATAAGGCCATAAAAACAAAGAGAGCACTGGGGTCCATTTCTAGAGGCATAGATTTGTAAAAAAAAGAAGTTAATTTAAACTTGTATGGAACCTTGGTTAGACCACACTTGGTTTACTGTGAGCATAGTCTCCATCTTATAAAAAGGGCACAGAGGGACTGGCGAAGGCGAAGTATTTACTAGAATTATACAGGAACTGAGAGGTTATACCTGTCAGGAAAGACTCAACAGGCTGGGGCTCTTTTCTTTAGGGAAGTGAAGGCTGAGGGATAATCCGATAATGTTCTTTGAGATTATGAAAGGGTTTCAAAGGTAGATTGATGAAGGTGTTTGCACTTGCAGGGGAGACCAGAACTTGGGGTCATAGATTTAAGATAGTCATTAATAATCCTAACAGGGAATTCAGGAGAAACCAGTTTAAGAAATGACTGGTCAGAATGTGGAATTGCTAACACAAGGAACAGTTGATGCGAATAGCAGAGACATATTTAAAGGGGAGTGAGACAAGCACATGAGGGGAAAAGGAATAGAACGATATTTTTACTGGGTTAGATGAAGGAGGATGAGTGGAGGCTCGTGTGGAGCATGTACAACCACATGGAAATTTGAGTCGACTGGCCTGTCTCTGTGCTGTAAATACTTTGTAAATTGCATTAAACATGTATAGGACCCGGGTCAGGTCACACTTAGAGAACTGTGCATAGTTATGGTCACCATGATATAAAAATGGAATAGAAGAACTGGAGAACGTGCAAAAAAAGACTTACAACAAGAACAATTTCATTTATATAGCGCCTTTAACATAGCAAAATTGCCCAAGCGATTCATGGGAGCATTATTGAACAAAACCTTACCCTGAGCCACATAAGCAAGATATTAGGAAAGATGACCAGAAGCTTAGTCAAAGTGGTATGTTTTAAGCAGTATCTTAAAGACGGAGGGAGATTTAGAGAAGCAGAGAGGTTTAGGGAGGGGATTCCTGAGTTGAGGGCCCAGCCAACTGAAAGCACAGCCGCCAATGGTGAAGCAGTTAAAATCGGGGATGTGCAATAGGCCAGAATTAGAGGAGCACAGAGATCTCGGGAGTGTTGAGGGGCTGATAGAGCTTACAGTGGTAGGGAGGGCGAGGCCATGCAGGGATTTGAAAACAAGAATGATAATTTTAAAATGGAGGCATTGCCGGAACGGGAGCCAATGTAATTCAGCGGAGCACAGGGGTGGTGGTTTACAGGGATAAGAACATAAGAACATAAGAAATAGGAGCAGGAGTAGGCCAATCGGCCCCTCGAGCCTGCTCCGCCATTCAATAAGATCATGGCTGATCTGATCCTAACCGCCAATCCACTATCACAGAACCATCTCCTGAATCTAACCGAATTAGACACACGAATAGGAGCAGGATCAGGCTACACGGCCCCTGGGCCCGCTCCGCTACCCACAGGGCCATGACCGATCTGAACCTAGACTCATGTCCAAATTCCTGCCCGCTCCCCGTAACGCTTAATTCCCTTTACTTCTAGGAAACTGTCTATTTCTGTTTTAAATTTATGTAATGATGTAGCTTCTACAGCTTTTTGGGGCAGCATATTCCATGGACCTACCACCCTCTGAGTGAAGTAGTTCCTCCTCATCTCAGTTTTGAAAGAGCAGCCCCTTATTCTAAGACTATGCCCCCTAGTTCTAGTTTCACCCATCATCGGGAACATCTTCCCCGCATCCACCCGATCCAACCCCTTCACAATCTTATATGTTTCAATAAGATCGCCTCTCATTCTTCTGAACTCCAATGAGTAGAGTCCCAATCTACTCAACCTCTCCTCATATGTCCATCCCCTCATCCCCGGGATTAACCGAGTGAACCTTCTTTGTACTGACTCGAGAGCAAGTATGTCCTTTCATAAGTATGGACACCAAAACTGTACGCAGTATTCCAGGTGCGGCCTCACCAATACCTTGTACAACTGAAGCAATACCTCCCTATTTTTATATTCTATCCCCCTAGCAATGAAAGCCAACATTCCATTGCCCTTCTTAATCACTTGCTGCACCTGCATACTAACCTTTTCAGTTTCGTGCACCAGGACCCCCAGATCCCTTTGTACTTCAGTACTTTACAGTTTCTTGCCATTAAGATAATAACTTGCTCTACGATTTTTCCTGCCAAAGTGCATAACCTCACACTTTCCAGTATTGTATTCCATCTGCCAAATCTCTGCCCACTTACTTAGCCTGTCGATGTCCCCTTGCAGGTTTTTTATGTCCTCCTCACTCACTACATTCCCTCCCATCTTAGTATCATCTGCAAACTTTGATATGTTCCACTCGGTCCCCTCCTCCAAATCGTTAATATAGATTGTAAAGAGTTGGGGACCCAGCACTGACCCCTGCGGAACACCACTAGTTACTGATTGCCAGTCTGAGAATGAACCATTTATCCCAACTCTCTGCCTTCTTTTAGATAGCCAATCCTCTATCCATGCCAGAATATTACCCCCAATCCCGTGATTTTTTATCTTAAGCAATAATCTTTTGTGTGGCACCTTGTCAAATGTCTTTTGGAAGCCTAAATACACTACGTCCACTGGTTCCCCTTTATCCACCCTATACGTTACTTCCTCAAAGAACTCCAGCAAATTTGTCAAACATGACTTCCCCTTCATAAAACCATGCTGACTTTGTTCTATTAAATTATGATTATCCAAATGTCCTGTTACTGTCTCCTTAATAATGGACTCCAAAATTTTACCTACCACAGATGTTAGGCTGACCGGTCTATAGTTTCCAGCCTTCTGTCTGCTGCCCTTTTTAAATAAGGGTGTTACATTAGCAGTTTTCCAGTCTGCCGGGACCTTTGCCGAGTCCAGGGAGTTTTGGAAAATTATTGCCAATTCATCCAAAAACCCTACCGCCACTTCCCTCAAGACCTTAGGATGTAAGCCATCAGGTCCAAGTGATTTATCCGCCTTGAGTCCCATTATTTTACCGAGTACCACTTCCTTAGTGATTTTGATCGTGTTTAGGTGTGGTTTAGGTGAAAGGCAGCACAGCTTTGGAGGAGCTCAAGTTATGGGGGGTGGAAGATGGGAAACTGTCCAGGAGAGAGTTGGTGTTATCAAGACTAGAGCTACCAAAAGCATGGATGAAGGTTTGAGCAGCAGATGAGCTGAGGCAGGGGCGAATTTCGGCGATATTACGGAGTTGGAAGTATGCCGTCCTGGTGATGGAGTGAATATCTAGTCGGAAGATCATCCCGTGCTCAAATACGACACCAATGTTGCAAAAAGCAAACTGGTGCTAAGGAGAGGGATGGAGTCGTTGCCTAGGCAACGGAGTTTGTGAACGGGAAGAATAGCTTCGGTTTACAAATATTTATTTGAATGGCACCAGAACTGAAAGATTGCAGCTATCGGGAACGATTGAACAGGTTGGGCCTTTCTGCTAAAGAAGGGAGACGACTTTGATGAGGCCTGATAAAGATCTTGAACATTATGAATGGGTTGGACAGGGTGGATGTGGAGAGAATCTTTACACGTGGGAGAATGCAAGACTTGGGGTCATAAATACAAGACAGTTACTAATAAATTCTATAGGGAAATAAGGAGCAATTTCTGTACTCAGAGAGTGTTGAGAATGTGGAACATATTAGCACAGGAAGTGCTTGAGGAAAATACTTTAGATTTATTCAGAAGGAAACTAGACGAGTAAATGCTAGAAAGGGGAATATAAAGATATTCTGAGAGGCTGAGGTGAGGTAGATTCAATGAGAGGAGACTGGTGTGGAGCATAAATAGCAGCACAGATTGATTGGGCCGAACGGCCTGTTTGTGTGCTTTATAGTCCATGCCTGCCTACTTATTGACCAGGCTGTTACTCCGGAAGCTGCGAATGAATTGCTGCCCTCAGTCGCTGAAGGGACTCTTCACAGAAGAGCTCAGAGTGAAAGCAGCAAACTAGTGTTCCTGCCCGAAAGACAACGTGGGAAATGTCAGTCAGAAACAGCGCCGAGTCCTAAATACAGTGCTCGCCCCGCCGCAGGCTGTATCTTCAGATCTCCAGCGATTGCTGGTGTAAGTCAGTGGATGGCAGTCTGGGGCTGAATATTACATTGCTGGGCTGGAAAGTGTGGGAGCCGCCTCTGGGTTGCATTCAGTTATTTCTGATTATTAATGTATTGAATAATTGAGGTAAGTGGATATTTCACGGCGCTCTTCAGCTGCTCTCTGAACTTGGACTGCGTCACCCCATAAATAAATGTGTTTGTGCAGCAACTTAAAATCTGCAGCATAACTCCGACTTGTCTGAAGATAATTAAAGAGCCATTGTAATAATAGGGATTTGTTCCTGCAATGTTATAATATAAGAAATTTATAACATAGACCAGCCACAGCAGCATGAAGCTGGCAGATATGGTGAAGAGCAAAATTACAGACTTCCTTCTGCTCTCTATCTCTGGGTCTCTGGCTTTCTGTCCCTTGTTCTCACCCTTCATCCCCTTACGGATCCGACTGGCCACTAAAATGTGTCTGACTGTCAGAGCGTTGAGCGACAGAATTAAAGCGAATGGGAGCAATGGGGTTAAAGCCCGATCAAACCAGGTAAATCCCACCCACCCGGGTTCAGTATAATAGCTCAGGATTGTGTCACAGAACCACGGCACGTTGTCAATTGTACACCTGGGTTGAATTGCAAAGTAGAAGGGAACGTTTTTTAAACAGAGCAGAATGCCGGTTGTTGCTAGAACCACAGCCGCAGTTTTCTCGGTGCAATATTTAGATTTCAGCTTCTGGCAACAAATGGCCACAAATCGATCAAAGGTGAAAGTGACGGTGAACCAGACAGAAAAGTCTGTGGCTGCAGCGGTCAGGACAGTGTTAACACTACACACAGGGGTGATGGACAGGAAAGACCATGGGAAATAATACATGCTGATCCTCCTCAGTATGACCTCAGTGACAATGACCAGGAGATCCGCCGCTGCCATGGCCACCAGATAGCGGGTGGTGCAGGTTGAGAGCCCGCACTTTCCCCGGGACAGGATCACAATCGCCAGCAAATTCACTGTAAAACACAGAAGGGAAAAGAGACTGGTAATTACTGATCACACATTCTCCGTGTATGAGCCCAGACAGTAAGGGCTGGATTTTAAGGCACCAAAAACAGTTGGGATCGGGTCGGGTCTGAGGTGAAATTTGAACAACATCCTCCCGAACCAACCCACCTCCAACCCGCCCGCTTCCGAGTTTAACGGAGACGGAAGTGGCGGGGGGGGGGGCAATGAACGGCTCCCAAGAGGCGGGTACACAATATAAATTTTTTAATGAGGCGGGCAGCTTCGGATTTAACCTGTTTTACATGTTTAACTACGGCTGGCCGGGCTTGCTGTGCTTCTGGAATGCTTTCAACACGCACCCCCAAGGTCTACCCATCGGCCGACTCCCATGAATAGAACCCCGGGTTCGCACATCCCCAAGACTGGGAATTGGACACATCGCCGGGAATGATCTAACCCCTGGGACCGGTCAAACCCCCGGGTCCAACCAAACCCCAGGACAGGTCTAACCCCAGGGACAAGTCCATCCCTCCAAACCTGTCAAACCCCCGAGTCCAGCCAAACCCCCGGGACCAGTCAAACCCCCGGGACCAGTCAATCCCTCCGAACCTGTCAAACCCCCGGGACTGTTCAAACCCCCGGGACCGGTCAAACCCCCGGGACCGGTCAAACCCCCGGTCTCAGTCTAACACCTGGGTCCGATGAAACTCCCGGTCTGTGATCGGACACACCGGCGCATTGGAGGCTCCATTCCCCTCCAGATTTGTGCATCAGACCTACCTGGTCCTGCTCCGGCGTCGCCCCCCTTTCTGATATTACATATCCACCCCAAACCATGCGTGTCATCGCCTATGTAACCCACCCCTCTTATTAACTATGCATAAGTATTTGATCAAAAGCAAAGTACTGTGACTGCTGTAAGTCTGATAAAAAACACATTGCTGAAAATACTCAGTAGCTAAGGCAGCATCTGTGCATAGAGAGACAGCCTTATCATTTCAGGTCGATGACGTTTCATCAGAACTGGAAGATATCAGAGATGAACAGTATTAAAGCAATGCCAATTTCAGAGACATGTGCGGTAGCATCAAGAAAGAACACCGATGAAGGATTGAGATCAGTGGAGGGCAGGAGTGATTGAATGCAAAATGAATGATGGTGCAAAGCGAATGGGACAATTAAAGAAACAGAAGATGGTTCAAGAGGAGGTGTAAATGGTTACAGCAGAATAACAAGGGGGAGCGGTAGCACATGTGGGAGAGAAAGTTGGGTAGACCGCAGGTATTTGGACTAGCCCGATGGCCATGTGCCAAAATCGCCACCCCAAGCCCCAGCCCACACCTCCTCCACTCCCACTGGCCATGCACCGAGATCGCCGCCCCAAGCCCCAGCCCACACCTCCTCCACTCGCAGTGGCCGTGTACCGGGATCGCCACCCCAAGCCCCAGCCTACACCTCCCCAACTCTCAGTGGATCTGGTGGAGCCATCCTTCATTTTCTGCACATGTTGTCCGAGAAAACTGGAACGGAGGTTATGATCTGAAGTTTATAAACTTAGTGTTGAGTCCGGAAGACAATAAAATGCCTAATCGAAAAATACAGTGCTGTTCCTCAATGAGTTTAAAAGGGGAACAGTGCAGAAGGCCGAGAACAGAGAATTCAGAGTGTGAGTGCGATGTAGAATTAAAGTGTCAATTGACCTGAAGCTCAGGGTCACACTTGTGGACTGAACGGAGGCGTTCAGCAAAGCAATTACTCAATCTGCATTTAGTCCACCCAATGTACAGGAGACTGGATCGTGGGCAGCGAATATGACGTGTTAAATTGGAAGAAGTACAAGTACGTTAGTCTTTCACGTGAATGGAATGTTTGGGGTCCTGGATGGTGGGAACGAACGAGGGGAAAGGGCAGCTGTTCCATCTCCTGCGCTTGCATAGGAAGCTGCTGGAGAAGTGCAGATGTTAGGGGTGAAGGAAGAGTGGGCCAGGATGTTGCCAAGGCCGGGGCGACGGGAGGGCAGGGGAAGATATGTTTGTTGGTGGACTTAGCTAGACATGGCGGAAATGACAGAGGATGATCCGTTGAATGTGAAGGCTGGTGCAGAGGAAGCTGATGACAAGTGGAACCCTGACTAGGTTCTAGCAGGGAGGGCAAGGGGTGATGGCAGCAACAGAGGATTGACATGGTCACGGGCCCTGTCAATCACAATGCAGGTGATTACTCGGCTGAGAAAATATGAAGACATTTCAGAAGCACTGTTGTGGAAGGTGGCATCGTCAGAACATATGCAACCGAGGTGGAAAACTGTGAGAATAGAAGAGAGCCATTCCAGGAAGCTGGGTAGGAGGAAGTCTACTCAAGATTCCTGCGAGAGTCGGTGGGCTTATAGTAGATATTGGTGGACGTCCTAGCCCTTGAAATGAAGATCGAGAATTCGAGGAAGGGAAGGGAAGACCTCTGTGGGTCACCATTTACACGTTATTCCTGCGATTAAAATGGAAAATAGAACAATTCCAAGGATCTACAGGCCAGTTAGCATAAGGTCGATGGTAGGAAACATAATGTAATCCCTACTCAAAGATGTAACAGAAAAATATCTAGAAACACAAAATATAATAACAAGTAGTCAGCAGGTTTTCCAAAATGGAACCATAGAATGGTTACAGCACAGAAGGAGGCTAATCGGCCCGTCGAGTCCGTGCTCACTCTCTGCACATGCACTTCAGCTAGTCCCAATCCCCCACCCTTTCTCCGAAGCCCTGCAATTGTTTTCCTTCAGGTTCTTATCCCATTTCCTTTTGAAAGCCACGATTGAATCTGCCTCCACCACGCATTAAGACAGTGCATTCCAGATCATAACAACTCGCTGCCTTAAAAAGTTTTTCTTCATGTCGCCTTTGGATGTTCTGTACATCACCTAAAACCTGTGTCCTCTGGTTTTCGAACGTTCTGCCAATTGGAACAGCTTCTCTCAATCTACTCTGTCTAGACCCCTCATGATTTTGATCACCTCTATCAAATCTCCTGTCAATCATCTCTGCTCTAAGAAGAACAACCCCTGCTTCTCTAGTATATCTATGTAACTGAAGTTCATTATCCCTGGAACCATTCTTGTAAATCTTTTCTGCACCCTCTCTAAAGCCGTCATGCACTTCCTAAAGTGCAGTGCCCAGAATTGGACACAATACTGCAGTTGTGGCCGATCCAATGTTTTATAAATGTTCCTCATAACTTTCTTGCTTTTTTACTCTATGCCTCTATTTAGAAAGGCCAGATTCCTGTAAGCTTTTTTAGCCGCTTTCTCAACCTGCCCTGCCACCTTTAACGATTTGTGTACATGTTCCCCCAGGTCCCTCTGTTCCTGCACCCGCTTTAGAATGTCTTGTTTGTATAAACTTAGTGAATACTTTGAATACGTATCAGAAAGTGTTGATAACGGTAATGCAGTCGATGTAATATACATTGATTTTTTAAAGCCATTCGATAAAGTACCACATAGCAGACTGAATCACAGCTCAAATGGAGTTGGGGACAAGCAGCAGAATGGATAGAAAGATGGCTGCAAGAACAGACAATAGGGTAAAGTGGATGAAGCTATTTACTCAGATCGGTGGATGGTGAGCAATGATGTTCCACAAGGATCGGCGTTGCGACCCCTGTTGTTCACCATTTACATAAACGATATTGATTCGGAAAGCAGAAGCACAAAGTCAAAACTTGCAGAAGAATCCAAGTTAGGAGTACAGTTAATACAGAGGAAGAATGCAACACAATACCTGAAGGCAGTAATAAACTTGCAGAAATGGCGTTTAAATGGAAAATTAATTTCAATATAGCTGAGTGAGAGGCATTGTGTTTTGTTAGGAAGAATAATGTTTCCAAATACTCCTTGGAAAATCAGAGTGGGAATGGGGTAGAGGGGTGCTGATTACCAAATCATTTAAAGTAGCAATGCATAAAGTAGCAATGCAATAGCAAGCCATAAACATGCAATCAAAGCACTGGGGTTCATTTCCAGAAGAATAGAATCGTAAAGCAAAGAGGTTAGCTTAAACTTATATAGAACCTTGTTAATACCACACTGAGTATACTGTGTGCAGTACTGATCTCCATATTACATAAAGGATATTAAGGCTCAGGAGAAAGTGCAATTTTTTACAAGGAGAAGGTGGACAGGTGGCCTAATAGAGGGCTTTAAATATTGAAAGCATAACACAGGGTACATGTTTATACTTGAGATGTGAGTGCAAAACTGGAGATAATCGGTTAAAGATAATAACTAATAAATCCCATATGGAATTGAGGAGACGGTTCTTTATTCAGAGATTGGTTAGAATGTGGAAATCGTTACAACTTGGAGTACTTGCGGTGAATAGCAGAGATTCATTTAAGGGGAAGCTAGGGAAGTACACGAGGTTGAAAGCAAATTCCAAGGAGTTCTCCGTAACTTGATTACAAATTAATCACATTCATCAGTTCAGTTAATCATTGCAGATATTGAAGTGTGTTATTTATTGAAGCACTGCACTATTTATTTCATTATTATCCATTTTAATGCTATTATTTACTGGCCCCGAAATGATCTCTGTATTACGAAAACCTGATATGCATGTTCTTCAGTTATACGTCACTCTTCTCGCAGGGACTCACCTCACTGAGATCGGTGCAGGTTACCTGTGTAGAGACTGAATCAGAGATAAGAACTGGTTCGTCAAAACTTAATCCGGTACAGAAGTGGAATAATCAATAACCACATCCTGTCTAACGGAAACTTTCAGGACTCAAGACACACAGATTCTCAGGAACATGTGGGGGGAAGGGGATTAATGAGCACCAAAACAATTAAAGTGTTTACAATAATTCTACACAGAGTAAGAATGACTCATTATACAGATGATTTGAATACTGTAACACTGCTATCCTGCTGCTTACCTGTCAGTCATTAGTTAACATCTGTTTCTGCTGGTGCAGTTCAATGGGCAAAAATGCAATATCAAGAGATTTCAACTTACGTATGTACATAAGAACATAAGAAATAGGAGCAGGAGTAGGCCATACGGCCCCTGGAGCCAGCTCCGCCATTCAATTAGATCATGGCTGATCATCGACCTCAAGAGCCCTTTCCTGCCCGGTCTCCATATCCCTTGATTCCCCCAGAGTCCAAAAATACATCTGTCACAGTCTTGAATATACTCAAAGACTCAATATTCACAGGCCTCTGGGGCAGAGAATTCCAAAGATTCACAGCCATCTGAGTGAAGAATATCCTTCACATCTCGGTCTTAAATGACCTATCCTTTATCCTGAGATTATGCCCCTAGTTCTAGACACTTCAAACAGGGGAAACAACCTCTCAGCATCTAAATCTGGCAATCCCCTTAAGAATCCTGTACGTTTCAATGAGATCACCTCTCATTCTTCTAAACTTCAGTGAGTATAGGCCAATTCTACACAATGTCTCATAATGGGACAGCCCTCTCATCCCAGGAATCAATGTCGTGAACCTTTGCTGCAGCGCCACATATGCTTATAACAAACTTCTTCAACCAACAGCAAAAATCTTCCACATAGCCATTGATTATATTCGGAAAACACAAATGCAGCTCCATGAAAGGGAGAGATCAGTCATCTAAAAAAAAGTAAAATTGGAACTGATTTGTTCGACTCCAGTTAGTGACCCACACTCAGTACAGTTCTACAGTGACAGATACTCCCAATAATACATGGCCACAGGGGTGAGGTGTTTCACTGCGATTAGTAATCCAGACTCAGCAACATTCTACAGTGCGAGATACTCCCATTAATACTTGGCCAGGGGCCAGGTGTTCCATTCCGGTTGGCAACTCAAACTCTGTACAGTTCTACAGTGAAAGGAACTCCCAGTAATACAGGACCACTGGGGTTTGATGTTCAACTTCGGTTAGTGACCCACATTCAGTACAATTCTACAGTGACAGATATTCCCATTAATACATGGATACTGGGGTCAGTTGTTCTGCTCTGGTTAGTGACCCACACTCAATACAATTCCAAAATGGCAGATACTCCCAGTAACACATGGCCACAAGTGACAGCTGTTCCACAATTGTTAGTGACCCACACTCAGTAGTTCTACAGTGACAGATACTCCCAGTAATTCATGGCCACTATGATAAGGTGTTCCACACCGGTAAGTGACCCCCACTCAGTACAATTCTACAATGAGAGATATTCCCAGTAATACATGGCTTCTGGGCTGCAGTGTTCCACTCTGCATCGTGACCTCCACCCAGTACAATTCTACAGTGACAGATAATCGCAGTGGTATATGGCCATTGGGATGAAGTGTTCCTCTTCGGTTAGTGATCCTCACTCTGTAAATTCGATAGTGACAGATACTCCCAATAATACATGGCCACTGGGGTCAGGTGTTCCAGTCCTGTTAGTGACCCACACTCAATACAATTTTAAAATGACAGATACTCCCAGTATTGTTTGGCCACTCGGGTCAGGTGTTCCACTCTGGTTAGTGCCCCATGCTCAGTGCATTTCTACAGTGACAGATACTCCCAGTAATACCGAGCCACTAGGAAGAGGTGTTCCACTCCAGTTAGTGAACCACACTCAGTTGTTCTACAGTGACAGATACTCCCAGGAATACATGACCACTGGGATGAGGTGTTCCACTCCGGTTATTGATCCACACTCAACACAATTATACAGTGACACATACTCCCAATAATACATGGCCACTGGGGTCAGGTGTTCCACTCCTGTTAGTGAGCCACACTCAGTGCAATTCTACAGTGACTGATACTCCCAATAATACATGGACACTGGGGTCAGGTGTTCCACTCCAATTAGCGACCCACACTGAGTAGTTCTACAGTGACAGTCCCTTCCACTGATACCTTCACTCAGAGAGTTGCTTACACTGAGGACTGTTTCAACAGTACACAATATTACACTAAAGGCAATAACACCATAACACAGCGAGCCCGTTTGTTACAAACGGAGCTTAAGCTTCAGTCGAGGCAATTGATTAAAACTTCAGAGGTAATTCTGGACATTTGACTAAACGAAATGCTATAATTGATCGGGTGTCTGTATAACGGTGATCACTAGTTCAGGATGGAACAATATCAGTCACAGAGCAAAACCAGAGACCAGCTCACACAATGATTTACACAACTTCAATGGTTATACTCACTTACCAGGAACACCAATGACGGCAATGATCAGGTAGAATTTTTTTTCCACATGTTGAATTGGCTGATGCATTTTTTGATTGATGCGATGTGTTCTTTCGTGGTGCAGGCAATCTCTCTGAATTAAACTCTGAGGTGGGACTTTGTCAGAGCCTTTCATTTATATGCTGCCGGATCTCCACGGGGACATTGAGGTTTCATCATCGCTGAAAATATTATTTTTAAGAAACATTTGAACAAACAGATGACGACAGCCGAGTTAATTCCCTGTTGTGATGGAATATATTTAGTGCTGAGATTGAAATTGAAAACCACAAAGACCGGAGAATTCTGATCACATGAATTAACTAATGAAAATTGCCAGCTGTATTCTCCCAGCAATGGCGTTGTTGTTCCAAACACCACCAGGCCTATCTCTAGACCTCATATTGTTTCGGTGATGTCCTTCACTCTGCTGTGGCCATTCAGTAATTAAATTTAAAATGTTAGAGTGTCCTCTCAGGGCTGCTCTGCTCCACTCTGGGATGGGGCTGTCCACCTTAAATATGGCCATTTAGTTAAACAATTAAAGTGGGAAATGTGTGTCGATGGTTCCTCAAAGCTAATACAGCACCTCAAAGTAATAAAGTACATCAAGCTAATACAGCTCCTCAAACGAATACAGCCCCTCAAACGAATACAGACCCTCAAACTATACAGCACCTCAAGCTAATACAGTACCTCAAATAATACGGCCTGTCAAACTAATACACACCTTCAAACTAATACAGCCCCTGAAACTAATACACCCCCTCAAGCTAATATAGTTCCTCAAAATAATACACCCCTCAAACTAATACATTACCTCAAACTAATACAGCCCCTTAAACTAATAAAGTACCTCAAACTAAAACATGCCCTCAAACTAATACAGACCTAATAACTAATACAGAACCTCAAACTAATGCAGCACCTCAAACTACTACAGCGCCTCAATCTAATACAGCCTATCAAATTAATACATTACCTCAATCTAATACAGCCCCTCAAACTAATACTGGACATCAATCTAATACAAACCCTCAAACTAATACACCCCTCAAACTGATACAACCCCTCAAACTAAAACAGCCCCTCAAACTAATACACCCCCTCAAACTAATAAAGACACTCAAACAAATACACCTCCTCAAACTAATACAGAAACTCAATCTAATACAACCCTTCAAACTAATAAAGCCTCTCAGATTAATACAGCCCCTCAAACTAATAGAGTACCTCAATCTAATACACCCCCTCAAACTAATACAGCCCCTCAAATTAATACAGCCCCTCAAACTAATAAACCCAATCAAAATAATACAGATACTCGAACTAATACAGCCCCCCAAACTCATACAGCC
The DNA here is from genome assembly GCF_052327205.1 of Somniosus microcephalus. NCBI lineage: Eukaryota > Metazoa > Chordata > Chondrichthyes > Squaliformes > Somniosidae > Somniosus > Somniosus microcephalus. The sequence continues at coordinate 33,437,725 of NW_028225183.1, forward strand.
CCTCAAACTAATACAGTACCTCAAACTAATACAGTACCTCAAACTAATACACATCCTCAAACTAATACAGCCCCTCAAACTAATACAGTAGCTCAAACTAATACTGCCCCTGAAACTAATACAGCCCATCAATCTATTACAGCCCCTCAAACTAATACAATACCTTCAACTCATACTTCCCCTCAAATTAATACAGCTCATCAAACTTATACAGTACCTCAAACTGATGCAGCCCCTCAAACTAATATAGACCCTCAAACTAATACAGCCGCTTAAACCACTACATTACCTCAATCTAATACAGAACCTCAAACTAATACAGACCCTCAAACTAATACAGTACCACAAACTGATACAGTACCTGAAATTAATACTTCCCCTTAAATTAATGCAGCTCATCAAACTAATTCAGTACCTCAAATTAATACAGCCCCTCAAACTAATACAGCTCCTCAAACTAATACAGCCCCTCAAACTAAGACAGCACCTCAATCGATTACAGCCGCTCAAATTAATACATTACCTAAAATAATGCAGCACCTTATATTAATGCATAGAAACTTAGAAACATAGAACATAGGAGCAGGAGTAGGCCATTCGACCCTTCGCGCCTGCTCCGCCATTCAATGAGATCATGGCTGATCGTCCAAATTCAGTACACCTGTCCCTGCCTTCTCCCCATATCCCTTGATCCCTTTAGCCTTAAGAAATATATCCAAATCTTTCTTGAATATATTTAATGAACTAGCCTCCACCGCCCTCTGTGGCAGAGAATTCCACAGGTTCACCAAACTCTGGGTGAAGAAATTCCTCCTCATTTCAGTCCTAAATGGCTTACCTTATCCTTAGACTGTGACCCCTGGTTCTGGGCTCCCTGGCCATCAGAAGCATCCTTCCTGCATCTAGTCTGTCCAGGCCTGACAGAATGTTATAGGTTTCGATGAGATCCCCTCTCAATCTTCTAAACTCCAGGGAGTATAAGCCTAATCGACACAACCTCTCCTCATACGTCATTCCTGCCATCCCAGGTATCAGCCTGGTGAATCTTCGTTGCACTCCTTCCATGGCAAGAACGTCCTTCCTCAGGTAAGGCGACCAAAACTGCACACAATACTCAAGGTGCGGTCTCACCAAGGCCCTGAACAACTGTAGCAAGACACCCTTGTTCCTGTATTCGAACCCTCTTGCTACGAAGGCCAACATACCATTTGCCTTCTTAACCGGCTGCCGCACCTGCATGCTTACCTTCAGCGACTGGTGCACAAGAACACCTAGGTCTCTTTGCACTTCCCCTTCTCTCAATCTATTGCCGTTCAAATAATAGTCTGCCTTCCTGTTTTTGCCACCAAAGTGGATAACCTCACATTTATCCACATTATAGTGCATTTGCCATGTTTCTGCCCATTCAGCCAACCTGTCCAGATCGTACTGGAGTTTCACGACATCCTCCTCACAGCTTACCCTCCCACCCGGCTTTGTGTCATCTGCAAATTTCGAGATATTACATCCAATTCCCTCGTCCAGATCAATAATATATATTGTGAACAGCTGAGGTCCTAAGACCGATCCTTGCGGTACCCCACTGGTCACTGCCTGCCACTTGGATAACGACCCATTTATTCCAACTCTTTGCTTTCTGTCCGCCAACCAGTTCTCTATCCAAGTCAATACATGCCCCCAATCCCATGTGCCTTAATTTTGCACGCTAATCTCTTATGTGGGACCTTATCGAAAGCCTTCTGAAAGTCGAAATACACCACATCCACTGGTTCTCCCTTATCTATATTACCAGTAACATCCTCAAAAAATTCCAGTAGATTAGTCAAGCATGATTTACCTTTTGTAAATCCATTTTGACTTTGTCCGATTTTGTCACTGCTTTCCAAGTGCTCTGCTATTACATCTTTTATAACAGACTCTAGCATTTTCCCCACTACCGTTGTCAGGCTTACCGGTCTATAATTCCCCACTTTTTCTCTACCACCTTTTTTGAATAGTGGGGTAACATTAGCTGCCCTCCAATCCACGGGTACTGTTGCAGAGTCTGCCACACCCTAATGCAGCACCTCAACCTAATACAACACTTTAACCTAATCGAGTATCTCAAATGAATGCGAGCCCAAAAGTTAATACAGAACCTCAAACTATTACAGCTCCTCAAACTAGTAGCCAGACCCACCCACTACCTCTCTGGTCCAAGTCCTGTAATCTCGTGTTCCTACAAACTCACAGTTCACGGGATCTAACTTGCCAGACAGCATGAGATGATTATGCGGCAAACAAGAACCGATTGTACAGATTATTTGAACAGTTTAACAATGGAAATGCTAAAAATATGTTTTTAAGTCCTGAGTTTATTTCTGGTAAGTTAATAATTGCCTATTAAATAAAGACATGGCAGGGCACCTCATTCCCGTGGAGTGCGCATGTTGTGCCATGTGGTAACACCAGTAATCTTCCGTGTCCTGGACAACCACATGTGCAGGAGATGTCCTCAGCTGGAGGAGCTGGAAGTCCGGGTTTTGGACACTGAGCAGCAACTGGCGTCACTGCGGTGTATCCGTGAGACTGACAGCTACGTGGATAGCACGTTTCAGGAGGTGGTCACACCGCAGCTTAATAGTGTGCAGGCAGAGAGGGAATGGGTGAGCGCCAGACAGACAAGCAGAACCAGGCAGGTAGTGCAGGAGTCCCCTGAGTGCATCACACTCTCTAACCGTTATTCAGTTCTAAATATTGGTTGGTCTAAGAGTGTTAAAAAAGGAAGCCTGAAGGCTTTGTGTCTTAATGCGAGGTGCATTCGTAATAAGTGGGTGAATTAGTTGTGCAAATAGATGATAACGGATATGATATAATTGGGATTACGGAGACATGACTCCAGGGTGATCAGAGCTGGGAATTAAACATGCAGGGGTATTCAATATTCTGGAAAGACAGGCAAAAAAAACAGCACGTGGGGTACCATTGCTGGTTAAAGAACAGATTAACACCATGGTAAGGAAGGATATTAGTTCTGATGATGTGGAATCTGTATGGGTAGTGCTGAGAAATACCAAATGTCACAAAACGTTAGTGGGAGTTGTATACAGACCCCCAAAAAATAATGCTGAGGTTGGGGATGGCATGAAATGGGAAGTTATTGAAACATTGTCACTTGCACTAAGGGCACAGCAGTTATCATGGGTGACTTTAACCTCCATGTAGATTGGGCTAACCAAATTAGTAACAGTACTGTGGAGGAGGAATTCCTAGAGTGGATAAGGCACGGTTTCCTGGACCAACATGTCGAGGAACCAACTAGAGATGAGGCCATCTTAGACTGGATGTCATGTAATGAGAAAGGAGTAATTAGCAATCATGTTGTGTGTAGCCCCTTGTGGAGGAACGCTCACAATATGATATATTTCCTCATTAAGAAGGAGAGCGAAGTAGTTGACTCAGAGACGAGGTTCCTGAATTTAAATAAAGGAAACTACGATGGTATGAGGTGCGAGTTGGCTAGGATGGATTGGGGAACGTTACTTAAAGGGTTGACGGTGCATAACAATGGCAAACATTTAAAGATCGCATGGATGAACTACATGATTTGTTCATCCCTGTTTGGCATAGAAATAAAACAAAAAACGTGACACAACCGTGGCTAACAAGAGAAATTAGGTATAGCATAAGATTCAAGGAGAGAATATATAAATTGGCCAGAAAAACAGCAAACCTGAGGATTGGGAGCAGTTTATTATTCAGCAAAGGAGGACAAACGGATTAATTAAGGGGGGGTGGGGACAATAGAGTATGAGAGAGAGCTTGCAGGGAACATAAAAAACTGACTGTAAAAGATTCTATAGATATGTGAAGAGAAAAAGATTGGTGAAGTCAAGCGTAGGTAGGTCCCTTGCAGTCAGGATCAGTGGAATTTATAAGGGGGAACAAAGAAAAGGCTGACCAATTAGACCAAAAGAAGAAGACAAATAACCTCCCAGAGATGACGGGCAACATAGGATCTAATGATGAGGGAGAATCTGAATGAAATCAGTATTTGTAGGGAAATGGTGTTAGGGAAATTGACGGGATTGAAGGCCAATAAATCCCCAGGGCCTGATAATCCACATCCTAGGGTACTTAAGGAAGTGGCGCTAGAAATAGTAAATGCATTGATGGTCATCTTCCAAAATTGTATAGACCCTGGAACAGATCCCATAGATTGGAGGGTAGCTAGTGTAACCCCACTATTTAAGAAAGATTGTAGAGAGATAAGGGGGAATTATAGACCAGTAAGCGTGACATCGGTAGTGGGGAAAATGATATGGTCCATTATAAAAGATGTAATAGCAGAGCACTTGGAAAAGAGTGACAGGATCGGAAAAAGTCAACATGGATTTACAAAAGGGTAATCATGCTTGACTAACCTAATGAAATTTATTGAGGATGTAACTGCTAGAATAGATAAGGGAGAACCAGTGGATGGGGTATATTTGGACTTTCAATAAGGTCCCACATAAGGGATTAGCGTACAAAGTTAAAGCACATGGGATTGGGGGTAAGGTACTGACTTGGATAGAGAACTGTTTGGCAGACAGGAAGCAAAGATTTGGAATAAACGAGTCTTTTTCTGAGTGGCAGGCAGTGAATAGTGTGGTACTGCAGGGATCGGTGCTATGACCACAGTTATTCACAATATATATTAATGATCTAGACGAAGGAACTAGATGTAATATCTCCAAGTTTGCAGATGACACAATGCTGGGTGGGCGTGTGTGCTCTGAGGATGATGCAGCGAAATTCCAGTATGATTTGGACAGGTTGGGTGACTGGGCAGATGCATGGCAGATGCAGTATCTTGTGGATAATGGCGAGTTTTTGCACTTTGGTGACAAAAACAGGAAGGCAGATTATTATTTGGACGGCAATAGATTGGGCAAAGGGGAAGTGCAACAAGAACTGGGTGTCCTTGTGCAGCAGTTGCAGAAGTTAAGCATGCAGGTGCGGCAGGCAGTTAAGAAGGCAAGTGGTGCATTGGCCTTCATAGCGGGAGGGTTTGAGTACAGGAGCAGGGATGTCTTGATACAGTTGCACCGGTCCTTAGTGAGGCCACACCTTGAGTATTGTGTGCAGTTTTTGGTCGCCTTATCTGAGGAAGGATATTCTTGCGATGGAGGGAGTGCAGCGAAGATTCACTGGACAGATACCTGGGATGGCAGGAATGACGTATCAGGAGAAAATGGGTCGATTGGGATATAATCACTGGAGTTTAGAAGAAAGAGAGGGAATCTCATTGAAACTTATAAAATTATAACAGGACAAACAGACTAGATGCAGGGAGGCTGTTCCCGATGGCAGGGGAGTCCAGAAACAGGGGTCATAATCTAAAGATAAGGGGTAAGCCATTTTAGACTGAGATGAGGAGGAATTTCTTCACCCAGAAAGTGGTGAACCTTTGGAATTATCTACCACAGAAGACAGTTGAGGCCATTTCATTAAATGTATTCAAGAAGGTGTTAGATATATTTCTTAAGTCTAAGGGGATCAAGGGATATGGGGAGAAAGCAGGGACAGGGTACTGAATTTGGATGATCAGCCATAATCGCATTGAATGGTGGAGCAGGCTCGAGGGGCTGAATGGCCAACTCCTGCTCCTATTATCTATGAGGTGATGGGGCAGTATTGATTACGGGGAATATTACAGTACTGGAGAGAGAGGATGTCCTGGAAGTGTCAAGGCCAGAATCTATTTTGTTAGAGTTAAGAAATAATAGCGGTGCCATTACACTACTAGGTGTATTTTATCGGCCACATACAAGTAGAAAAGTTATAGTGGAGTAAACATGCTAACCAGGGGAAACGGAATGCTATAGACAGGGCTAAGCGATCCCACAATCAACGGATCAGAAGAAAGCTCTGCAGTCCTGCCACACAGAAGCCAGTCTTCAGCCAATTCGATTCAGTCCACGTGATAACAAGAACAGGCTGAGCGCATTGGATGCAGCAAAGTGTATGGGCCCTGACAACATCCCGGCTGTCGTGCTGAAGACTTGTGCTCCAAAACTAGCCAAGACTCTAGCCTAGCTGCTCCAGTACAGCTACAACACTGGCATCAATCGGAAAATGTGGAAAACAGCACCGATATGTCATGTCCACAAAAAGCAGGACAAATCCAATCCGACCAATTACTCCACCATCAGTCTACTCTCAACCATCAGCAAAGTGATGGAAGGTTTCATCGACAGTGCTATCAAGCGGCACTTACTCAGCAATAAGCTGCTCACCAATGCTCAGTTCAGGCTCCACCAGGACCACTCGGCTCCAGACCTCATTACTGCCTTGGTCCAAACATACACGATGTAGCTGAATTCCAGAGGTGAGCTGAGACTGACAGAATTTGACCGAGTGTGGCATCAAGGAGCCCTAGCAAAATTGAAGTTAATGGGAATTAGGGGAAAGCTCTCCACTGGCTGGATTCATAACTAGCACAAATGAAGTTGGTTGTGGTTGATGGAGACCAATCATCTCAGGCCCAGACATCGCTGCAGTATTTACTCAGGGCAGCGTCCTAGGCTCAACCATCTTCAGCTGCTTCATCAATGACCTTCCCTCCAACATAAGGTAAAAATGGGAATGTTCGATGATGATTGCACATTGTTCAGAGCCTTTCTTAACTCCTCAGATAATGCAACAGTCCGTGCTCACATGCAACAAGACCTCGATGAATTTCAAGCTTCAGCAATTAAGTGGCAGGTAATATTCGCACCACAGAAGTGCAAGGCAATGACAATCTCCAGCAACCGAGAGTCGACCCACCTCATCTTGACAGTCAGCGGCATTACCATCGCCGAATCCCCCACCACCAACATCCTGGGGGGTCACCACTGACCAAAAACTTAACTGGACCAGCCACATAAATACTGTGGCAAGAAGTGAGGTCAGTGGCTGCATATTCTGTGGCGAGTGTCTCACCTCCTGACTTCCCAAAGCCTTTCCACCACCTACAAGGCACAAGTAAGGAGTGTGATGGAATACTCTTCACTTGCCTGGATGAGTCCAGCTCCAACAACAGTCAAGAAGCTCGACACCATCCAGGACAAAGCAGCCCGCTTGAATGGCACCCCTTCCACCACTTTAAACATTCACTCTCTACACCATCGGCATACCGTGGCTGCAGTATGTACCATCCACAAGATGCACTACAGCAACTCGCCAAGGCATCTTCGGCAGCACCTCCCAAACCTGCGACGCCTTCCACCTAGAAGGACAAGGGCAGCAGGTGCAAGGGAACACCCGACTTCCAAGTTCCCTTCCAAGTCACACACCATCCTGACTTAGAAGAATATGGCACATCCTTCATCGTCGCTGGGTCAAAATCCTGCCACTCCCTCCGGAACAGCACTGTGGGAGTAATTTCACAATTACTGCAGTGGTTGAAGAAGGTGGCTCACCACCAGCTGCTTATGCAATAAATGCTGGCCTTGCCAGCGACGCCCACATCCCATAAATGAATTAAAAAAGACAGACAGCGAGCTAGAGACAGACAGAGCCAAACAAAGAGACAGAGACAGACAGGCAGTGACAGACAGACTGAGATAGTCAGACCGACAAGGACAGAGACAGATACATGCATCGAGCCCGGCAGACAGAGACACAGAAAGGCAGAGAAGCAAAAAGAGAAATAGACTCAGACAGACAGAGCCAGACAGTGGTAGACACAGAGAAACAGACAGACAGAGAATCAGTGAAATGGACGCAGATGGTCAGTGACACATTCAGCAACAGAAATTGACAGAGAGAGAGTGACAAAGATAGACAGAGCTGGAGAGAGATAAACAGAGACAGTCAGAAATATCGATAGTCAGAGTCAGACAGACTGAGACAGGCAGAGAGAAGACAAAGACAGCGACAGAAAATGAAAGAGTGAAAGACAAAGACAGACAAAGCCAGAGAGAGGGACAGAGAAAAACAGACCCACATAGAGGCAGAGACAGACAGACATAGACAGAGAAACAAACACAGAGACACAGACAGAGACACGAATTCAGATGGACAGACTGACAGACAGCTATAGATTGGCGGCAGAGACACATTAAGACGGGTCCATAGACAGACAGAGACAGACAGCAGAAGACACAAACAGAAAGAGGCAAAAAGACAGACAGAGCCAGATCGAGAGGAGCAGCGAGAGACAGACAGGGGGAGATAGACAGACAGAGACACAGACGTACAGAGGCAGAGCAACAGAAACAGGCACACAGACATGGGCAGACAGCCAGGGACAGTTATGCAGAGGCAGAGAGATAGGCATGGACCGACTCAGACAGACAGAGACAACAGAGGGAGAGAACCAGAGAGAGAGACAGAGACAGAGACAGAGACATAGTCGAACAGATAAAGACAGACAGAGAGTAACAGAGAGACAGACAGAGAGACACAGACGGAGAGGCAGACGGATACAGACAAACAGCGACAGACAGACAAACAGAGAGACAAAGAAACTGACAGAGATAGGTAGAGAGTGAAACAGGCAGATGCAGACAGAGTGACATAGACAGGGACACAGACAGACAGAGGCACACACAGCGACAGAAACTGACAGAGAAAGAGAGAGGGACAGACAGTGATAGAGGCACATAGACATAATGAGAGAGCTGGACAGAGAAAGAGACACTGATGGACAGAAAGAGTCCGTCAGGCAGCCCGAAATATATGGTCAGACAAACAGAAAGACAGAGAGACAGACAGACAGGGGCACAGCCAGACTGAGACAGAGAGACAGCAACAAGGACAGACAGAGGGAGACAGATAGACAAACAGAGCCAGAGAGAGAGAGAGAGACAGAGACAGACAGAGGCAGACAGATGGAAATAAACATACAGAGACAGACAGAGACTGAACATAAAACTCAGACAGAGAGAGACACACACATACAGGGACATGCACACATAGTATCATAGAAATAGAATCATAGAAATTTAGAGCATGGAAGGAAACCATTCCTCGTTCTATCCCTTTCTCCACATTTAAACAAAGGTACAACGTTAGCAGTCCTCCAGTGCTCCGGCACCGCAAATGTAGCCAGAAAGGATTGGAAAATGATGGTCAGAGCCTCTGCTATTGCCTCTTTTGCTTCTCTTAAGAGCCTGGGATACATTTCAACCGGGCCTGTGGTATATCCACTTTCAAAGCTTCCAAGCCCCTTAATACTTCCTCTCTCAGTCTGCCTCTGTCATGCACACCCTGTCTGTTTCTCTCTGTTGGTTTCTCTCTGAGTATCTGTCTCTGGCTGTGTGTCTGGCACAGTCTGTCTGGTTCTATGCCTTTCTCCATCTGCCTGCCTTTGTCTGCCTCACATACATGCGCGCACATACACACACACAAGCATGCACACATGCAGAAACACAAAAGAGATGGACAGACAGACAGACAGTGCCAGACAGACATAGATACATAGAAGATAGGAGCAGGAGTCGGCCATTCGGCCCCTCGAGCATGCTCCGCCATTCAATGCGATCATGGCTGATCATCCAAATTCAGTACCCGGTCCCTGCTTGCTCCCCATACCCCTTGATCCCTTTAGCCTTAAGAAATATATCCAACTCTTCTTCAATATATTTAATGTATTGGCCTCTACTGCCTTCTGTGCTAGAGAATTCCAGAGGTTCAGCACTCTCTGGCTGTAGAAATTCCTCCTCATTTCTGTCCTAAACGGCCTACCCCTTATCCTTAGAATGTGACCCCTGGTTCTGGACTCCCCGAACTTCGGGAACAACCTTCCTGCATCTGGTCTGTCGAGTCCTGTCAGAATTTTAAAAGTATCAATGAGATCCCCTCTCATTCTTCTAAACTCCAGCGAATACAAGCCCAATCGACCCAATATCTCCTCATACATCATTCCTGCCATCCCAGGTATCAGCCTGGTGAATCTTCGCTGAACTCCTTCCATGGCAAGAGCATCCTTCCTCAGATAAGGCGACCAAAACTGCCCACAATGCTCAAGATGTGGTCTCAGCAATGCCCTGTACAACTGCAGCAAGACATCCTTGTTCCTTTACTCAAACCCTCTCGCTATGAAGGCCAACATACCATTTGCCTTCTTAACCGTCTGCTGCACCTGAATGCTTACCTTCAGCGACTGGTGCACTAGGACACCCAGGTCTCGCTGCACTTCCCCTTCTCCCAATCTATTGCCATTTAGATAATCATCTGTCTTCCTGTTTTTGCCACCAAACTGGATAACCTCACATTTATCCACGTTATATTGCATCCCAATCATCCAACCTGTCCAAATTATCCTGTAGTTTCTCGGCATCCTCCTCACAGCACACACGCCCACCCAGACAGAAAGTGACGGACGGACAGACAGAGACACACATGCAGAAACAGACCGACAAGGTGAAACAGACAGACTGTGCAAGACAGAGGCAGACTGAGACAGACAGAAGAGACAGGCAGCGGAAGACTGTTGAAGTGACTGAATGAGACTGATGGAGACCGAGGCAGAATGAGACAGACAATCAGAAAGAGACAGATAAACAGACAGAGACAGAGAGACATAAAAAGCCAGAGACACAGGCAGTGATACAGACAGACAGAGGCAGCGAGATGCATAGATATAGAGAGACAGAGGAGAGAGGCCAAGACAGAGACACCGACAGACAGACAGACACATAGAGAAACAGACAAAGACAGGCAGAGATATACACAGACAGATGGAGGGGCACAGACAGACAGACACAGACAGCGAGATAGAGTTAGACAGACAGCCAGAGAGATAGAGACAGGCAGAGACAAACAAACTGACAGAGACAAAAAAGGGACATAAACAGGCAGGCAGTGACAGACAGACTGAGATAGTCAGACGTACATGGAAAGAGAGACAGATACATAGAAAGAAGTGACAGACAGAGATAGAGAGGCAGAAAAATAAACAGACTCAGACTGACAGAGCCAGACAGAGGTAGACTCTTCTCTTCTTAGCCAATCCCTCGGACTGAGGATGACTTGATTCCACACTAAAGATGAGTTCTAAGGTGAACGCTAAGTCCAATGCGGGACCTACAGTCTCTGTCACAGGGGAGGCAGACAGTTGTTGTAGGGGCAGGTGGGTGGGGTGCTTGGGTTGATGTGCACTCCTTCCGATGTTTGTGCTTGGCTTCCGCATGCTCCCAGCGAAGAGACTCGAGGTATTTTGTGCTTTCCCGGATGCTTCTCCTCCACTTTGATCCGTCTTGGGCCAGGGATTCCCAGGTGTCGAATGTGATGCTGCACTTTTTCAAGGAGGCTTTGAGTGTGCCCTTGATGGGTATCCTCTGCCCACATGGGGCTCACTTGCCATGTCGGAGCTCCGAGTAGACCGCTTGTTTTGGGAGTATCGTATCGGGCATGCGGACGATAAGGCCTGTCCATCGGAGCTGATCGCGCGTGGTCAAAGCTTCGATGTGGGAGATGTTGGCCTCAGTGATAACACTGACGTTGGTGCGCCTACCCTGCCAATGGGTTTGCAGGATCTTGCGGAAGCAGCGTTGCTGGTACGTCTCCAGTGCTTTGAGGTGCCTGCTGTACATGGTCCATGTCTCTGAGGCATACAGCAGTGCGCGTATCCCTGCTGCTCTGTAGACCATGAGCTTGTTGCCGTGTTTGAGATCCTGGTCTTCAAACACTCTCTTCCTCAAGAGATCGACGGCTGCACTGGCAGACAGAAGGCAGCATTGGACTTTGTCATTGACGGCTGCCCTTGTTGACAGTAGGCTCCCGAGGAATGGAATGGAAAGTGGTCCACGTTGTCCAAGGCCTCGTCGTGGATTTTGATAATTGGGGGGCAGTACTGTGTGGCGGGGGCAGTTTGGTAGAGGACCTATGTCTTACGGATGTTTAGTGTAAGGCCCAGTCTCTCGTACTTTTCGGTGAAGGAGTTGATGATGGATTAGAGTTCGAGCTCAGTGTGTACAGACACAAGCGTCGTCTGCATACTGTAATTTGTCGACAGTGGATGGACCGACTGTGGATCTGGACTGGAGGCAACGGAGGTTGAAGAGATTCCCATTTGTTCTGTAAATTAGCCGCACTCGAGTGGGGAGCTTACTGAGGGTCAGATGGAGTATTGCAGCGAGGAAGATCCAGAAGAGCGTTGGTGCGATGACACAGCCTTTTTGACCCGGGTCCGTAGTTGAATTGGGTCTGTGGTGGAACCATTGCTCAGGATCACGGCTTGCATGTTGTCTTGAAGCAGGCGGAGGATGGTGTAAAACTTTTGAGAGCCGCAGAATATGAGGAGGACATTCAATAATCCCTCACAGTTGGCAGTGTAGAAGGCCTTTGTGAGATCAAAGAAGGCCATGTCCCACGGTTGGTGCTGTTCCCTGCATTTCCCTTGTAGTTCACTGTGTGGTGAAGATCATGCTCATTGAGCCCCTCAGTGGGCGGAATCTGCATTGTGACTCTAGGAGGAGCTCTTCAGCCACTGGGAGAAGGCGATTGGGGAGGATTCTTGCAATTACTTTCCCTGAGGCAGACAGCAGGATGACTCCTCTGTAATTATTGCAATCGGACTTGTCACGTTCCTTGAAGATGTTCACGATTATGGAATCTTAGAGATCCACTGGCATGCTTTCCTCGTTCCAGATAAGAGAAATTAGTTCATTAATTCATGCCAGTAGTGCTTCTCCGCCATGCTTTAGTGCCTCGGCGGGGATTCCATTTGCTCCTGAGACTTTGTTGTTCTTCAGTTGTCGGATGGCTTTTTCAAACTCCTGCTGGGCTGGGGTTGTGCTGAGGTGGTGGCGGGTAGCATGCTTTGAGATGGAGTTGAGGACACTCACATCGAAGACAGAGTCTCGGTTAAGGAGATCTTCAAAGTGCTCCTTCCACCGGGCACTGCCTGCCTCTCTGTCCTTGATGAGTACTTCTCCGTTCTTGGCCCGCAGTGGGGTAGGACCTTGCATGCTTGGGCTGTAGGTAGCTAAAGAATCCATGCACGTCATGGTTGTCGGCTAGCTGCTGGATCTCCTGCGCTTGCTCCATGCACCATCTGTTCTTTAGGTTGTGTTCAGGCGTCTGTAGAGCTGCTTTCTTGCTCTCGAGTTGTGTTGCTGTTTCCAGATCATGAATGACTTGCGCTTTCCGCTTATTAGTGCCTGGATCTCCTGGGTGTTCTCATCGAACCAGTCTTGATGTTTCCTAGTCGAGTGACCGAGCATCTCTTCACAGGTGCTGATTATGGAGGCCTTGAGTGCAGACCAGGTGCTGTGGACACTCTGTTTCTCTGAATCACTGGGAGTCGCCCGGTTGGATGTGAGACTGAGGCTGATTCAGGCTTTCTTAGCAGGGTGTTTGAGTGCTCCAGCTTTGATTTTCCTGCGGCATTTTTTCTGCTGCCACCATCTTGTGGGTTTATATTGATGGAGATGACAGAGCGGATTAAGTAGTGGTCTGTTCAGCAGTCGTCAGCTGCTGTCATGGCGTGAGTGATGCGGACATCCTTGCGGTCCCGCACTCGGACGATGGCATAGTCCAGCAGATGCCAGTGTTTGTAGTGAGAATGTAGCCATGAATTCTTGTACTTGTCCCTCTGATGGAACACAGTGTTGGTTATGACAAGGCCATAGGTAGACACATAGAAAGAGACAGGCAGACAGACAAACAGACAGGCAGAGGTACGCAGACGGACAGAGACACAGACAGCAACGCAAACGGACAGAGAGCGCGAGAGAGACAGAAAGATAGAGCCGGAGGGAGGGAGAAAGAGACAGACAGAAATAGTGACAATCAGAGACAGACTCACTGAGACAGGCAGTCAGACAGAGACAGCCACGCAGCAAGAGACAGACAGAGACAAGCAGACAGATTGTGACAGACAGACAGAGAGAGACAGCCAAACAGAAAGAGACAGACTGAGAGACAGAGAGGACAGACAAAGAAAGACTGAGACAGTGGCAAACTGAAGCTGACAGAAACTGACAGAGAATGAGGCAGAATGAGACTGGCAGACTGTGAAAGGCAATCAGACAGAGACTTAAAATCAGAGAGAGACAGAGAGACAGAAAAGCCTGAGACACAGGCAGCGAGACAGAGGCAGAGACATACAGAGATATACAGAAAGAGAAAAAGAGGACACAACAGGGACACAGACAGGCAGACAGATAGACAGATTAACAGACAATGACAGGCAGACTCAGACAGACAGAGATAGAGAAATAGACAGAAGCAGAAATACAGACAGAGACACAAATGGAACATGATAGACAGTAGGGACGGACGAACAAAATCAGACAGACAGAAAGGGAGAAAGATAGACATACAGAAACAGCGACAGAGAGAGATATGCAGAGACAGAGGGAGAGACACAAACAGAGATCCGAACAGACATAAAGAGAGAGTTAAAAAGTAACAGACAGAGACTGGTAGAGAGATAGAGACAGGCAGAGACAAACAAAGTGAGAGATACAGAAAGACAGTGACAGACAGACTGAGATAGTCAGGTGGACATAGGCAGAGAGACAGATACATACAGAGAGACAGAAAGACAGAGACACAGAAAGACAGAGACAGACAGAGATAGAGAGGCAGAAAGAGGAATATACTCAGACTGACAGGGCCAGACAGAGTTAAACACAGAGAAAGAGACAGTCAGAAAGAGAGAGGGATGCAGATGGACGGAAAACTGACAGTAACCCCAAATGTCAGAAAGAGAGAGAGAGAAAGACAGAGAGAACGGGAGAGAGGAAAACAGATACAAACAGAAATAGAGACAGTCAGAGACAGACATAATGTGACAAGCAAGGCTGCAGACAAAGACACTGATGTAAACTGCCAGTGTGATAGACAAAGACAGAAAGAGCCAGAAAGACAGCGACAGCAAGAAACAGACAGAGGGAGATAGACAAACAGATACAACGATGCACATTGACAGACCAGGGACAGATATGCAGAGATAGAAGGACAAGCAGGGACAGATTCAGACTAACAGACACAACAGAGGGAGAAACACCAGAGAGAGAGAGAGAGATTAAGAGAGAGAGAGATGGGCGAAAAGATACAGACAGACAGAGAGAAGCAGAGGGACAGACAGAGATAGAGAAAGAGACAGAAAGAGACAAAGAAACAGACAGAGGTAGGCATTGGAAAGAAACAGGCAGGTAGAGACAGGATGACAGAGCTAGGGACACAGACGGGCAGAGACAGAGACTGCGACAGAAACGGACAGAGAGAGAGAGAGAGAACAGAAAGAGACAGAGAAACATAGACAGAATGTGACAGACAGACAGAAAAAGAGACACAGATGGACAGAGAGAGAGCGATAGTCAGAGAGAAGTATGTGGACAGAGAAACAGGCAGACAGAAAAAGAGTCAGACAGGGATATAGACAGACTGAGACAGAGAGACAACAGCAAGGAGAGACAGAGAGAGACAGAAAGACAGGCAGAGCCAGACAGAGAGAGAGACATAGGCAGAGAGATGTAAATTGACATACCAAGACACACCAATAGACAGAGACAGACAGACAGAGCACAGACAGACCGACAGAGGAATAGACTCAGGTTGACAGAGGCATGAATGTTTTCCGATGCTTTGACAACATAAGATGTAACTTGTCATGCCAATAAAGCGATTTGAATTGAATTGAATTGAATTGAATGAAATAGATGGAGACAGACAGGAAGAAAGGGAAAGGGATGCAGGCGTACTGAAACACAGACAGCAACATCAACTGACAGAAATAGAAGTGAGACAAAGAATGACAGGGCCGGACAGAGAGAGAGAGAGACAAGCAAACAGACTGAGACAGGCAGACAGCAGACAAAGACAGCAGCTGAAACTGACATAGTGAATGGCAAAGACAGACACAGCCAGAGAGAGGGACAGAGACAGACAGACACAGACAGAGAATCAAACACAAAGACAGACACAGGCAGACAGATACAAATACAGACAAGAACATAGACAGACAGTGACAGCGACACAGATGGACATTGACAGTCCAACAGAAACAGACACACAGACATGGACATACAGACAGGGATAGACATGCAGAGACAATCAGACAGGCAGTGCCAGACACGGACTGAGAGAGACAACAGAGTAAGAGAACCAGAGATAGAGAGACAGAAAGATAGATAAACCAGACAGAGAGAGAGATATCCATAGAAACAGAGAGCCAGAGACCCAGGCAATCAGAGAGAGATTGATCGACATACACAGAGAAAGAGACAGTCAAAGTAACAGATGCAGACAAAGAGGCATACAGACAGGGAGATAGACAGAGTCAGACAGACAAGCCTCAATCTGACAGACAGATGCAGATAGCGAAACACAGACAGACAGAGACAGAGAGACAGAGAACGAGACAGGTATACAGATACAGACAGACAGAGACATTTTTCTATATGGAGAGAGACACCGATAGTGACAGAGACAGACAAAGAGTGGTAAAGACAGAGAAAGACAGACATAGTTCAATTTTATTTGCTACCTGATACCATCCTGCAACCCAATGCCGTAATCATAACCTTCTTCAAGAAAGGTGACAAGTCCGATTGCGGTAATAACATAGGAGTTTGGCTGCTGTCTGCCACAGGGAAAATCATCACAAGAATCCTCCTCAATCAAAATGGCCTCTTAAAATATTATTTCAAATAAAAGTGATTGCAATGCAATAGCACATTGAAATGGAATATAATTTTGCAATTAAATCGTCATTTGCATTGGTGGCATAGTGGTTAGCACTGTTGCCTCACAGCACCAGGGACACGGGTTCGAATCCGGCCTCGGGCGACTGTCTGTGTGGAGTTTGCACATTCTCCTCGTGTTTGCGTGGGTTTTCTCCGGGTGCTCAGGTTTCCTCCCACAGTCCAAAGATGTGCGGGTTAGGTTGATTGGCTATGATACAATTGATCCTTAGTGTTAGGGGGATTAAATACGTGGGGTTACGGGGATAGGGGTGGGATATATGTTGGTGTAGGGGTTACGGGGATCGGGTGGGATATGTATCGGTGCAGGCTCGATGGGCCGAAATGGCCTCTATCTGCACTGTGGGGTTTCTGTGATTCTGTGAATAGCACATTGCAATGGAATATCACATTGCAATATAAAAGTGCTTTGTTGCAGAATCTTCCTTTGCAATGGAATCAGACTTTGCATTATAATAGTCATTTCCAATGCAATTGCTCATTGCAATGGAATATCACTTTGTAATACAATAGTCATTTGAGGTGCAATAGCTCATTGCAATCTAATATCATTTTGTAATCTAATAGTCGCTTGCAATGCAATGGAACATTGCAATGGAATATCACTTTGCAATATAATGCAATGGAACATTGCAATTGAATATCACTTTGAAATATAATCAAAATTTGCAATGCAATAGAACATTGCAATGAAATATCAGTTAACAATATCGCAGTCAGTTGCAATGCAATAGAATATTGCAATGGAATATAACTTTGCAATATAATAGTCATTTGCAATGCAATAGAAAATTGCAATGGAATTTCTCTTGGCAATAGAATAATCATTTGAAATGCAATAGCACATTGCAATGGAATATCATTTTGCAATATAATCGTCATTTGCAAGCAATAGCACATTGCAATGTAATATCACTTTACAATGTAATCGTCATTTCCAATGCAATAGAACATTGCAATGGAATCTCAATTTAAAATAAAATATTAATTTGCAAAGCAATAGCACATTGCAATAGAATATCACTTTGCAATACAATAGTCATTTGCAGTGCAATAGAACACTGCAATGGAATATCAGTTTGTAATATAACTGTCATTGGAAATGCAATAGAACGATTCAATGCAATATCACTTAGCAATATCATAGTCATTTGCAATGCAATAGAACATTGCACTGGAACTTTGCTTTGAAATATAATCTTAATTTGTAATGCAATATAACAACTGGACATTACAATGGATCATCACTTTTTAATATAACAGTGATTTTCAATGTAATAGAAAATTGCAATGTAACATCACTTTGCAAGATAATAGTCATGCCATGCAATAGGAAATTGCAATGGAATATCTCTTTGCAATATAATAGTCATTTGCAATTGAGAACATTTCAATTGAATATCCATTTGCAATATAATTGTGCGTTGGAGTGGATTCTGCACTTGCAATGGAATCTGACTGCAATATAATAGTCATGTGCAATACAATAGCCATTGCAATGGTATCTCACTAAACAATATCGTAGCCATTTTGAATAAAATAGAACATTGTAACGGAATATCACTCAACAATATCATAGTCATTTGTAATGCAATAGAACATTGCAATGGAATAAAACTTAGCAATATCAACATCATTTGCAATGCAATGGAACTTTGCAATGAAAATCACTTGGCAATATAATCGTTATTTGCAATGCAATAGCACATTGCACTTAAATATCGCTTTGCACTATAACCATCATTTGCAATGCAATAGCACATTGCAATGGAATATCACTTTGCAATACAATCATCATTTGCAATGAAATAGCACATTGCAATGGAATATCGCTTTGCAATATAAGCGTCATTTGAAATGCAACAGCACCTTTCAATGGGATATCACTTTGCAATATAATAGTCATTTGCAATACAATAGCAAATAGCAATGGACTATTGCTTTGAAATATAATCATCATTTGCAATGCAAAAGAACAATGCAATCTAATATCATGCAGCAATATAATAGTCAACATGCAATTCAATAGAAGGTTGCAATGGAATATCACTTTGCAATATAATTGTCATTTGCAATGCATTAGCAAATTGCAATGAAATATCACATTGCGATATAATAGTCATTTCCAATGCAATTACACATTTTAATGGAATATCACTCTGCAACATAATCGTCATTTGCAATGCAATAGAATATTGCAATGGAATATCTGTTTGCAATATAATAGTCATTTGCAATGCAATGGTTCATTTTAATGCAATATCACTTTGCAATATAATCATCATTTGCAATGCAACAGCACATTCCAATGGAAAATCACATTGCAAATAAGGTGGATGAACTGAAGGTGTTGATGAACACATGATATTGTTGCTATTACGGAGACATGGTTGAGAGAGGGGCAAGACTGGCAGCTCAATATTCTGGGGTATAGAATCTTCAGGCGAGACAGAGGGGGTGGGGTAAAAGAGGAGGGGGTGTCGCAATATTAATTAAGGAGTCAATTACTGCTGTAAGGAGGGATGATATATTAACAGGTTCACCTAATGAGGCCATATGGGTAGAAATTAAATACAAAAAGGGGGCAAGCACTTTGTTGGGAGTGTACTATAGGCCCCCAAACAGTCAGGGAGAGATAGAGGAACATATATGTAGGTAAATCTCAGAGAAATGTGAAAATAATAGGGTAATAGTAGTGGGGGATTTCAACTTCCCCAATATTAACTGGGATAGTCAGAGTGTGAAACGCTTAGAGGGTGCAGAATTCTTAAAGTGCATCCAGGAGAGCTTTTTGAGCCAGGATGTAGAAAGTCCTACAAGAGAGGGGGCGGTACTGGACCTAATTCTAGGGAATGTGGCCGGGCAAGTGGTAGAAGTGTTAGTAGGTGACCACTTTGGTGACAGTGACCATAATTGGATGAGATTTAAGGCAGTTATGGAGAAGGACAGAGATGGACCAGAAATAAAGGTTCTAAATTGGGGGAAGGCCGATTTTAATATGATAAGGCAGGATCTGGCCAAAGTGGACTGGGATCAGCTATTTGTAGGAAAATCCACACCGGAGCAATGGGAGTCTTTCAGAAAGGAAATTGAGAGTGTACAATGGCAACATGTTCCCATAAAGGTCAAGGGTGGGTCAAACAAGCCCAGGGAACCATGGATGTCAAGGGATATACGAGAATGGATTAGGGAAAAAAGGGGGGCTTTTGGCAGATACGAAGGACTAAAGACAGAGCAAGACCTAGAGGAGCATAAAAAGTGCAGGGGGATATTAAAAAAGAAATTACGAGAGCGAGGATGTGCCATGAAATAACGCTGGCGAGCAAAATAATGGAAAATCCTAAGGTGTTTTAATAGTATATTAAGGGCAAGAGGATAACTAGGGAAAGAGTAGGGCCCATTAGGGACCAAAGTGGCAATCTGTGTGTGGAGCCAGAATATGTAGGTGGGGTATTAATGAATTTTTTGCATCTGTGTTCACTATGGAGAAGGACGATGTAGATATAGAAATCGGGCAGGGGGACTGTGATATACTTGAACATATTAGCATCGAGAGGGAGGAGGTACTAGCAGTTTTAGCTGGCTTAAAATTGGATAAATCCAAAGGCCCGGACAAAATGTATCCCAGGCTGCTGTGTGAGGCAAAGGAGGAGATTGCAGGGGCTCTGACACAAATTTTCAAAACCTCTCTGGCCACAGGGGATATGTCAGAGGACTGGAGAACAGCTAACATAGTACCATTATTCAAGAAGGGTAGTAGGGATAAACCAGGGAATTACAGGCCAGTGAGCCTAACATCAGTGGTAGGGAAATTATTGGAAAAAATTCTGAGGGACAGAATTACTCTCCATTTGGAGAGGCAAGGATTAATCAGGGATAGTCAGCATGGCTTTGTCAAGGGAAGGTCATGTCTGACCAATTTGATTGAATTTTTCGAGGGGTTGACTAGGTGTGTGGATGAGTGTAGTGAAGTGGATGTGTTATACATGGATTTCAGTAAGGCTTTCAATAAAGTCCCACACAGGAGACTGGTCAGGAAGGTAAGAGCCCATGGGATCCAGGGTGCCGTGGCACATTGTATCCAAACCTGGCTTGGTGACAGAAGGCAGAGGGTGATGGTCAAAGTTTGTTTTTGTGACTGGAAGCCTGTCTCCAGTGGGGTACCACAGGGATCGGTGCTGGGACCCTTGCTGTTTGTGGTCTACATTCATGATTTGGATGTGAATGTAAAAATTATGATCAGTAAGTTCGCAGATGACACGAAAATTGGTGGGGTGGTAAATAGCAAGGAGGGTAGCCTCAGTCTGCTGGACGATACAGAAGGGTTTGTCAGATGGGCGGAACAGTGCCTAATGGAATGTAACCCTGAAAAGTGTGAGGTGATGCATTTTGGAGGGAGTAACAAGGCAATGGAATACACAATGAATGGTAAGACCCTAGGAAAGACAGAGGATCAGAGGGAACTTGGTGTGCATGTACATAGATCACTGAAGGCAGCAGAACAGGTGGAAAAGATGGTTAAAAAGGCATATGGGATATTTGCCTTCATTAGCCGAGGCATAGAATATAAGAGCAGAGAGGTTATGATAGAGCTGTACAATATGCTAGTAAGGCCACAGCTGGAATGCTGTGTGCAGTTCTGGTCACCACGCTATAGGAAGGATGTGATTGCTTTGGAGAGGGAGCAGAGGAGATTCACCAGGATGTTACCAGGGCTGGAGCGCTTCAGCTACGAAGAAAGACTGGACAGGCTGGGGTCGTTTTCCTTGGAGCAGAGAAGGCTGAGGGGGGACCTGATTGAGGTGTACAAAATTATGAGGGGCTTAGATAGAGTAGATAGAAAGGAACTTTTTACCTTAGTAGAGGGTTCAATAACAAGGGGGCATAGATTCAATGTAAGGGGCAGGAGGTTTAGAGGGAATTTGAGGAAGAGCTTTTTCACCCAGAGGGAGGTTGGAATATGGAACTCACTGCCTGAAAGTGTGGTAGAGGCAGGAACCCTCACAACATTCAAGAAGCATTGGGATGAGCACTTGAAATGCCATAGCATACAAGGCTATGGACCAAATGCTGGCAAATGGGATTAGATTAGACAGGGCTTGATGGCTGGTGCGGAGGCGATGGGTCGAAGGGCCTCTTTCTGTGCTGTATAACTCTATGACTCTATGACTCTATGACATTGCAATATAATCGTCATTTGCAATGCAATAGAATATTGCAATGGAATATCTGTTTGCAATATAATAGTCATTTGCAATGTAATAGAACATTAAAACGGAATATCACTTTGCAATATAATAGTGCTTTGTAGTGGGATCTCCCTTTGCAATATAATACTCATTTTCAATGCAATAGCACCTTGCAATCTAATATCACATTGCAATATAATAGTCAATGTTCAATGCAATAGAAGAAAGCAATGGAAAATCACTTTGCAATATAATCGTCATTTGCATTTGCACATTTCAATGAAACATCACTTTGGAATGTAAACGTCATTTGCAATGCAATAGGACATTGCAATGGAATATCAGTTCACAATATAATTGTCATTTGCAATGCAATAGCACATTGCGATGGAATATCACTTTGCAACATAATTTTGCTTTGGAGTGGAAGCTGCATTTGCAATAAATAGTCATTTGCAATGCAATTGTACAATGCAATGAAATATGAATTACCATTATAATAATCATTTGTAATGCAATAAACCATTGAAATGGAATATCAATTTGCAATATACTAGTCTGTTGCAATGCAATAGCACATTGCAATGGAATTTAACTTTGCAATATAATCGTGATTTACAACGCAGTAGAGTATTGCAATGGAGCATCTCTGCTATATAATAGCCATTTCAAATGCAATAGCACATTGCAATTTAAATCACTTTGCAATATAATAGTCATTTGCAGTGCAATATAACATTGCAATGGAATATCATTTTGCAATATAATAGGCATTCACAATGCATTAGGACATTACAATGGAATATCATTTAACAATATCATACTCAATTGCAATCTAATAGAACATTGCAATGTGATCTCGCTTAAAAATATCGTAGTCATTTGCATTGAAATAGATCATTGCACTGGAATATCACTTAACAATATAGTGGTCATTTGCAATGCATTGTAACATTGCAATGGAATATCACTTTGTAATATAATAGTCATGTGCAATACAATAGAACATTTCAATGGAATATTACTTTGCAATATAATAGTGCTTTGGATTGGAATCTGCCTTCGCAATGGAATCAGAATTTGCAATATAATATTCATCTGCAATGCAATTGCACATTGAAATGGAATATCATTTTGAATATAATAGTGCTTTGGATTGGAATCTGTCTTTGTAATGGAATCAGATTTTGCATTATAATAGTAATTTGCAAGGAAATTGCACATTGCAATAGAATATCATTTTTAATATAATAGTCAATTGCAAATCAATAGCACATTGCAATCTAATATCACATTGCAATATACTAGTCGTTTGCAATGAAATGCAACATTGCAATAGAATATCATTTTGCAATATAATAGTCATATTTAATAGAAAATTCCAATGGAATATCTCTTAACAGTATAAAATAATTTGCAGTGCAATAGAACATTGCAATTGAATATCCCTTTGCAAACGAATAGTGCTTTGGAGTTTGCAATATAATCAACCTTTGCAATGCAATATAATATTGCAATGGAATATAACTTTGCAATATAATAGTTAATCCAATGCAATGGAATATTGCAATGGAATATCAGTTTGCAATATAATAATCATTTGCAAAGCCATAGAACATTGCAATGTAATATCGCTTTGCAATATGATCATCATTTGCAATGCAATAGAACAATGAAGTGGTATATCACTCAGTAATATAATCGGCACTTGCAATTCAATAGCACACTGCAATGGAATATCAACTGGCAATAGTATTTTCATTGGCAATACAATATCCCATTGCAATGCATTGCAAGGTCTATTATATTGCAAAGGGTTATTCCACTGCCATGTTCTATTGCATTGCAAATGACATAGAATCGTAGAAACATAGAAGATGGGAACAGGAGTAGGCAATTTGGCCCCTTGAGCCTGCTCCGCCATTCAATGAGATCATGGCTAATTATTCAAACTCAGTACCCTGTCTCTGCCTTCTCCCCATATCCGTGATCCCTTTAGCCTTAAGAAATATATTTAACTCCTTCTTGAATACATTTAATGCATTGGCCTCAACTGCCTTCTCATGTAGAGAATTCTACAAGTTCACCACTCTCTGGGTGAAGAAATTCCTCTTTGTCTCTGCCCTAAATGGCATACCACTTATCTTTAGACTGTGACCCCTGGTTATGGGCTCCCCAATATCAGGAACATCCTTCCTGCATCTAGTTTGTCTAGTCCTGTTAGCATGTTATATGTTTCAATGAGATCCATTCTGATTTGCTGAACTCCAGCTAGTATAAGCCCAATCTACCCAATCTCTCCTCATACATCATTCCTTCCATCACAGGTCTCATTCTGGTTAATCTTCGCTGCAATCCCTCCATGGCAAGAACATCCTTCCTCAGATAAGGCGAACAAAACTGCACACAATACACAAGGTGTGGTCTCACCAAGGCCCTGTACAACTGCAGCAAGAAATCCTTGTTCCTGTACTCAAGTCCTCTCGCTACGAAGGCCAACCTACCATTTGCCTTCATAACCAGCTGCTGCACCTGCATGCTTACCTTCAGCGACTGGGGCACAAGGTCACCCATGTCTCATTGTAATTCCCCTTTCCCAATCTATTGCTGTTCAGATATTAATCTGCCTTCCTGTTTTTGCCACCAAAGTGGATAACCTCGCCTTGATCCACATTATACTGCATCTGCCATACATCTGCCCAATCACAATTATATTGCAGTGATATTCCATTGCAGTGTTGTATTGCATTGCAAATGACTTATATTGTGAACTGATATTTCATCGCGATATTCTATTGCATTGCAAATGACAAATAAACTGCAGTGATATTCTATTGCAATATTGTATTGCATTGCAAATGACGATTAAACTGCAGTGATATTCCATTAAAATGTGCAATTGCATTGCAAATGACTATTATATTGCAAGGTGATATTCCATTACCATGTGCTATTGCATTGCAAATGAATATAATATTGCAAGTTAGTACTCCATTGCAATGTTCTATTGCATTGCAAATGACTATTATATTGCCAATTGATATTCCATTGCAATGTTCTACTGCAATGTAAACGACGATCATATTGGAAAGATATATTCCATTGCAATGTGCTATTGTATTGCAAATGACTATTATACCTCAAAATGATATTCAATTGCAATGTTCTATTGCATTGCAAATGACAAACACATAGCAAGGCAATATGCCATTGCTACGTGCTATTGCGTTCCAAATGACTATTATATTGCAAAGCTCTATTCCATTGCAATTTTCTACCGCATTGCATATGACCATCATATTGCAAGGCAATATTCCCTTGCAATATGCTATTGCATTGCAACTGACTATTATACTGCAAGGTTAAAATTCCTCTGTGCTGTTCTACTGTATTGCAAATGACGATTATGTTGCAGTGATGTTCGATAATGCAATGTGCTATTGCATTGGAACTGACTATTATATTGCAAGGTGATATTCCATTGCAATGCTCTATTGCATTGCAAATGACGTTGATATTGTAGCGATATACTATTGCAATGTGCCATTGCATTGCAAATGAAAATAATATTGTCAGTTGATATTCCATTGCAATATTCCATTGCATTGCAAATGACTATTATTTTGAAAAGTGATATTCCATTGCAATATCCTATTGCATTGCAAATGACGAATATATTGCAGTAATATTTCATTGCAATGTTCCATTGCATTGCAAGTGACTAGTATATTGCCAAGTGATATTCCATTGCAAAGCGATATTCCATTGCAATGTACTGCTGCATTGCAAATGACTATTATATTGCAAAGTGATATTCCATTGCTATCATAGAATCACAGAATCAAAGAATGTTACAGCGTGGAAGGATGTCATTTCGGCTCATTGTGTCTGCGCCGGCCAACTAAGAACTATTCGGCCTAATCCCACTTCCCACCTCTTGGGCCATAGCCCTGCATCTTAGAGCTTCCCAAGTGTAAATCCAAGTACTTTTGGAATGTGGTTAGGGTTCCTGCCTCTACCACCCTTTCAGGCAGTGAGTTTTAGACTCCCACACCACTCTGGGTGAAGACATTTCCCCTCAAAGCCCCTCTAAAACTACCCACAATTACTTTAAATCTATGCCCTCTGGTTTTTCACCACTCTGCTATGGGAAATAGGCCATTTTATCCACTTCATCGATGCCTTTCATAATTTGATACACCTCAATAAGGTCTCCCCTCAGCCTCTGCTGTTCCAAGGAAAACAGACCCAGCCTATGCAGTCTTTCCTCACAGCTAAGGTTCTCTACTCCCAGCAACATCATGGTAAATCTCCTCTGTACCCTCTCTAGAGCAATCACATCTTTTCATAATGTGGTGACCAGAACTGCACACAGTACTCTAGCTGTGTCCTAACTAGTGTTTTATACAATTGAAGCATAATCTGTTCTTTCATTCTATGCCATGGCTAATAAAGTCAAGCATTCCATATGACTTCTTAACCTCCTTATCTACTTGGCCTGTTACCTTCAGCGATCTGTGGACATGCACTCCAAGCTCCCTTTGTTCCGCTACACTACTCAGTGTCCTACCATTTAATTTGTATTCCCTTTCCATGCTAGCACTGCAAATGATGTTTATATTGCAGTGAACTTCTATTGCAATGTGCCGAATGGCCTACTCCTGCTCCTATCTTCTATGTCTGTATGATACTATGGCCTAGAAATTGGGTATAGCCTGGCTTGAGGCATTAGAACTGGCGCTGTGCAAAGTTTATAGCCAGATGAAACTTATCGCCACCTGGCGCGATATTTGGTTGCATCACCCCTAAAGATGATTGAGGCGCGAATTTAGGCATTACACAGGACTCCTAAGGCGCTAAACTTCCGGCGCAACCCAATATTGGAGTGGACGGGCTCAGCGCAGCTGCACTCAATTACCGATGACCACGAGACTTCCAGGCGCCGGCTAGCTCTTAAATGGGTTGGACAGTCAGCTTCAGCATCCACACTCTGTGCCTTGCAGACCTCAGAATCGGCGCAGGCCCTTCTCTGGTGATAAAAACTTGGACCAGATGGAGAAGGTGAGACTGAGAGCAGAGCGCTTCAGCAATGAGGCTCTGGAGCAATTGTTGGCTGCAGTGGAGTGCCGGCAAGTCGTTCTCTACCCAGACAATGGCAGGAGGCCGAATCATAAGGTCTACCGATGAGCTTGGAGTGATGTATGCTTGAGGGTCTACTCCAGCAGCATGGTGACCAGGAGCCCTGTCCAATGCAGAAATAAATTCAACGACCTCAGTCGGGTTGTGAGGGTGGGTGTTGTTCCTGCAAACTTCTGCATCCCTTCATTTGCACCTGACGACTTTATGGCTACACGGTGGACTGTGCCCCATTGGCCATCTGCCAGCAAGCACCCATGGCCCTTTCTGGGCACACACATGCACATTTGATTCAGGGCGTCATGTAAGGGCTCTTTCACCATGGGGGGCATGAGATGATTACTGAGGGCATCAGGTAACATAACTTCCCCTCCTTTCCCCTACAGCCCATGCTGGCGAGGATTGGCAAAGACCACCTTCGCACCGGTGGAGGACCTCCACAAGTGGTCACTCTCACGGATCTCAAGGAGAGAGTCCACCAGATTCTTGGCGGATGTCTGAGTGGTCCTGTAACCCATGCAGCTACCGACCCCATTGTTGACAGCGATGGTAAGGTTCTCACCTCTTACAACTGTCTCCTTCTACTTGTTCCCCCCTCCAGCTTGCTTTCTCACTGTGGACCCATGTCATAGCCTTGCCACAATCTGGCATCCCTTGCTGTGAACCTGTCCTTTTGCTAAAGCCACGCTTCCACCTCCCTGCTTTCAGATGCTGCATCACCAGCTCGGGAGCCGGGCCGTGAAGCTGCCAGTACCAGTGCCTCTGAAGGCTCAATGAGAAAATTACTGTCCAACAGAAGGTCAGCAACTCACTTCAGCAAAAATTAGGATGGCCAGCCCAAATGGCTGCAGCTTTTATACTAGTGCTGTCATCTTTAAATAGCGGCCCCGAGTCCGAGAAGGGCCTGGGAACGCTCCATCTAACTGTCATTAATAGCGCCAGGCGGAAAGATTGCGGGCGGCACCGAATATCCGGTCCGGGGTGCAAAAATGGCTATGCACACTTAAATGACGTCATGATCTGCCTGCACCCGCGGGCGCGTGCAAAGAGTTAGTGCCAGTGCTAAAATCATACTCAATATGAGAGGTGGCGCTGTATTCACAGCACCCGCCTGAAAATTGGGTAATGCCCCAATTCTCGGGCTCTTTAGTCGCTAATCGCTGGCACTACCAAGCGAATTTCTAGGCCTATGTCATTTGCAATGCAATAGA
This sequence comes from Somniosus microcephalus, assembly GCF_052327205.1. Lineage (NCBI taxonomy): Eukaryota > Metazoa > Chordata > Chondrichthyes > Squaliformes > Somniosidae > Somniosus > Somniosus microcephalus. The sequence continues at coordinate 33,465,928 of NW_028225183.1, forward strand.
ACATGGCAGTGGAATATCCCTTTGCAATATAATAGTCATTGCAATGCAATGGAACATTCCAATGCAATATTAGTATGCAATATAATAGTCATTTGCAATGCAACATGACATTGCAGTGGAATATCGCTTTGCAATATGAAAGTTATTTGCAATGAATTGAAGATTGCAATGTAATATACCTTCGCAATACCATAGTCATTTTCAAAATTCATCCCCTCCACCACCGGTGCACTGTGGCTGCAGTGTGTACCATCTACAAGATGCACTGCAGCAACACGCCAAAGCTCCTTCAACAGCACCTTCCAAACCCGCGACCTCTACCACTTAGAAGGACAAGGGCAGCAGACACATGGAAAGATCACCACCTACAAGCTCCCCTCCAAGCCACACACCATCCTGACTTGGACCTGTATCACCGTTCCTTCACTGTCGCTGGGCAAAATCCTGGAACTCCCTTCCTAACAGCATTTTGGTTGTACCTACACCATAAGGACTGCAGCTGTTCAAGAAGGCGACTCACCACCATCTTCTCAAGGGCAATTAGGGATTGGCACTAAATGCAGGCCTAGCCGGCCAGCGACGCCCACATCCCATCAATGAAATAAATAAAAAAAAGGGTAAACAGCCTGTCAGCATCCGCACAGTCAAGCCCTGAAAGAATATATATGTTCTTCCTTCGTACAGTCTGCTGATTTATTGTCACCACAGAAAACAATGTTTAACTGGATGGACAAGCTGCCACAGATTTCTTCTCCTCCCACATTCTCTGACACGCACGCGGCCGTATAAAGGGACAAAAGCAGCACACGAGAGAAAAGGCGATTAGACTCCCGTCCGTAGTGTCTAATTGCCTCAATTTGGCCGAACGCCATATGAAGCAGCAATTTGAATCAAACATTGCACTTCATTTCAGTCTCAAAACGTTAAGCGATCACACACTGAAAACCGCACGCAAAAGGAAAAGGACAAGGCCCGTGACAGTCATTATCCTGATCTTTTGACCCAATATCATTTCTCTGTATTACAGTGATTCCTTCCTTTATTAACATAGTCACCCCACCTCCCCTTCCTTCCTGCCTGTCCTTCCTGATCGTTAAATAACGTGGTATGTGTAATTCCCAGGCATTGTCATCCTGCAGCCATGTTTCTGTAATGGCCACAAGATCATACCCATATGTAACTATTTGTGCCATTAACTCATCTATTTTGTTACGAATGCTACGTGCATTCAGATAGAGAACTTTCAAATGTGTTTTTTGACACTTAGTTCCTGCTTTTGCCCTTTTTATTACTTTACCTTTTACTCCATACCTTCTGCCCCTTCCTGACACGCTCTGGTTTTTCATTTCCCCACTGCTACCTAAGTCTATGACCTTCTCTGTTGTCATTTTTATTATTTGTTCTCTAGGAACCTCCCCCCCACTAGTTAGTTTAAAGCCCTCTCTACAGCCCTAGTTATATGATCCGCCAGGACCCTAGTCCCAGCACTGGCCAGGTGAAGCCCGTCCCAATGGAACAGCTCCCTCCTGCCCCAGTACTGGTGCCAGTGTCCCAGGAAGCAAAACCCATTTCTCCCACACCAGTCTTTGAGCCACGCATTTAACTCTCTGATTTTATTTGTACTAGCCAAATTCGCTCGTGGCTCAGGTAATAATCCAGAGATTATTACCCTTGAGGTTCTGTTTTTTAATTTGACCCCTAGCTGCTCATACTCCTTTAACAGAACTGGCTTCCTAGTCCTATCCATGTCGTTTCTACCAATATGGACCACGACGACTGGATCCACCCCCTCCCACTGCAAGTTTCTTTCCAGCCCAGAGGAGATGTCCTTAACCCTGGCACCGGGTAGGCAACACAGCCTACAGGACTCTCGCTCTTGGCTGCAGAGAACTCTATCTATCCCCCTAATAATACTATCCCCTACCACTACAACATTTCTATTTACTCCCCCCTCTTGAATGGCCCCCTGTTCCACGGTGCTGTGGCCAGGTTGCTCATCCTCCCTGCAGCCCCTGCTCCCGTCCCCACAGGGAGTAAGAACCTCGAACCTGTTGGTCAAGAGCAAGGGCTGCGGCTCCTCCAACACTACCTCCTGGTTCCCCGTACCTGCCTCACTCGTAGTCACACTGTCCTGACCCTGGCCATGGGCTACATCTGAATTAATTAACTTCATAGGTGTGACCACCTCCTGATACACAGAGACAAGGTACTTCTCCCCCTCCCTGATGTGTCGCAGTATCTGAAGCTCAGACTCCAGCTCATCAACACGGAGCTGGAGATCCTGTAGCAGCAGACACTTGTCACAGATGTACTCACCGTTAGCCTCAATGTGGTCTACCGGCTCCCACATCTCGCAACAGTAACACATCACCTGCTCCATTCTATGTAATTAATTTAAAAATGTTATTGTTAGTTATGGACACCCTCGTCCCGATTACAGATGGTAGTATCCCCTTTAATTAATTGGATATAAATTAAATCAATCCCTCTAATTACACCAGTTAAATGGTTTACCAACTGTCTCCATTACAGCACAGAGACCCTAGAAAAAAACTGCAGAATTTAAGTTTGTAATAAAAAGAAGAAATACTCACCAACCAATCCAACCAATCACTTACCTCCTTCCTGGTGACGTCACACTTCGATTACTTTTTACCTCTCTCCCCTGCTGTTGAATTGGTATGCCTCGCCTCGCCCCTCCTTTTAAAGTTGCCGCGCTGCCTCTACCTCACGCAGGTCCGCTCTGGTCGGGTCGCTACTCACTGCACTCCCAGGTCAGCCGCTGTGGTCGGGCCTCGCCTCGCCCCTCCTTTTAAAGTTGACGCGCTGCCTCTACCTCACGCAGGTCGGCTGTGGTCGGGTCGCTACTCACTGCACTCCCAGGTCAGCTGCTGTGGTCGGGCCTCACCTCGCCCCTCCTTTTAAAGTTGCCGCGCTGCCTCTACCTCACGCAGGTCCGCTCTGGTCAGGCGTCGCTGCTCACTGCACTCCCAGGTCAGCCGCTGTGGTCGGGCCTCGCCTCGCCCCTCCTTTTAAAGTTGCCGCGCTGCCTCTACCTCACGCAGGTCCGCTCTGGTCGGGTCGCTACTCACTGCACTCCCAGGTCAGCCGCTGTGGTCGGGCCTCGCCTCGCCCCTCCTTTTAAAGTTGACGCGCTGCCTCTACCTCACGCAGGTCCGCTGTGGTCGGGTCGCTACTCACTGCACTCCCAGGTCAGCCGCTGTGGTCGGGTCTCACCTCGCCCCTCCTTTTAAAGTTGCCGCGCTGCCTCTACCTCACGCAGGTCCGCTCTGGTCAGGCGTCGCTGCTCACTGCACTCGCAGGTCAGCCGCTGTGGTCGGGCCTCGCCTCGCCCCTCCTTTTAAAGTTGCCGCGCTGCCTCTACCTCACGCAGGTCGGCTCTGGTCGGGTCGCTACTCACTGCACTCCCAGGTCAGCCGCTGTGGTCGGGCCTCGCCTCGCCCCTCCTTTTAAAGTTGCCGCACTGCCTCTACCTCACGCAGGTCCGCTCTGGTCGGGTCGCTACTCACTGTACTCCCAGGTCAGCCGCTGTGGTCGGGCCTCGCCTCGCCCCTCCTTTTAAAGTTGCCGCGCTGCCTCTACCTCACGCAGGTCCGCTCTGGTCGGGCGTCGCTGCTCACTGCACTCCCAGGTCAGCCGCTGTGTGGCCATAAAGTTATACCATAAAGTTCGAGCATGTAAGAGTGATCATAGGAACAGGACGAGGCCATTTACCCACTCGAGAGTGTTTCGCCATTCATTCAGATCTATGAACTAGCACCGTTTATATATTTTAGCCCCATCTCCCTTAATACATTTAGTTAACACAAAATTATCAGTCTCAGGATTAATGTCTTAATCCAAATGTCTTAATCCAAATGTACACTCTCGGGAGCCACAAACCTATATTTCGTTGTACTGCACTTGTGCACTAACAATGACAATAAAAGTTAATTTGATTTGATTTTTGATTTGAAAAGTAAATCCATTTGCCAAACTTTGGCCCATTCACTTAATCTATTAATATATTTTTGTAATGTTATGCATCCATCCACAATACTTGCAACGTTGCCTATTTTTGTGTCATCGTGAAATTGATTACTGGCTATCAATCCCATCATCAAAGTCGTCAATAAATACTGTGAATGATTCAGGCTCAGCACAGATCCCCCGGGGCAGCATTAGCTTTATTCTGCAAATTAACCTACCTGCCCATTATCCATAGACCCTGTACCATATCACTCAACCAATTTCCTAACCAAAACAATAATCTGCCTTCAATTCCATGAGCTTCAACTTTAGCTAACTTTTTTTTAAGCGGGACTTTATTGAATGCATTTCCCCCCCATGTATACTAGTTTTTAATGATTTGTGAACTGAGACTCAAAAACCTCTTTGCTCCACAACAGTTAATAACTTCCCATCATTTAGAAAATACTCCATATTATCTCACTTGTTTCCACAGTGTATGATGTCAAACTTGCGCACAATGAACAAGATTTGCCATTGTTTGGCCCACAAACTTCATATGTCAATGACCCGTTGGTTTTGTCCTGCTCCGATATGCACAACGACGGTGTCTCTTAAATTAGAGAGATCTTCAAACTTGTATTTGTAACATTCTATTGCTGCATCTAAGTCATTCATAAATATGGTGAAAAGTTAAGGATCCAATACAGATATCTGGGGAACCACACTTCTCACATCTGACCCCGTTCCTAAAGATGTCATTAGTGGGAGGGAGCCTATTTCTGAAGTGAAGCCGATGGGAGGCAGACAGTCTGGATATGTGAGAGAAATGCACTGCACAGGCGGGATTACTGGACAACCAGACGTAAATTCTAGACTGTGTAATTATGCATGTCAGGCTTTGACGGTCCTTCTGTGGCCTATCAAACACCAGAGCAGAGATAGCTCAGTCGGTAGACTATCAGGCTTTCATTCTAAACAAGTCCATGTTCGGGCATTGCTTTTAAATCGCGATTCTCATCTCCATATTCGTGCAGTAACATAACATTACAGCATTTGACAATTATCAGAGGAGTAGGCCATTAAACCCCTGGACCCTGTTCGCAATTGAATGAGATCTGTGACCTAACTCCGTTTACATCCCTTTGCCCAATATTCCTTAATACCTTTGGTTAACAAACATTTATAAAACTCAGGGTTAAAATGAACAATTCACCTAGCATCAGCTGCTGTTTGCAAAAGTGAGTTACAAATTTCTACAACCCATTTCATGTAGAACTGTTTCCTAACTTCAACCTTAAAGACAATAGGCTAATGTTTAGGGAATGTCACCTAGAATCATAGAATGGTTACAGCACGGATGAAGGCCATTCGGCCCGTCGTGCCCATGTCATAGAGTCATAGATCATAGAGCCATAGAGTCATACAGCACGGAAAGACTCCCTTCGGCCCATCGCGTCCGTGCCGGCCATCAAGCACTGACTAATCTAATCGCATTTTCCAGCGTTTGGTCTGTAACCTTGTATGCTCTGGCATTTCAAGTGCTCATCCAAATGCTTCTTGAATGTTGCGAGTGTTTCTGCCTCTACCACCCTCTCAGGCAGTGAGTTCCAGATTCCAACCACCCTCTGGGTGAAAAACTTCCCTCTCAAATCCCTTCTAAACCTCCAGCCCCTTACCTTGAATCGATGCCCCCTTGTTATTGACCACTCTACTAAGGGAAAATGCTCCTTTCCATCTACCCTATCTATGCCCCTCATAATTTTGTACACCTCAATCAGGTCCCCACTCAGCCTTCTCTGCTCCAAGGAAAATAACCCCAGCCTGTCCAGTCTCTCTTCATAGCTGACGCGCTCCAGCCCAGGTAACATCCTGGTGAATCTCCTCTGCACCATCTCCAAAGCAATCACATCCTTCCTATAGTGTGGCGACCAGAACTGCACACAATATTCCAGCTGTGGCCTAACCAGCGTTTTATACAGCTCCATCATAACCTCCCTGCTCTTGTACTCTATGCCTCGGCTAATGAAGGCAAGTATCCCATATGCCTTTTTCACCACCTTATCCACCTGTTCTGCTGCCTTCAGGGATCTATGTACATGCACACCAAGGTCCCTCTGACCCTCCGTCTTACCTAGGGTCTTACCATTCATTGTGTATTCCCTTGCCTTGTTAGTCCCTCCAAAGCGCATCACCTCACACTTTTCAGGGTTAAAGTCCATTTGACACTGTTCCGCCCATCTGACCAACCCATCTATATCGTCCTGCAGACTGAGGCTACCCTCCTCGCTATTTACCAGCCCACCAATTTTCGTGTCATCTGCGAACTTACTGATCATACCTTTTAAATTCACATTCAAATCATTAATGTAGACCATAAACAGCAAGGGACCCAGCACCAATCCCTGCGGTACCCCACTGGACACAGGCTTCCAGTCACAAAAACAACCTTCGACCATCACCCTCTGCCTTCTGCCACTTAAGCCAATTTTGCATCCAATGTGCCAAGGCACCCTGGATTCCATGGGCTCTTACCTTCTTGACCAGTCTCCTATGCGGGACTTTATCGAAAGCCTTACTGAAATCCATGTATACCACATCCACTGCACTACCCTCATCCACGCACCAAGTCAACCCCTCAAAAAATTCAATCAAATTAGTCAGACATGATCTTCCCTTGACAAAGCCATGCTGACTATCCCTGATTAATCCTTGCCTCTCCAAGTGGAGACTAATATTGTCCCTCAGAATTTTTTCCAATAATTTCCCTACCACTGATGTTAGGCTCACTGGCCTGTAGTTCCCTGGTTTATCCCTACTACCCTTCTTGAATAATGGTACTACATTAGCTGTTCTCCAGTCCTCTGGCACATCCCCTGTGGCCAGAGAGGTTCTGAAAATTTGTGTTAGAACCCCTGCAATCTGCTCTTTTGCCTCGCACAGCAGCCTGAGATACATCTCGTCCGGGCCTGGGGATTTATTCACTTTTAAGCCTGCTAAAACCGTCAATACCTCCTCCCTCTCGATGCTAATATGTTCGAGTATATCACAGTCCCCCTGCCCTATTTCTATGTTTACATCGTCCTTCTCCATAGTGAAAACAGATGCAAAAAAATCATTAATAACCCCACCTACATCTTCCGGCTCCACACACAGATTGCCTCTTTGGTCTCTAATGGGCCCTACTCTTTCCCTAGTTATCCTCTTACCCTTAATAAACTTATAAAACACCTTAGGATTTTCCTTGATTTTGGTCACCAGTGTTATTTCATGGCCCCTCCTCGCTCTCCTAATTTCTTTTTTAAGTATCCCCCTGCACTTTTTATACTCCTCTAGGGCTTCCTCTGTCTTTAGCCTTTTGGATATGCCAAAAGCCCTCCTTTTTTTCCGAATCCATTCTCGTATATCCCTTGACATCCAAGGTTCCCTGGGGTTTTTGGACCCACCCTTGACCTTTATGGGAACAAGTTGCCATTGTACGATCTCAATTTCCCTTCTGAAAGACTCCCATTGCTTCGATGCGGATTTTCCTACAAGTAGCTGATCCCAGTCCACTTTGGCCAGATCCTGCCTTATCCTATTAAAATCGGCCTTCCCCCAATTTAGAACCTTTATTTCCGGTCCATCTCTGTCCTTTTCCATGACTACCTTAAATCTCACCGAATTATGGTCACTGTCACCAAAGTGCTCACCTACTAACACTTCTTCCACTTGGCCGGCCACATTCCCTAGAATTAGGACCAGTACCGCCCCCTCTCTTGTAGGACTTTCTACATGCTGGCTCAAAAAGCTCTCCTGGATGCACTTTAAGAATTCTGCACCCTCTAAGCCTTTCACACTCTGACTATCCCAGTTAATATTGGGGAAGTTGAAATCCCCCACTATTATTACCCTATTATTTGCACATTTCTCTGAGATTTGCCTACATATCTGTTCCTCTATCTCCCCCTGACTGTTTGGGGGCCTATAATACACTCCCAGCATAGTGCTTGCCCCTTTTTTGTTTTTAAGTTCCACCCATATGGCCTCATTAGAGGAACCTGCTAATATATCATACCTCCTTATAGCAGTAATTGACTGCTTAATTAATATTGCGACACCCCCTCCTCTTTTACGTCCCCCTCTGTCTCGCCAGAAGATTCTATACCCCGGAATATTGAGCAGCCAGTCTTGCCCCTCCCTCAACCATGTCTCCGTGATAGCAACAATATCATACTCCCATGTGTTCATCAACACCTTCAGTTCATCCACCTTATTCGCAAGACTCCTTGCATTAAAATAAATGCCATCCAGCCTTGCCCTACTCCTTTGTGCCGTTACATATTTGCCCTTCCTTCCAAGCTGACTTGTTTTTTCCTCTATATTTGGCTGTATATCACCCCCTATTGTAGCTCCACTCTTTATCCCATCCCGCTGCCAAGTTAGTTTAAACCCCCCCCAAAAGTCCGGCTCTTAGCGAGTCCCACTTCCCAGCCCTTTCCCCGTAGCCCTGCAAATGTTTTATCTACAGCTATTTATCCAACTCCCTTTTGAAAAATAACATTAAGTCTGCCTCCACCTCCCATTCAGGCAGTGCATTCCAGATCTTAACCACTCACTGTGTAAAAAACATTTTTCTTACATCGCCTTAGGTTCTTTTGCCAATCACCATAAATCTGTGTCCCCTGGTTCACGAACTTCCCGCCAATGGGAACAGTTTCTCTCTATCTACTCTGTCCAGACCCCTCATTATTTTGAACACCTCCAGCAAATCTCCTCTCAACCTTCTCTGCTCCAAAGACAACAACTCCAGCTTCTCCAGTCTATTCACATAACTGAAGTCCCCCATTCCTGGAAACATTTCATAAATCTTTTCTGCACCTTCTCTAAGGCCTTCACATCCTTCCTAAAGTGCGGTGTCCAGAATTGGACACAATACCCCAGTTGGATCTATACCAGTGTTTTACACATGTTCATCATAACTTTCACACTTTTGTACTCTATACATCTCTTTATGAACCCCAGGATCCCGTAAGCATTTTTAAACACATTCTCAACTTGCCCTGCCACCTTCAACGATTTGTTTACACATACCCCTAGGTCTCTCTGTTTGTGGACCTCCTTTAGGTTTGCACCATTTAGTTTATGAGTCCTCTCCTTATTGTTTTTACCAAAATATATCACTTCACACTTTTCTGCATTAAATTCCAACTGCCACGTGTCCACCCATTTCACTAGACTGTCTATGTCTTCCGAAGGCTATCACTCTTCCCTATACTGTTCACTATATTTGCAAGTTTTGCGTCATCTGCAAATTTTGAAATTGTGCCCAGAACACCCGCAACCAAGAAAATAGTGGTCCTAGAGCGACCCCTGAGGAACATCACTGTTGCCTTCCACCAGTCCGAAAAACAAGCGCTCACCACTACATTCTGTTTCCTATCACTTAGCAATTCAATATCCATGCTGCCACTGTCCCTTTTATACCATAGGCTTCAACTTTGCAGCCGAGCCTATTATGTGGCATTTTAGGTCGAACACCTCTTGGAAATCCCTGTACTCTACGTCAACTGCATTACCCTCATCAACACTCTCAGTTCCCTCATCAAAACACTCGACCAAGTTGGTTAAAAACGATTTGCCTTTAACAAATCTGTACTGGCTTTAATTAATTAATGCACACCTATCCAAGTGACTGTTAATTTTGTCGCTGATTACACTTTCTAAATGCTTCCCCACTACCGAGGTTAAACTGACTGGCTTGTATTTGCTCAGATTATCTTTACATCCTTTTTTGTACAATGGTGTAACCTTTGTGTTTCTCCAGTCCTCTGGCACCACACCCGTATCTATGGACGTTTGGAATATAATGGCAATTACCTCCGTGATTTCCACCCTCAATGCCCACAACATCCTAGGATGCATCCCATCCGTTCTTAGTTATTTATCTACTTTAAATACAGCCAGACTTTCTAATCCCTCTTCCATATCAATTTTTTTATCATATCAAGTGTCTACACTACCTCCTGCTTCACTATGTCTGTGGCAGAATCCTCTTCTTGGGTGAAGAGAGCTGCAAAGTATTCGTTTAGTATCTCAGCAATACCATCTGACTCCATGCATAGGTCGCCTTTTTTGTCCCTTGTCGGCCCCACCCCTCCTCTAACTAACGTTTTACTATTTCTATTCCTATAGAAGACTTTCGGATTGCCCTTTATGTTGGCTGCCATTCTATTCTCATACCCTGTCTTTGTCCCTCTTATTTCCATTTGCACTTCTATTACCGTTCTATATATAGCCTGATTTTCAGTGACTTTGCAACCTGATTTCTGTCATATGCGTTCCTTTTCTGCTTCTTCATATTCTCTATTTATTTCGTCATCTAGGAAGCCCTGTCTTTATTGGCCCTGCCTAGACGAGGACTCGCTAACCATATGAAATATTTTATCTTTATCCACCCTCTCAGTTCCCCTTAATATCATGAAAAATTATATCAAATCACCCCTTAACTGCCTAAATTCCAGGGAATGGAACCATAGTTTGTGTAATCTCTCCTCGTACTTTAAATCTTGGAGTCGATGTATCAGCATGGTAAATCTATGCTTCACATCTTTCCGAATATGTGGTGCCCAGAAATGAACACAGTCTAAACAGGGCTTTGTATAGCTGTAGCATAACTTCTACCCCTCATATTATAGTCCTGCAAATACAAATAACGGATATGATATGACTGGGATTACGGAAACATGGCTCCAGGGCTGTGATCTCAACATCCAGGGGTATTCACTATTCAGGAAAGACAGGCAAAAATGAAAAGCACGTGGGGTAGCATTGCTGGTTAAAGAGGAGATTAAAACAATTGTAAGGAAGGATATTAGCTCTGATGATGTAGAATCGGTATGGGTAGAGCTGAGAACTACCAAGGGACAGAAACCGTTAGTGGGAGTTGTATACAGACACCCCAAACAGTAATGCGGAGGTTAGGGATGTCATTAAATTGGAAATTAGAGATGCGTGCAATAAAGTCACAGCAGTTTTTATGGGTGACTTTAAACTACATATAGATTGGGCTAACCAAATTAGTAACAATACTGTGGAGGAGGAATTCCTGGAGTGTTTATGGGATGGTTTCCTGGACCAATATGTCAAGCAATCAACTAGAGATCAGGCCATCTTAGACTGGGTTTTATGTAATGAGTAAGGATTAGTTAGCAATCTTGTTGTGCGAGGTCCCTTGTGGCAGAGCGATCATAATATGATAGAATTCTTCATTAAGATGGAGACTGAAGTATTTGACTCAGAGACCAGGGTCCTGAATTTAAATAAAGGAAACTACAATGTTATGAGGCGTGAGTTGGGTAGGTTTGATGAGGGAATGTTACTCAAAGTGTTGACGGTGGATAGGCAATGGCAAACATTGAAAGATTGCATGGATGAACTACAGAATTTGTTCATCACTGTTTGGCATAAAAATAAAACAAAGAAGATGAATCAACCGTGGCTAATAAGGGAAATTAGGGATAGCATAAGATCCAAGGAGAGGACATATAAATTGGCCAGAAAAAGCAGTAAACCTGAGGATTGGGAGCAGTTTAGGATTCAACAAAGGAGGACAAATGGATTACTTAAGAGGGGGGAATTAGATTATGAGAGTAAGCTTTCAGGGAACATAAAAACTGACTGTAAAAGCTTTTATAGATATGTGAAGAGAAAAAGATTATTGAAGTCAAGCATAGGTCCCTTGCAGTCAGAATCAGGGCAATTTATAATGGGGAACAAAGAAATGGCAGTCCAATTAACTACATACTTTGGTTCTGTCTTCACAAAGGAGGACACGAATAACCTCCCAAAGATGTCGGGGAACATAGGGTCTAATGAGAGGGAGGAACTAAAAGAAATCAGTTTTTGTAGGGAAATGGTGATAGGGAAATTGATGGGACTGAAGGCCGATAAATCCCCAATAATCTTCATCCTAGGGCACATAAGGAAGTGGCCCTAGAAATACTGGATGCATTGTTGGTCATCTTCCAAAATTCTATAGACTTTGGAACAGTTCCCATGGATTGGAGTGTAGTTAATTTTACCCCGCTTTTCAAAAAAGGTGGTAGAGAGAAAACAGGGAATTATACACTGGTAAGCCTGACATCGGTAGTGCAGAAAATGCTATAGACTCCATTATAAATGATGTAATAGCAGAGCACTTGGAAAACAGTGACAGGATCGGACAAAGTCAACATGGATTTACAAAAGGTAAATCGTGCTTGACTAATCTACTGGAAATTTTTGAGGATGTAGCTGATAGAATAGATAAAGGAGAACCAGTGGGTTTGGTGTATTTGTAATTTCAGAAGGCTTTCGACAAGGCCCCACATAAGAGATTAGCGTGTAAAGTTAAACCACATGGGTTTGGGGGCAAGGTATTGTCTTGGATCGAGAACTGGTTGGCAGACAGAAAGCAGAGTTGGAATAAATGGGTCTTTTTCCAAGTGGCAGGCAGAGATTAGTGGGGTACCACAGGGATCGATCCTTGGACCCCAGCTATTCACAATATATATTAATGATCTAGACGAGGGAACTAGATGTAATATCTCCAAGTTTGCAGACGACACAAAGCTAGGTGGGCGTGTGTGCTGTGAGGAGGATACCGATAAACTCCCGTATGATTTGGACAGGTTGAGTGATTGGGCAGATGCATGGCAGATGCAGTATAATGTGGATAAATGCGAGGTTATCCACTTTGGTGGCAAAAACAGGAAGGCAGTTAGTTATCTGAAAGGCAATAGATTAGGAGAAGGGAAGTGCAACGAGACCTGGGTGTCCTTGTGCACCAGTCGCTGAAGTTAAGCATGCAGGTGCAGTAGGCGGTTAAGAATGCAAATGGTATGTTGGCCTTCGTAGGGAGAGGATTCGAGTACAGGAACACGGATGTCTTGCTACAGTTGTACAGGGCCTTGGTGAGACCACATCTTTAGTATTGTTTGCAGTTTTGTTCGCCTTATCTGAGGAAGGAAGTTCTTGCCATGGAGGGAGTGCAGCGAAGATTCACGAGACTGATACCTGGGATGGCAGCAATGACTTATGAGGAGAGATTGGGTCGATTATATTTATACCCGCTGGAGTTTAGAAGAATGAAAGTGGATCTCATTGAAACTTATAAAATTCTAACTGGACTAGACAGACTAAATGCAGGAAGGATGTTCCCGATGGCCGGGGAGTCCAGAAACAGGGGTCACAGTCTAAGGATAAGTGGTAAGCCATTTAGGACAGAGATGAGGAGGAATTTCTTCACCCAGAGAGTGGTGAACCTGTGGAATTCCCTACCACAGAAGGCAGCTGAGGCCAATTCATTAATTATATTCAAGAAGGAGTTAGATATATTTCTTAAGGCTAAAGCGATCAAGGGATATGTGGAGAAGGCAGGGACAGGGTACTGAATTTGAATGATGAGCCATGATCTCATTGAATGGTGGAGCAGGCTCGAGGGGCCAAATGGCCTACTCCTGCTCCTATCTTCTATGTTTCTATGTTTCTATGTTACCAGCATTCCATGAGTGCTTTTTTGATGATTTAATGTACCTCTCTATGACAATTTAGTGATATATGTTCAAGGGTCCTTAATTCTCTTTGGAATTCCAGTTTTTCAGCTGTCCAACACTTAGAAAGTTTTCTGTCCCTTTTAGGTCCGAACTGGAAGCCTCACACATGTATATTTTAAATTATTTTGCCACAATTTTGGAGGTTCACTTAATCTATTACATTTTCTTTGTAATTTTTTTATTTCCATCTACACAGCTTGCAATGCTGCCTACCTCTGTGGCATCGTCAAATCTGGATATGTGGCTCACAATTCCATCATCTAAATCGTTAAAAACTAAGATCAATATTTCGGGCTCAATACAAACCCTCAGGGACAGCACTAGTATCATCCTGGCAATAAGATACCTGCCCATTATCCATACACTCTGTAACCTATCGCTCAACCAATTGCCTAACCAAGACAATAATTTGCTTTCAATTCCATGAGCTTCAACCTTAGCAAACAGACTCTAATGCGAGACTTTAACGAACGCTTTTTTGTACATGTATGCTAGTTTTTAATGATTTCTGAACTGGGGCTCACAAACCTCTTTGTTCCTCAACAGTTAATAGCTTCCCATTATTTCAAAAGTAATCAGAATTATCTTATTGGTTTTCAAAGTGGATGATGTCATATTTGCGAACAATGAACATGATTTGCCATAATTTTACCACAAAATTAATGTGCCTCTGTTCCACAGAATCATAGAATCATAGAAAGTTACAGCATGGAACGAGATCATTTCGGCCCATCGTGTCCGCGCCGGCCAATGAAGACATATCCAGCCTAAACCCACTTCCCAGCTCCTGTTCCGTAGCCCTGCAGGTTAGAGCATCCCAGCTAAACATCCATGTACTTTTCAAATGTGGTTCGGGTTCCTGCCTCTATCACCCTTTCAGTCAGTGAGTTCCAGGCCCCCACCACCATTTGGGTGAAGAAATTTCCCTTTAAATCCCTTCTAAAGCTTCCACCAATTACTTTAATTCTGTGCCCTCTGGTTTTTGACACCTCTGCTAGGGAAATAGCTCCATTCTATCTGCATTATCTATGCCCCTCATAATTTTATACACCTCAATATGGTCTCCCCTCAGCCCCCTCTGTTCCAAGGAAAACAGACCCACCCTATCCAGTCTTTCCTCATAGCTAAGATTCGCTACTCCCGGCAAAACCCTTGTAAATCTCCTCAGTACCCTCTCTAGTGCAATCACATCTTTCCTGTAATGTGGTGACCACAACTGCACGCAGTATTCTAGCTGAGGCCTAACTAGTGTTTTATACAACTGAAGCATAACCACCCTGCTCTTGTAAACCATGCCACAGCTAAAAAAGGCAATCATTCCGTACACCTTCTTAACCACTTTATCTACCTGGCCTGCTACCTTCAGGGGTCTGTGGACATGCACTCAAAGTTCTCTTTGTTCCTCTGCACTACACCGTGTCCTGCCATTTAATGTTTATTACCTTTCCATGTTAGCCCTCCCCAAGGGCATTACCTCACACATCTGCAGATTGAACTCCATTTGCCACTGCTCTGCCTACTTGACCAATTTATTGATATCTTCCCTACCCTTTCATTATTTATCCTCTTACTCTTACTGTATTTATAAAAGATCTTTGGGTTTTCCTTGATTTAACTTTCCAAGAATTTTCCATGCCCTCTCTTGGCTTTCCTAAAATCCCTTGTAATTGCACCTCCAACAATTCTGGGGCATTTAGCTCTCGGTATCAGTCAAACAACTCCCCTTTTTTCATTATCCTACCCTGGATGTCCCTAGACATCCAAGGGTCTCTAGATTTGTTAGTCCCACCTTTCCTTCTTGAAGGGCACATATTTGGTCTGAACCCTCCGGATCGCCTCAATTAATGCCTCCCACTGCTTTGACACTGATTTACCTTCAAGTAGCTGTTTCTAGTCCATAATGGCTAAATCCCTCTGACCTTAGCAAAATTTGCTTTTCCCCAAATTAGAATTTTTATTCCTGGTCTATTCTTGCCCTTTTCCATAACTGCCCTACATCTAACAGAATTATGGTCATGAGAACCAAAATGCTCCCCCACTGATACGACTTCTACCTGCCCAGCTTCATTCCCCAATACTAAGTTCAGAACCGCCCCCTGCCTTGTTGGGCTTGCTACATACTGGCTAAAAAAGTTCACCTGGATTTACTTTAGGAATTCCGCACCCTCTATGTCCTTCACAGTAATTTCATCCAGGTTAATGTTGGGTTGCTGAAATCCCCTTCTATTAATGCCCTATAGCTTTTGCACTTCTCAGAAATTTGTCCACATATTTGCTCTTCTATCTCACTCTCATTGTTTGGGGCTCTGTAGCACATTCCCAGCTGTGTGATCGCACCTTGTTTGTTTTTCAACTCGACCCATATGGCCTCGTCTGATGATCCCTCCAACATATCATCCCTCCTCACAGCTGTAATAGTTTATTTAATCAATACCGCATCCCCCCTCCCTTTTTACCTCCCTGTCTATCATGTCTGAAAATGCTGTAACCAGGAATGTTGAGCTGCCATACCTGCCCCTCTTTCAGTCACGTCTATGTAATAGCTATAATATCATCGTCCCAAGTATCGACCTGTGCCCTCAGCTCACCTGCCTTGTTCACTATACTCCTTACATTGAAGTATATACCATTTAGTACAGGCAAACCTCCATGTTGACCACTATCGAGCCCTTGATTCCTCTTTCCTTTCAATTTACTTTCTACTTTTTTGTTTTCCCACTCCAGTTATTCTTCACTCCCTATTGACTCTATACCTAGGTTCCCATCCCCCTGCTAAGCTAGTTTAAACCATCCCCAACAGCAATAGCAACCCTCCCACGGAGATTTTGGCCACATTCCCGTTAAGGTGAAACCCGCCTGGCTTGCAGAGAACTCACATCCCCCAGAAACGGTTCCAATTCCTCAGGAACATAAATTAATCCGTCCTACACCATCTCTCCAGCCATGCATTCATCTGCTCTATTTTTTTATTTCTGTACTCACTAGCACGTGGCACTGGTAGTATAGATTACTCCTTTGAGGTCCTGTTTTTTTACCCCTGATCTAGCTCCATAAACTCTACCTGCAGGACCTCATCACTCTTCCTACCGATGTTGTTGGTACCGATATGGAGCATGACCGTTGGCTGTTCAATCTCCCCCCCTCAGACTGCACGGCAGCTGTTAAGTGACATCCTTGACCCTGGAACTAGGGAGGCAACATACCATCCTGGAGTCACATCTGCCACTGCAGTAACGCCTGTCTGCTCCGCTAAATATTGAATCCCCTATCACTATTTCTCTCACTCTCCTCTTCCCACCGCCTGTGCTGCTGAACCTTCCATGGTGCTCTGGGCATGGCTCAGGCTGCACTCCCCAGTGGAACCTTTGCCCTCACCAGTATTCAGCAGCGAATACCGGTTGGTGAGCAAGATGGGCTCTGGCGACAACGGCACTAACTGCCTGGTCCTCCTCTTCTGTCTAGCGTTCACCCATTCCCTCTCTGCCTGCACACTCTTACGCTGCGGGGTGACCACCTCCCGAAACGTGCTATCCATGTAGCTCTCAGCATCGTGGATGCACAGCAGTGACTGCAGCCGCCGCACAAGCTCCGTAACCCGGTGCTCGAGCTGCTGTAGCTGGCGACATTTCCTGAACATGTGGTCGTCCAGACCACGGGAGTTGTCCAGGACATCCCACATGGCACAGAATGTGATTGCATGGGTGTGAGATGCCCTGCCTTACCTCTAATTAACAAATTATTTATTAACCTAGCTGGAATAAAGTTAAAACTTTAAGAAAGTCAAGTAATAACACTTACCAGATACTCACCAATCAGCTCTCTCTTCTTGAACGTTTAATTTTAATCCCGACTCTTTATTTAAACCAATGCTCAAGATAAAGAGAGAAATGCTGACCAACCAATCACTTCCCTGCTTTTCTGTGACGTCACTCCTTGTTTTTGCTGTCAGGCCCGCTGCCTCCACCCTCGGACCTCGCTGTGCTGCGCTCTTTGTATCCTCAGGCTCCGCTCCCGCTCTCTCTCAGGCCCGTTGCCTCCCCCCTCAGACCTCGCTGTGCTGCGCACTTTGTATCCTCAGGCTCTGCACTCACTCCCTGTCAGGTCCGCTGCCTCCACACTGGGGCCTCGCTGTGCCTCGCCCTTTATATCCTCAGCCTCTGCTCTCACTCCTTCCCAGTTCCGCTGCCTTCGCTCTCGGGCCTCGCTCTGCCGCGCTCTGTATATCCTTAGGCTCCGCTCTCACTCCTTCTCAGTTCCGCTGACTCCGCTCTCGGGCCTCTCTCTGCCGCACTCTTAATATCCTCAGGCTCTGCTCTCGCTCTCTTTCATTTCCGCTGCCTCTGCTCTCGGGCCTCGCTCTGCAGCGCTCTTTATATCCTCCGGCTCTGCTCTCACTCCTTCTCAGGTCCACTGCCTCCGCTCTCAGTCCTCACTGTGCCGCGCTCTTAATATCCTCTGCCTCTGCTCTCACTCCTTCTCAGGTCCGCTGCCTCCGCACTCCGGCCTCGGTGTGCCGTGTTCTTTATCCCCTCAGGCACCAATCTCGCATCTCTCACGTCTGCTACCTCTCCGCTCGGGCCTCAGTCTGCCACGCTCTTTATATCCTCAGGCGACGCTCTCACTCACTCTCATGTCCGCTGCCTCAGTGCACTCCTACAGTGCATCCCAACTTATTGTCATCTTCAAATTTGGATCTACAGCACTCTATTACTCCATCCAAGACATTGATAAGTATTGTGATACGTTTAGTATCCAATAGAGATATCTGGGGGACAGCACTGCTCATGTCTGTCACCACTTTGAAAGCGCGTGTCATATGTGGGAGGGAAAATATATCTTAAGTGAAGCCTGTGGGAGGCAAGCAGTCTATGTTTTGGGGAGAAATGTGCTGTACAGGCAGGCTGTGACGTTATCCACTTCGATAGGAAAATAAAGGCGGAAGATTTTTAACTGGTGAGAGATTGGCACATATTGGCATTCACTGGGATCTGGGTATCCTTGTACAAGAATCACAGGTAATTAACCTGCAGTTACAAAAAATAAT
This sequence comes from Somniosus microcephalus, assembly GCF_052327205.1. Lineage (NCBI taxonomy): Eukaryota > Metazoa > Chordata > Chondrichthyes > Squaliformes > Somniosidae > Somniosus > Somniosus microcephalus. The sequence continues at coordinate 33,484,516 of NW_028225183.1, forward strand.
TAAGAAAGCAAATGGTATTTCAGCCTTTATGACAGTACGATTGGAGTATAAGATTAGAGAAATCTTAATGCAATTAGATAGAGCCTTGGTGAGACCAGACCTGGAGTACTGTGCACAGTGTTGGTCTCCTTATCTAAGGAAGGGTATACTTGTCTCAGAGGTAGTGCAAAGAAGGTTCACTGGACTGATTCCTGGGATGGGTGATTGTCCTATGAGGAGATATTGAGTAGACCAGGCCTATAATCACTCGAGTTTAGAAGAATCAGAGGTAATCTCACTGAAACTTATATAATTCTTTAGGGACTTGAAGGGGTAGATGTTGGGAGGATGTTTCCCCTGGCTGTGGAGTCTAAAATAAGGCGTTACAATCTCAGAATAAGTGGTCGGCCATTTACGGTTGAGAGCAGGTGACATTTCTTCACTCTAGGTGTGGTGAATTTTTGCAATGTACCACCCCAGAGGGGTGTGGATGTTCAGTCATTGAAAATATTCAAGACAGCGATCGGTAGATTTTTGGGTACTATTGATGCAAGGGATATGATGGTAGGGCGGGAAGCTGGAGTTGAGGTACATCAGCAATGATCTTATTGAATGGTGGGTCAGGTTTGAAGGGCCGAATGGCCTACCACTGCAACTATTGCATATGTTCTTATGTTTTAACTTGTGTTCCCCAGTACATATAACACCAGTGCTGCAAAACTGCCCAGTACTTGTGTCCCCAGTACGTATAACACTGGTGCTGCAAAACTGCTCAGTACTTCTGTCCCCCAGTACGTATAACACTGGTGCTGCAAAACTGCCCAGTACTTGTGTCCCCAGTACATATGACACTGGTGCTGCAAAACTGTCCAGTACTTCTGTCCCCCAGTACATATAACACTGGTGCTGCAAAACTGCCCAGTACTTGTGTCCCCCATTACGTATAAAACCATTGTTTCAAAACTAGACATTACTCTTGTCCCCCAGTACCTATAACATCATTACTGTAAAACTGCTCAGTACTCCTGTCCCAGCAGTACATATAACACATATACAGTGCCAGATGTGGCTCATACAGTGACAGCTTTAGTCAGTTGGTAGCAACCTCGCCTCTGAATCAGAAGGTTGTGGGTTCAATTCCCAGTCCATTGGACATGAGCACAAAACATCCAGGCTGACACTCCAGTGCAATATTGAGTGAACACTGCATTGTCCGAGGAGCCATCTTTCAGATGACACGTTAAATCATGGCCCTGTCTGCCCTCTCAAGTCCATGTAAAATAACCCATGGCACTATATCGAAGAAGAGCAGGGAATGTTCCGTGCTGTCCTAGCCATCATTTTTCCCTCAATCAACATTACTATCGAAAAAGCAGAAACTCTGCTCATTATCACATTGCTTTTTGTTGGAGTATGCTTTGTGCTAATTGGCTACCACGTTTCCTACATTACAACACAGTGACTACACTTCATAAAGTTCCTCTCTAAAGTGCTTTGGGACGTCCGGTGGTTGTCAAAGGCATTACATAAATGCAAGACTTTCCTTCTTTCATTGCTGCAAAACTGGTCAGAACTCGTGTCACAGCAGTAGGTGTTCCACCAGTGCTGCAAACGTTGGGTCCTCACCAGTAATGCAATAGTTGTGCCACCGTCAGTGCAACAAGAGGGGGTACTCTAACAGGAATATTATCCCTGATAGCTGTGGAAGAGCATTGTCACGTCTCGTGTAACTGTAGGCGCACTATTACCAGAGGAGCATGGCCACATCTAGTACATGTGGAGGGGTACCACTGGTACCATAGAAGCAGGATCACCACTGGTGTAAGAATATAAAACCACTAGTACTGGAAGACTACATTCACCACTCGTTTAAGTGCAAGGCCAGCACTATTGCTGGAGGAGGACAGTCACCTCTCCTGTTAATGCATATTGCCACTTGCACCGTAGGAGCACTTTCTCCACTAGTGTAAGTGCTGTGGTCCCACTGTACAGGAGTAGCACCGTCAACTCGAGTTTACCTGTAGTGTTTCACTAGTACAGGAACAACAGGCTCACCTCTATTCAAGTGCAGTCGTACCACAAAGAGAGGAGGAACACCATGGGCTAGAAATTCAGTATAGCCACTTTTGGAGCGGTAAAGTTGGGCGGCCGCTAAAGTTTGCGCCCGGTGCAAAGTCGAGGCCACTTCGCCGATATTCAGTAGCATCGCCCTAATAGGTTGCTGCAGCACTAAAACTGGCGATGCACGACTATCTTTAGGCGCTAAGCCGGCGGTGCTGAGCGATACCGTCGAGGCCGGGCGCAGCACAGGTGCGGTCATTTCTTGATTGACGGCAGACCCACTGGCGCCGGCCATCTCTTAAAGGGGGAAGGGTCGAGTTGTTTGGCTGCCACGCCCTGGACACTGCAGCCCTCCACCTAGGCCTGAGCACTGCTGCTGCACCTATTTAGCGACCAGGACGATGCAGAAGGCCCAGGAAAGCGCGCAGCGTGTTACTGAAGCTGACCTGAGGCTGCTGTTTCGCGCTGTGGAGCGAAGACGCCATATTTTGTTTCCAGACAGTGGCAAGAAGCCGGTGACCAGCGTCTTCTGCAAAACCTGGAGGGATGTCTCCAACAGGGTGACATCCAACAGTGTGGTTGGCAGGACTCCTGTACAATGCAGGAAGAAGTTTAATGGCCTCACTAGGATTGTCAGGGTGAGTACCCTTTCCAGTGTCCTCCTCATCCTTGCATGTGCACCTCACATTATGGACAAAGGGACCTGAAAGGCCTAATGGCCAGCCCTCATCCAGCAGCTATGGGACTGGCATGAGCATCAATTGCACATTCTGCACTTTACACACTGTTCAAGCTATTCCACCATGGGAGGCTGTGCAGGCAAGATCAGGGCTACACACCGTACTTAGAGGCCATCCTTTCTCTTGCAGGCCAAGCTGGCTAACAACAAGCGTAGCCAGCTTGTGACCGGGGGAGGCGGCCCTCAGCACCAGGAGCTCACCGACCTAGACCAGCGCGTGGAGCGCATCATGGGAGTCCGTGTCATTGGCCCCGTTGCCACTGGAGATGCCGACCCTGTTCTGGGCACCAATGGTAAGGACATGACCTTTTGGACCTCTCTCGTTCCACTTGCGCATCAGATCAACATCCTTTGCCACTGTCCGACCAATGCGGTGAATGGCACCACTCATGCCTCCCTTGCTGACACCCTGCCCTCACTCTAAAGCTACTCTTGTGCCTCCCTGCTTTCAGATGGTGAGGCGCCAGGTGAGGAGGAGGTCCCTGAAGCTGCCAGTGTCAGCCTTTCGGAAGAAGAGGAGGAGGAGGAGGAAGAGGAAGGCGGCCCATCAGTGGCACCCTCAGCCGCGCCAACCCATGGCGATGTAGGGGACACGTCTTCCCTGGAGGGGAGCCTGGGGGAAGGGTCGGAGGGGAGTCCAGTCCCTGGGCCCAGCGGCCTGCAGCAACGCGGGAGGGGAGGGGAAGCTCGGCGGCCTTCTCCCCAGAGGGTGAGTGCGGCCTCCAGTCCGGCGACGGTCAACACAGAGGAGGAGCGCCTCCTCGAGGAAATGGCCATCGACTCGGAGCGCAGGCACACGGAGCTCATGGGGGTAGTGGCACGGTTGCCTGACGCCATAGAGTCATTGGCTAAGAGTGTCAAGGAATTCGGGGCATCACAGGCCAGAAGTCTGGAGGAAGTCGGTGCAGCTCTGGCCAGGAGTCTGCAGCAATTCGGTGCAGCTCAGGACAGGAGTCTGGAGGAAGTCGGTGCAGCTCAGGCCAGGAGTCTGCAGGAAGTCGGGGCAGCTCAGGCAGCTAGTAGCCAAATGATCAGTGGTGCCGTCCAGTCACTGGCTGCTCTGATGCGGTCACAGACCAGGGCAACACGGGCACTAAAAGCTACCACACTCGCTGCGTCAGCCAGGCATCGCCAGGGCACCCGCCGCGCTGCAGCAGCACAGCGGTCTGTCCTTCAGCAGATTGCTGCGCATGCTGCAGTGCTGGCCCGGGCGAGTGCCAGAGTCTCAGGTGACCAGCGAGCGCCTGCCATCAGCCAGCTTGCTCCCATTCCTGCAGCCGCCACTGCCACTCCCCCAGTGGAGCTGCCACGAGCTGCTGGACAGACTGATGCTGCCCAGCCTCAGCTGCAGCAGTCACCAGCCGGCCCCTCGAGGGCCAGAGCTCGTCTAGGCCGACCCCCAACGGCATCTGGCATAGCGTCATGTGCCTCTCAGGAGCCTTCCCCCAGCCTTGCTGCAGCCACTGGGCTCACTTTGAGGAGGAGCAGCAGGGAGGGCAGGGGCCACGCAAAGATACCCAAGGCCTCGTCCTCGCGGGCCAAAAAGTAGAAGGTGTGGACAGTTGTGGGGTTTTTTTGAGGCCGAGAATTGCATATTTGTTTTTTGAAGGCCGAGGATGTGATGTTTGTTTTTTACGAAGGCCGAGGATGACGGCCATTTTTGTTGCACTGTTTTGTTAATCCTCTCCAGGTTGTGGGAGCGAGTAATGTAATGTGTCTGACTGTTTTTTGGGGGTTTCTTCTGTTTTTGTTTTTCATGCGGGAAGGGCACTGAGTTTGTGGAATGAACCATTTTCTTTATTCAGATTGTCCATGTTTGGACTTTGAAGCTTTTTTTGCCTTTACCGCCTGAGGGCTTGCAGAGCGGCTGCATTCATATTCTTTCATTGGCACAAGCCATTCCCTGACAGGGGGCCTAGAACCTACGTTCAATAAGCCGCCGACGGGTGACCCTTGCACCTTGTGCCTCCCTCCTGTGCTGGTCCTCCTCCTCCTCCTCCTCCTGCTCCTCCTCCTGAGGTGGTGCTCCAACCTGAGGTGGCAGTGCCTGAGTCCTGCGGATAGCCAGGTTGTGCAGCATGCAGCAAACGACCATGAAATGGGAGACTCGCTCTGGCGAATACTGCAGGGCTCCACCAGAACGATCCAGGCAGTGGAACCATTGCTTCAGGATGCCAATTGTTTGTTCGATGATGTTCCTGGTCGCTTGATGGCTTTCGTTGTATCGCTCTTCAGCAGGGGTCCTGGACACGCGGAGCGGGGTCATGAGCCAGGTACACAAAGGGTAGCCTTTGTCCCCGATAAGCCATCCTCTTGGGTGAGGCTGTGCCTGGAACATGTCAGCCACAGTTGTCTGTCGCAGGATAAAGGCATCGTGGCTGCTGCCTGGAAAGCAGGCATTGACAGCTAGGATGCGCTGCCTGTGGTCACACACCAGCTGTACGTTGAGGGAATGGTAGCCCTTCTGGTTGCGGTAATCCTCGGTATTCTCCAGAGGTGCCCACAAAGCCACATGCGTGCAGTCAATGGCGCCCTTCACCATGGGGAAGGCCGCTATTCTTGCAAATCCCATTGCAAGCTGCTGCTGCTTCTCCAGGGTCATGGGGAAGGAGATGAATTGACGTCTCCTTCTGAAAAGGGCATTGGTCACCTGGTGGATGCAGCAATGCACGGTGAACTGGGAGATGTTAGCAATGTCCCCAGCAGTGGATTGGAAGGAGCCGGTGGCATAGAAGTTCTGAGCCACCGTCACCTTCACTGCCACCGATAGAGACGTCCTGCACCTCAGCTGTGGCTGCAGATCTCACTGAAGCAGCTGGCAGATCTCTGTGACCACCTCCCTTCTGAATCGCAGCCTCCTAACACACGGCTTGTCAGACATGTTGACATAGGAGAACTGCTGGCGGTATACCCTGAGTGGGTAAGGCCTCCCTTGCCGACGCCTGTTGCCCCCTCTGCGTCTAGCCAGGGCTACCACTCTCTCACGGCGTCTGTGAGCCCTTTGGACGTAATGCTGCAAGCCAGCGTTGACAGCCCCCATAATATGCTGGCAAACAATGAGATATCAATGAAGGCAAAGAGAATTGCAAAGCTGTGGCCTGAAGCCAGAAATACCTGTTCTAGTGTTGGGCCAAAGCAGTAAGCTCTCTACCTTGGTCTCTCTCGAAAAATCCGTCTCACAAGACTGAGTGCTGCAAAATGGCTGCCCTTTATAGTGCAGGGGAAGTGCCCTTTAATTTGCGCTCCCCGCGGCCCGCATCGGCTGTGCACCGTTCCACTCCACAGTCATTAGGGCCGCCAGGCGCACAATGGGGCGGCGCAACTGAAGTTCCTGTTTGGGGCGCCCAAAGGGCGTTGCACGAGGAAATGACGTCATGATCTGTGCGCGCAGCTGAGTGCACGCAAAGACTTTGCGCCGGCGCTAAATGTCTACTGAAGTTGGGGCGAGGCGCAGATCGCGCTGCGCCCGGGCGCTAAGTGCCTTGCGCTCGAGATCTACTCCTCCTAAGGCGCTAACGCCTGGCGCAGCCAACTGAATTTCTAGGCCTATTACTTTTAAAGCTGCAATATTGAGGTCATCACCAATATTGCAAGATTTGGTACACCGCCTGTTCTGGAGGAGTTGTAGCACTGGGACTGAGTGCAGTGCAGGGTCAGGGTGCGAAGTGCAAGGGGAGCTGCCTTCACTACTCCAGTGGGAATAGCGTCAGCACCACTACTGCGAGTTTACACTTTCTACTTGCAAATAATGTTTTTGAACATTTCCAATATCAATTTCAAACATTTCTCTTAATCTGACGTAGGAAACAAAATAAAACTTACCTGAATCTATTAGTTCAATGACTGTAACTACTGCTAATTATGACTTAACCTGATTGAGTCGCTGGAGGATTGATTTGTGGTTAAATATAGGCTCCCTTCCATTGCCTCAGCCGTGCGCCAGTCAGAGTCCTTTAGCTCCGACAGAATTCATCCATTCTCACAGCAAAAGGGGCAACCAACTATTCTGCTGATATAAGATAATGGCCTACAAATTCAGTTGCGTTCGCCAGCCATTAACGCCATAAGAGGGGTATATTTCTAGCGCTAGGCACTTAGCGCCCGGGCGCAGGCCGATCTGCGCCTATGCCCAAATTCAGTAGACATTTAGCGCCGGCGCAAAGTGTTTGCGCCCGCTCAGCTGCGCGCGCAGCTTATGACGTCATTTCGTCGTGCAACGCTGTTTGTGCGCCCCAAACCGGAAATTCAGTGGCGCCCGCCCAATGTGGGCATGGCGCTGTTAAGAACTGTGAAGTGGAACGCAACAGAGGCCCTGTGGGCCTCGGAGAGCGCTAATTAAAGGGCACTTACACTGACCTATAAAGCCGAGCCATTTTGCTGCAATGACTTTACTGCTTTGGATTTCTGGACAGAGACCAAGGAACAGAGCTTACTGATTTGGGACAACATAGGAGAGGTATTTTTGGCTTCTGGCCAGAGCTTTGACATTTGAATCATTGTGATTTCACTGTTTGCAAGTTTATTATGGGGGCTGTATGGGGTTCCAACCCTCAGTTGCAGCATTATGTGCGAAGGGCTCGCAGACGCTGTGTGAGAGGACCAGCCATGCCTAGACGCAGAGGGGCCATCAGGCGTCGGCAACGTAGGCCTTTCCCACTCAGGCAATACCGGCAGCAGGTGTCCTATCTCACCATGACTGCGGCGCATTGTGTTAAGAGGCTGCGCTTCAGAAGGGAGGTGGTTGCAGAGATCTGCCAGCTGCTTCACAGAGATCTGCGTCCACAGCTGATGTGCAGGACGTCTCTCTCGGTGGAAGTGAAGGTCATGGTGGCTCTGAACTTTTATGCAAGCCGCTCCTTCCAAGCCGCTGCTGGGGACATAGTGAACATCTCCCAGTTCGCCGCACATCGCTGCATCCGGCAGGTCACCGTTGCACTTTTCGTGAGGAGACACCAATTCATCTCCTTCCCCATGACCCTAGAGAGGCAGGAGCAGCATGCAGTCAGATTTGGCAGGATCGCGGACTTCCCCATGGTGCAGGGCGCCATTGACTGCACGCATGTGGCTGTGCGGGCACCTATCGACAATGCCAAGGATTATCACAACCGGAAGGGCTGCCATTCCCTCAATGTACAGCTGGTGTGTGACCACAGGCAGCGCATCCTAGCTGTCAATGCCCGCTTTCCAGGAAGCAGCCATGATGCATTTTTCCTGCGCCAGACTACTGTGGCTGACATGTTCGAGGCACAGCCTCCACCAAGGGGATGGCTTACTGGGGACAAGGGCTACCCTTTGTGTACATGGCTCATGACCCCGCTCCGCGCGCCTAGGACCCCAGCGGAGGAGGCATACAATGAAAGACATCAAGCCACAAGGAACATCATCGAACAAACGATTGGCATCCTCAAGTTCCGGCGGATCTCTATAGTATTCGCCGGATAGAGTCTCCCAGTTCGTCGTCGTGTGCTGCATGCTGCACAGCCTGGCTATCCGCAGGACTCAGGCACAGCCACCTGACGTTGCACCACCACCTCAGGAGGACGAGCAGGAGGACCATGAGGAGGAGGAGGAGGAGGACGAGGAGTACCAGCCCAGAAGGGATCCACAAGGTCCAAGGGCCGTCCGCCGGCGGCTTATTGAACGACACTTCTAGGCCCCCTGTCAGGGAATGGCCTGTGGCAATGAACGCACCTGAATGCAGCCGCTCCGCAAGCCCTCAGCCGGTTGACGCAACAACCACTTGAAACATGACACCTGGACATGCTGATTAAATTTAAAGCTTTAGTTTACAAACTCAGGGCCCTTCCCACATGAAACAGAAAAACAGACGAGCCCCCCAAAAAACAGTCAAAAACATCTGTCTCTCCCACAACCTGGGGAGGAATAACAAAATGTGCCCACCCAATTGGCCTTCATCATCGGCCTTACAAAATTATGCCCCCCCCTCCACAACACAAACACCCCCATAAAAACAAAAAATGCCTTCATCTTCGGCCTTACCAAAATAAGCCCCCCCCAGAACACAAACACCCCCATATAAAAAAAACCGCTATCACCACACTCTAATGGGTGGGCCGAGAGGGCGAGTCCTTATGCAGGCTTCTCCGGCCCCTGCCCGACCTGCTGCTCCGCCTCAACCTGGGCCCTGTGGGTGTGGCAAGGCTGGGGGAAGGCTCATGAGGGCCACAAGGCGTGACGGCAGATGCCCTTGGGGTTCGGCCTAGATGAGGCCCGGCCCGGGAGGGGCCGGCTGCTGACTGCTGCAGCTGTGGCTGGCCAGCATCAGACTCAGCAGCAGCTCGTCGCACCTTGGCTGGGGGTGTGGCAGTTTCGGCTGCACCAATGGGGGCAAGCTGGCTGATGCCAGGCGCGCGCTGTTCACCAGAGACACTGGCACTCGGCCGGGCTGGCAGTGCAGCAAGCGCAGCAATCTGGTGGAGGCCAGACCGCTGTGATGCAGCAGGGCGGTGGGGGCCCTGGCGATGCCTCCATGCCACAGCGAGTGTGGCAGAAGTGAGTGCCCGAACTGCCCTGGTATGTGCCCGCATCAGATCTGCCAGTGTCTGGACGGCACCACTCATGGACTCGCGACTCGCGTCCTGTGCTGCCGCGAGTTGCTGGACACCCCTGTCCTGCGCTGCCGCGAGTTGCTGGACACCCCTGTCCTGCGCTGCCTTGAGTTGCTGGACACCCCTGTCCTGCGCTGCCGCGAGTTGCTGGACACCCCTGTCGTGTGCTGCCGTGAGTTGCTCGACCCCCCTGGCCTGTGATTCCCCAAAAGCGACCACACTATGAGCCAGGGACTCAATGGCCTGAGGCAACTGTCCCACAACCCCCATGAACTCATTGTGGCACTGCTCCGATGCCGCGGACATCTCATCAAGGAGGCACACCTCCTGGGCGAGGACCGTCTCCGGACTGGAGGGCGGACTCTCCCTCTGGGGAGAAGGCCGCCAAGCGGCCCGACCCTTCCCGCGTGCCTCGACCCCACTGGGCCCAGGAACTGCCCTCCCCTGCAACACTTCCCCCCTCTGGGGAGAAGGCCGCTGTGCTGCCCGACCCTTCCCGCGTGCCTCGACCCCACTGGGCCCAGGAGCTACACCCCCCTGCAATACTTCCCCCTGCCTCTCCTCCAGGCCAGATGTCTCCCCTCCATTGCCATCCCATGGCGCGGATGAGGTTTCCCCCGATGTGCCACCTTCCTCCTGGTCCTCGTCGTCCTCCTCCTCCAAGGGCCTGGCACTCTGAGCTTCAGGGACCACCTCCTCCTCACCAGCTGAAAGCAGGAAGGCACAAGAGTAGCTTTAGAGTGAGGACAGGGCATCAGCGAGGGAGGCATGAGTGGTGGCATTATGCGCATTGGTCGGACAGTGGGAAAGGATGTAGATCTGAAGTGCAAGGGCAACGAGGGAGGTCCAACATGTCACGTCCTTACCAGTGGGTCCCAGTACAGGGTCCGCATCTCCAATCTCCAATGGCAACAGGGCAAGTCACCCGGCCACGCATGAGTCGAGCCATGCTCTCCTCCAGCTCACTGAGCGCCTGGTTCTGGGGACGGCATCCCCCGGTGGCAGACTGGCTCCTCAAATTCCACGCCAGCTTGGCCTGCAAGAGAAAGGACGGCCTCTAAGTACAGTGTGGTGCCCTGTTGCTGTGTGCACTGCCTCCCATGGTCGAATAGCTTGGCCAGTGTGGTGCCCTGTTGCTGTGTGCACTGCCTCCCATGGTCGAATAGCTTGGCCAGTGTGATGCCCTGTTGCTGTGTGCACTGTCTCCCATGGTCGAATAGCTTGGCCAGTGTGTTAAGTGCAGAAAGTGCTATTGATGATCATGCCAGTGCCATAGCTGCAGGAGGAGGGCTGGCCATTAGGCCTTTGAGGTCCCTTTGCCCATAATGTGAGGTGCACATGCAAGGATGAGGAGGACACTGGAAAGGGTACTCACCTTCACCATCCGAGTGAGGTCGTTGTACTTCTTGCGGCATTGGTCCGCACTCCTGGGGACATCGCTGGTGGATGACACCCTGTGGGCGATTTTCTTCCAGGCTCTACTGTACTGCCTCCTGGGAGCCTTCTTGCCACTGTCCGGGCACAAGATCTCTCTTTTCTTTTCCACACCATTAACCAGCACCCTCAAAGCATGCTGGGAGAAGTGCTTCGCTCGTTCACGGGCCTTCTCCATGGCTTCAGGCGCTATTTGGGTCCACCAGCAGTGTTGAGGCCTAGCTGCACGGCTCCACTATGCAGGGCGTGGCAGCAGTCAAAGTCGACCCTTCCCCCTTTAAGAGCTGGCCGGCATCAGGGTGTCTGCTGTCAATCAAAACATGACCGCACCTGCGCTGCGCCCGGCCTTGGCATTTTCAGTCCGCATCGCCGGCTTAGCGCCTGAAGATAGCAGTGCAACGCTAGTTTCAGCACTCGCCCAAACTCTTGGCCAAATCTACTGAATTTCGGCGAAGTGGCCTACACTTTCCGGCGGGCGCTAACTTTAGCGACCGCCCGACTTTACCGCCCCAAAAGTGGCCAGACTGAATTTCTAGGCCAATTACTTTCCGATTCTTGCAGCCGTCGGTGTCCCCGGTGAGCCATTTTAACCTGTTTGATATTAGTCGGTGATAATTGTCTCCTTGTTCTTACTGCCTGTTGGTTAGTGTAACGCGTTTTCTGGATAACAGCTTTACAAAATCAGTAGTGACTGAAACTACCAGTGAACCGCCTGTCCGCACTTACATGTTCCACTTAATATGATCAAATTAATGATGTTATAAAGCTCTTGGAAGCTCCAACACAAGAATTTTAGCGGACTTTCAGACCGTCTTCACACCCCGTGCAGAGTGAGCGCTGCAGCGGCTCATTAAAATGTGTGGGCGGGTTTCCCAGGTAATAGATCCAATACTAATCCTGTTCTCGCACTGCTCCGTGTGGATAATCACACCGAATGGAGTAAAATGCTCTCCACAGGTATCTCCTTATATATTTTAAGGAGACGCTGGAACATTATTTCTCTCCTCTCTCTTTCATACAGCGAACTTGGTGACAATGGTGATTCTCTCCCGAGGAAACTGCGGCCTTTCCAAGTGTATCTCTGTCTACATGGTGGCCATGGCAACAGCAGATCTACTGGTCATGATCTTCAATGTAATGGTGTATCATATTTCCAGTTATCACTTTCCATTTTCGTTCCTGTCTCTCACTCCCGTGTATAATTTTATTATATACATCACTACTGTCAACCTCGATTTGTTTGTTTGGTTCACTGTCTCCTTCACATTTGACCGATGTGTAGTTATCTGCAGCCAGAAGTTTAAAACAATGTATTGCACCGAGAGAACTGCGGTCGTGGTTGTAACAACGTTCTCTGTTGTGATCTTGCTAAGGAACATACCCTTGATGTTTGCATTTGAACCTCAGAAAATCATTAACAGGGTGCAGTGGGGCTGCCGATCAAGTGTGGCTTTCTTTACCTCACCTCCAGTTGCAGCCTACTTCTGGTTTCACACAGTCTGGCTAGTTTGGCTTCCTTTTACTTTAATCGTTTTGTGTAATACTTTGACAGTCAGGCGCATTTTAGTGGCCAGCAGAGCCCGCAGGGGACTCCGGGGTCAGAGCAGTGAGAATCAGAGCGATCCAGAGATGGCGAACCGAAGGAAATCCATAATTTTACTCTTCACTATATCGGGCAGTTTTATACTCTTGTGGCTGACTGCTGTCATTAGTTTTGCATCTACCGGACTGACAAACCCCAATTATTACCGAGGCGACCGCACAAAACCAGCTTATATCGCCACTGAAACTGGAGCTATGCTCAAGCTTTTGAGTTCCTGTATAAACCCTTGTATTTATGCAGCGACCCAGAGCAAATTCAGAGAAGAGCTGAAGAAAGTGCTGAAATTTCCCTGGACACTTATTCTAAGACTGGTTAGCAAATGAAAGAAATACGAGCTAGGGCTCCAATTGGAACATTAGAATTGACTGTTAGTTCCTAATGCAGCTTAGACTGGGGTCCTCAATCCATACAGCTACATCAAGATGGTTCTTGTAAAATCCCACAGGCACGCAGAAATATCTGTGCCCCCTATGGCATTTAACCTAGCATTGAACCTGGGTTTCCACAGTTCAGTAACTGATTAATCTGCCCATTAAGGACATTCCACCTTAAGTATGAAAAGTGTCAGTGACGAAAGAAGTTTAATAATGGAATAGAATATTTGATCAACGGGTTTAATATCGGACAGAGCGAGGACTGCAATTTAATTCTACCGTTTCATTGACAGGAATATCCGCCAGATTTAGGTTACGATTTGGTGGTTTAGAACTCCTGGTGACCTTACTTATTCTCGCAGGTTTGCTGAAAATGCTGCCTTGACTGATTGCAGCTGCACCAACCCCTCAACTCGTCTCCTGTGAAGTAGGAGCAGTGCCGCTGTCTCCTTCACAGTGTCGCAATGTTTCACCCTTTTTATGAATGTTAACTGAAGTTGCCTCGTTTTACGGTTTTTTCTTCTGATGTTTCTATTATCGAGAATTAGTTGAATAATTAGCAGTTACATTAATGTAAAGCTGATATTTGCTTTTACCAAAGTTGACGCAGGGAACCTGACTGCAGTTAAGCTGAATCAGCGACCTGTGTAAGAATTCATAATATCTTAAATAATAGGGGAAGTTAATTCAACGATTTGCGCAATGTGATAGTCAGGTATTGACATGGAACAATCCTCTGTCTGCTTTGGTCGTTTATCAATTGGTTTTGACCAGGTATCCCGGTGTAAGGCAGTGTATTCGGAGGTCTGCCCGGCACCACTGGGGACCTAGGTTTGAGAGCGTTACTTGGTGCAAAGACATCAGATGAAAACTTGAGCCAATTAAGTAACATTTTTTCCGCCTGTTGTGCCTCAGCTGAAACTGTTTTCCAATATAAGAAGCGATGTTTGGGCTAGTGATTGGAAGATGTGGAGGAGACGCGGCCCCGGAGATCGGGCAAATTCACCGTTCACGCTGCAGGATGTGTAACATCAGCAGAGGAGATGTCGCGGATTGATTCCACTGGTCTGATCTTCAATATACCCGGTTACACATAGAATACAGCCAGCGCAGTGTCCACTCCATCTTTACACGTCTTCTGTGGTTGATGGGCATCGCATATATTGGGTACCCTGTTGGTTCAAATTTCCTTTAAAATTTATTGGCTGGAATGTGTTTTATTTTTCATAGACGGTTTGTGCGCTGTCATCCACCTACCGATGCCGGCAAATCTCCGCACGGCTTTGCTTTGCGCCCAGTTGGGCACTTGCCAATGGTTATAGGACAAGCATGATATTCAGTTCTAGTGAAGTTAATGTAACTTAATATTGCGCCCATTGTATAAGGCGGTCGATGCAATACCGATCGTTTCGTGTCCCCCGCTCATGCCCAATGTTGTCCTATTTGGTGATTTATCTGATTGTTGTTTGTGGGACCTTGTTGTGCGTAAATTAGCTTCCACATGTCCTGACATTACTGCAGTGACTACACTTTAAAAGTACTTCATTCGCTGTGAGGTGCGTTAGGACGTCCTGAGGCATTGAGAGGCGCTATATAAATGCAAGTGATAGAAACTCTTCTTGACGATAAGGCAAAATCGCAACATTTCCTGTTATAGGCAACGCCCAATATTCAGTTCCATAGCAGCGTATAACAGGCGAGCGATGCGACGCCGCCAGTTTGCCCTCTCTTCCCATGGTTAATTTCACCCCAAGTTCTTTATTTTCAGCCAATCCTCCAGGACTAGTTGTAAGGTGCATTACAGCCACCCCAATTTAAGCTGCTTGAAACACAAGTTCTAAAGTTAGTTCTCGATCCATTTGTGTTTAATGGAAACTGAAAATCTTGAAACTAAACTTATTTTCAATTTCGGCCTGGGTGGAAATCTGGCAGGAACAGACTGTCCGCCATTCATTCAAGCCGCCAGATTTCCCTTATATTGGCCTAGAAATTCAGTTCGGACGCTATTGCGGCGCTAAAGTTGGGCGCTCGGCAAATTTAGCGGCCGCCGGAAAGTGCAGGCGAGCTCGCCGAACTTCAGTAGATTTGGCCAACTTTTTGGCCGAGCGCTGCAATAGGCGTTGGAACCCTGTGTTCAGGCGCTAATCCGGCGATGCGGCCTGATAACGCCGATTCCGGGCGCAGCGCAGGTGCGATCATGTGGTGAGTGTCAGCAGACACCCTGACGCCGGCCAGCTCTTAAAGGGGGAAAGGTCAACTTTGACTGCAGCCACGCCCTGCATGCTGTCGCCCTGCAACTAGCCCTCAGGACTGGTTGTGTACCAAATCAACGCCTGGAGGTAATGGAGAGGGCCCGTGAAAGAGCCCAGCGGTTCTCTGACCATGCGCTGGGTGTGCTCCTTCATGGGGTACGCAAGAGAAGACGGGTCGTGTGCCTGGCTAGTGGCAGGAAGGCTCCCAGGAGCCAGTTCAGGGAGGCGTGGACCAAAATTGCCCGGAGGGTCTCCTCCAACTCCGATGATCCCAGGAGTGCGGACCAGTGCCGCAAGAAATACAATTACCTATGTCGGCTGGTCAAGGTGAGTACCCTTTCCAGTGTCCCCCTCATCCTTGCATGTGCACCTCCCATTAGGGCAAAAGGGACATCAAAGGTCTAATGCCCAGCCCTCCTGCCGCTGCAATGGCACTTGCATGTTAATCAATAGCTCTTTCTGCACTTATCACACTGTCCAAGCTATTCCACCATGGGAGGCCTCACACATAGCAACAGGGCACCACACTGTCCAAGCTATTCCACCATGGGAGGCCTCACACACAGCAACAGGGCACCACACTGTCCAAGCTATTCCACCATGGGAGGCCTCACACACAGCAACAGGGCACCACACTGTCCAAGCTATTCCACCATGGGAGGACTCACACACACCAACGGGGCACCACACTGTACTTAGACGCCCTTCTTTCTCTTGCAGGCCAAGCTGGCGAGGAGCGACAGGAGCCTGCGTGTTGCTGGTGGAGGCCCTCGCGATTACCAGGAGCTAACGGTTCTGGAAGAGAGGGCGGCCCGACTCCTGCGTCACACGGTGACTGGGCCTGTGGCGCTCGGCGACGCCGACCCTATACTGGAACCCACTGGTAAGGACAGGACCGGGTGCACCTCTCTCCTTGCCCTCACGCATCAGATCGACATCCTTCCCCACTGGCCGAAAAATGTGCATAATGCACCAGTGCGGCCTCCCTCGCTGTCGGCCTGTACTCACTCTAAAGCTACACTTGTGCCTTCCTGCTTTCAGCTGGTGAGGAGGAGGTGCTCCCTGAAGCCCAGACAGCCAGGCCCTCGGTGGAGGAGGACGTCGAGGAGCAGCAGGAAGGCGCCGCCTCGGGGGAACCCTCCTCCGCTCCAGGAGATGGCAATGAAGGGGAGACGTCTGGCGTGCTGGAGAGCCAGGGGGAGGCGGGGGAGGGGAGCCCCGAACCTGGTCCCAGTGGCATGGACGCACGCGGCAAGGCTCCGGCGGCATGCCAGCCTTCTGCCCAGAGGGGGGAGGCGGTGGAGGGGAGTGCAGAACCTGCTCCCAGTGGCGTGGCCGCACGCGGCAAAGCTCCGGCGGCACGCCAGCCTTCTGGCCAGAGGGTGGAGGTGCCCTCCAGTCCGGACTCGGACGTCGCCCAGGAGGTGCGTCTCCTGGATGAGATGTCGGCAGCGTCGGAGCGGCGGCACGTCGAATTCATGGAGGTGGTGGCACAGATGCCTCACGCCATCGAAAGCCTCGCACAAATTGTGGTGGCTTTCGGCCAATCCCAGGCCAGGGGGCTGGAGCAAATCGCAGCAGCGCACGCCAGGGTGGTGGAGCTCCTTGTGGCAGCGCATGAGAGGGGGGTGCAACAACTCGAGGCAGCGCAGCACGCCAGTCGCCAGCTGAGTGGTGCTGGGCAGACAATGGCACTGCAGATGCGGGCACATGCCGGCGCAGTTGGGGCACTGACTTCTGCCACCCTCGCACTGGCGCGGAGGCATTGCCAGGCCAGCCGCCGCCCTGCTGCCGCACACCGGTCTGGCGACCAACAGTTTGGCGCGCTTGCTCCCCGGCCAGGCCGCCCGAGTGCACGTGTGTCTGGCGAGCAGTGCGCGCCTGGCATCACCCACCTTGTCCCCATTGGTGCAGGCGAGCCTGCCACTCCCCCAGCCAGGGTGCAAGGAGCTGCTGCAGGCAGTGAAGAGGGCCACCCACAGCTGCAGCAGCCACCAGCTGGCCCATCCCGGGCCCGCCCTCGTGTAGGCCGACCCCCAAGGGCATCTGGCGAGACGCCTTGCTGCCCTGAAGATCCTTCCCCCAGCCTCGCCACAGCCTCACGGCCCAGCTTGAGGCGCAGCAGCAGGAGGGGCCGGGGCAAAAGACGGCTGTTGACGGACTCGCCCTCTCGCCGCACCGAATAGAGTGTGGTGAGCGAGGGTTTGGGTGATGCGGGGGCTTCTGTTCTGGGGGGCATTATGTTGTTTGGTTTTATGGGGGTGTTTGTGTTGTGGGGTGGCTTGTTTTTGTTAGGCCAGTGAGGAAGGCCATTTGGATGTTGATGTTTTGTTAGTCCTCCCCAGGTTTTGGCAGTGACAGAAGTTTGTGACTGTTTTTTGGGGGTCTTCTCTGTTTTGCTCTTCCATATGGGAAGGGCCCTGAGTTTTTGAAATAAAGATGTTTATTTATTCACCATGTGCAGGTGTCATGTTTCAAGTGGGTGTTGGGTTAACCGGCTGAGGGCTTGCGGAGCGGCTGCCTTCAGCTGCGTTCAGTGGCCCAGGCCATTCCCTGACAGGGGGCCTAGAAGCGTCGAGCAATAAGCCCCCGGCGGACGGCCCTTTGACCTTGTCGCTCCCTCCTGGCCTGGTGCTCCTCCTCCTCAGGGTCCTTCTGCTCGTCCTCCTGAGGTGGTGGGCCAATGTCAGGTGGCAGTGTCTGAGTCCTGCGGATAACCAGCTTGTGGAGCATGCAGCACACCACGACGAACTGGGAGACTCTATCCGGCGAATACTGAAGAGACCCGCCCGAACGATCCAGGCAACGGAACCGTTGCTTGAGGATGCCTATCGTTTGCTCTATTAGGTTCCTTGTGGCTTGATGGCTTTCGTTGTATGCCAGATCCGCTGGGGTCCTGGGCGCGCGGAGCGGGGTCATGAGCCATGTGCACAAAGGGTAGCCCTTGTCCCCGATAAGCCATCCCCTTGGTGGAGGCTGTGCCTGGAACATGTCAGCCACAGTAGTCTGGTGCAGGATAAAGGCATCGTGGCTGCTTCCTGGGAAGCGGGCATTGACAGCTAGGATGCGCTGCCTGTGGTCACACACCAGCTGCACATTTAGGGAATGGTAGCCCTTCCGGTTGCGGTATTGCTCGGCATTGTGGATAGGTGCCCGCATAGCCACATGCGTGCAGTCAATGGCGCCCTGCACCATGGGGAAGGCCGCGATCCTGGCAAATCCGACTGCACACTGCTCCTGCTTGTGTTGGGTCATGGGGAAGGAGATGAATTGGTGCCTCCTCGCGAAAAGTGCTTCGGGGACCTGTCGGATGCAGCGATGCGCGGCGAACTGGAAGATGTTCGCAATGTCCCCAGCAGCGGCTTGGAAGGAGCCGCTTGCATAAAAGCTGAGAGCCACCGTGACCTTCACTTCCACCAAGAGAGACGCCCTGGACATGAGCTGTGGCTGCAAATCTGCGTGAAGCAGCTGGCAGATCTCTCCAACCACCTCCCTTCTGAAGCGTAGCCTCTTAACACAATGCGCCGCAGTCATGGTGAGATATGAGACCTGCTCCCGGTATTGCCTGACTGGGTAAGGCCTACGTTGGCGATGCCTAATGGCCCCTCTGCGTCTAGGCATGCCTGGCCCTCTCTCAAAGCATCTGCGAGCCCTTCGCACAAAATGTAGCAACTGAGGGTTGGCCCCCCATGCAGCCCCCATTACAAAGTTCCAAACAGCAAAATCACAAGGATGCAAATGTCAAAGCACTGGCTAGAAGCCAAAAATACCTCTCCTATGGTGTCCAAAATCAGTAATCTCTGTGCCTTGCTCTCTGTGCAGAAATCCAAAGCAGTAAAGTCATTGCAGCGAAATGGCTGGCTTTTATGGGTGAGTGGATGTGCCCTTTAATTAGGGCTCCCCGAATCCCACAGGGCCTCTGTTGAGTTCCATTTCACAGTTCTTAGCAGCGCCACGCCCACATCGGCCGGGCGCCACTGAATTTCCGGTTTGGGGCGCACAAACGGCGCTGCACGACGGAATGACGTCATAAGATGCGCGCGCAGCTGAGCGGGCGCTAACACTTTGCGCCAGCGCTAAAGCCCAGCTGAATTTCGGCGTAGTCGCAGATCCGGCGGTGCCCGGCCGCTAAGTGGATAGCGCCGGAAATCTGGCGCTAACGGCTGGCGCAAACAGCTGAATTTCTAGGCCATTGATTCTAATGATAAAGTCAATTGGGCAGCGTGTTAAATGTCCCATCGGCAGTTTACACCCATGGAATTTGAAACGTTCACATGGACCTGTGGCTTATTTGGCTGAACTAACTAAAGCGGAGCAAAGGTCAGTAGAGCTGGAATTATTATCTTGTTCCATATTCTCCGAATACTAATTAATATAGTGCCGATGCTGTTGAAGCAGCCATCAATTGTTTCAAGACTCTGCCAACATGGTCAGTTGGCCAGAGGCAGCATTTGAATTGTGGGTCAGATTTCTGTTTCTGTAGATGAAACCGACTCTCATAAATTCTTCGACGCAGCAACAGGTTTAAATGTTTGCTGTAAATCTATTGCATAAAGAGATAGAAAGAAAGACTGGAATAGTTGGGATATAACTGGCGCGAAGTTCTCCATTGTGTATCTATAAGTCGGAACACACTGATCACGTTGGATGTGTTTGTATAACAGTGCAGAGAGTTCTGTGGTCTTAGACTGTTAGTGCAGGATTACAGAGTTCCGTCCTGAGTCTGACGGCCGCACTTAGCGTTGAAATCTGCCATATATTCCATTCAATGTTCGAAGAATCTAAAGGGATCTTTACCTTGGCTGGAATTCATACATTTTGCGTTAGATTAAAGGTACAATTCAATGCTCAGAGCTGATTTACACAAGTGAATTGATCTCGAAAACACAGTAAGCATAAATATTAGCAATGTATTTGTTATACTTGAACTACAAAAAACAAAACAAAACTGCTGAACAAACAAACTGTAGGGAGTGAAAGATTCAGGAGCGCCTTAATATTATTGGTGACACGTCACAGAAATGCCTGAGCGTTGCACCCATCGGCTGCTTGTGTCAGAAGTGCAGCGAACCAGATTCACCTTAGAAAGCCCCCAACGTCATCATGAGCCCCTACTCCAGACTGCAGCGCTCTTCATGATGGGCCGCAGGAAATGAGGTCACAGTCTGATTGTCTTACAACAGGAAATGCCGCCGCCGATCAGTGCCTGTGTCAGAATGCTTCGGCTTTCTCAGTGACCAGATGTCAGTTTCCCCAGTCCTGGAATTCTGCTGGACCAACAAGTTAGGGCAGTAAAACCCAACGCCAAGCGCGTCAGCCCCAGGATAACAGTTCACTCTACAATCTACAAGCAAAGATCATAAGACAATTGGAACAAATATCACTGGGCAAAGCAATTCGAACAGTAACTCTATAATGCCTAAAGTGCCATTTAAAAAAACTAGATTTAATGTAATGTAATTAATTTCATTTCATTTACATTCATTTATTTCAATTTAATTAAGTTTAATGTACACTCGTTAAATTTAATTTAACGTTATTTTATTGTCAAGCTCTCTTTAAGCTTACATTTTAATTTCTGTCACTGTTGAATTTAAATGAAGCATCTTACATTGATAACAACAGTGGATATTCGTGAGACATGCTTGAACTCCAGAGCGCTTCACCTGCCCATGATAATCACGTGCCCATGAAGTGCCTCCATCTGCTCCAACTTTAGCTCAGTTTTGCTCAGCTTGAGGAGCGGAATGAATCGCTGCATGGCTGAGACTTTGCTCGACCACATGTCCCAGGAGCTGGTCACCCCGCAGCTATAGTGAGTTCCGGTGGATAATAAGTCGGTGGCCATTGGCAGGGTGCGCAGGTGGTTCAGGGGTCCTCTGGGAGTGTGGCACCCTGAAGAGTGGACCTATTAGGGAACTGAAAGGAGATCTCCTTGTGCAAGCAGGGGGCATGGCTTACGTACTAAATGACTACTTTGCATGTGTCTGCACTAAATAAAAGTATGCGGCCAACGTCACAGTATAAGAAGCGATAGTTGAGAAATTGGATAGGAAAAACATAAATAAAGAGGAGACATATAAAGGGTTGGCATCGCTCAAAGTAGAAAAGTCAACTGTCCAAATGGGCTGTATCCGAGGTAGCTGATGGAAGTAAGGGTTGAAATTGCAGATACTCTGCACAAAATCTTCAAATCCTCCTTAGATATATGGGAGTGCTGTCAGAGTTGCAATGGATTGCAAATATGACACCATTCAAAAAAGGGGAGAGGGATAAACCTGACAAATATAGGCCAGTCAGCCTAACGTCGTGTGGAAACATTTGGAGACAATAATCCGACAGCAACTTATTTAGTACTTGGACAATGTGGGTTAATCCATGAAAGCCAGCACGGATTGTTTTACGAACTTGATCGAGTCCTTTCATGAAGTAACAGAGCGGGTAATGATGATAGTGCAGTTGATGTTGTAAATATGGACTTTAAAAAGGCGTTTGATAAAGTAATACATGATAGACCTGTTAGCAAAACTGAAGCATAATTGAAGTCAAAATTGAAATCAAAATTGAAATCAGAAACAGGAGTCTTAAGATAGATGTTAGGTCAATAATTCAGCGGAACACCAAGTTGAATACAAATTAGGAAGGGTTTTGATAAATTATTTTCGAAGAGACTGTTTCCAGGGGCAGACTTCTCGTTAACCAAAGGACATATAAGAACATAAGAAATAGGAGCAGGAGTAGGCCATTCGGCCCTTCGATCCTGATTCGCCATTCAAAGAGATCCTGGCTGACCTTCTGCCTCTTTTCCATTCACTGGCCTTATCGCCATATGACAGATTTAAGGTAAATGGCAAAAAAACAGCGGGGAGTAGAGGTAAAACTGAATGAAAAAAATAAGTAGCAGAGGTGTGGGACTATCTCTTTCAAAGAGCTGGTGCAGGTACGTTGGGCCAAATGGCCTCCTTCTTTACTGTATAATTCTGCGATTCTATGATTGTATGATCCCCGTGCCATTTTTCTTAGTGAGTGGCAGTGTAGCGTGTAAATGTAACAAATGCTCCAGGAAGAAAGCGAGGAGACTGATTGTGGGAAGCGATTATGGAATCTTGAGCTAACTTTGGGAGATGTGGGTTCACAGTGAAGAGCTCAGGCTGCACAGAAAGGCACAAATTCAAGTGACCCATCCGCGAGGCCTTTCTCACCAATTACCACCAACAGTTAACTAAGGGTGAAAGGGTTTTTATTTCCTTCAAGAGAAATTAGAATAAATCAGAAAAGTACAGCATTTTTTAATGTTTGCTAGTGGTTCAATTAAAGCGCCTCACGCACTGTATCCAATCATTACAATATACAACTCCCAGAATGCAGCAACCTATTTGTGCACATCATTCCGTGTAACTCAATTCTGCAATGCAGCCTAACCCCGCCCCTGCACTCCTTCGGTCCAATTCCTCAGTGAGGAGTTAAAGGAGTGAATGAAGGATCCGTCTGATTCCGCAGCATAGAAATTTCACGATAATAAACCATAGCTTTGAAACAACGGGATCGCCACGACTTGGGAAGATACCTGGATTCACAACACCATACATTCCGTGCATGTTTTGATGCTATGGGCCCATTCAACACAACACAACAGAATTCCCTTTTTAATTCAATGGTGTGCATATAACTGATTCTGCAGCTTTGGATTTGTTACAGTAGGGACAGGCACCGCAGATGATTCAATTAACAACTGTGAGGATTATTAGGATAAATCGGCAACTTAACAAAATAAAGTTAAATAATAGAGTTCCTACTATTGCCTCCTAAACTGCAGTAATTATAATGACAGGTTTACTCCATTTTTAGGTGTATTTTTGATTCTATTCGCTTCGTTCAGGACAACTTTCTTGCTTTCTTCTTTGTATATCTTGATTGTTAAACTCCTCAGATTGAAGTTCATCAGTTTACCTTTGCCTGTGTGACAAAGCACATGGATGTTGCAGTTTGTTTATAGAAAGTTATGTTTGTCATGTGATAAACTTTCGATAACACAGTTCTCAACTTAAGAAGCAGATAAATTGGTTTGTGCCGAATGACCCTCATAGAAACATAGAAGATAGGAGCAGGAGAAGGCCATTCGGCCCTGCTCCGCCATTCAACGAGATCATGGCTGATCATCCAAACCCTAGCACCCGGTCCCTACACCGACAGCCATCCCACACAAGCCCTATCCCCGTAACCCCACGTATTTAATCGTCCCTAACACTAAAGGCCAATTTTTTATCATGGCCAATCAACCTAACCCGCACATCTTTGGACTGTGGGAGGAAACCGGAGCAAACCCACGCAAACACAGGGAGAATGTGCAAACTCCACACAGACAGTCACCCGAGGCCAGATTTGAACCCGGGTCCCTGGCGCTGTGAGGCAACAGTGCTAACCACTAGGCCACCGTGCTCCTGTTAATTCAGTAAATAACATACAGAATACTGTTACCCAGTGAGCTGAAATGGTCCGCCCGGCTTCCCGTCTAACACTTAATTTCACATTTTGTACTTGTAGAGCTTTATAATTGAATTCCTTGTCAGAGTGAAGAATTTGAGCAATTTGTGCATTCTCCTTGTAACATTAAAACTTACATTAGATCAACTGGAGTTTTGCACTTTTCTACACTTAGAAAGTACGTTGTTCTATAATTTCTTCAAAACTGAAATAGTGAATTCCTAAAATCTCTGGGACTGAGCTGTGTGACATATAAAGTGCAGAAATATCCTTTCTATGATTAGGTTACCATAATTGTCCTCACAGTCCAAATGAGGCAAGTCCAACACTTCCTGTGACAATAATAACAAATTTCATTTGAACTCTATTCCTCTGATATTCGAGGGGCCATCCTCGACCAAAGGGGGGATCGGGAACAGGCAGATTGCGGGAACCCGTGGAACTAGACATTGTCAGAGTGCGGGATCCGACAGAAAGAAAGGGAACCAGGAGGACGGGGCCATGATGAGAAGGAGAGCGGGAAGAGTCGAACAAATCAATAGGCGGAGACAGCCCCAGTTTGAATTAATAAAATATCAACCTTATTTTGTTTCCGCTTTTAAATACCAATCCGTGAAATGATATTAACAGAGAATCGATAAAATCATTAAGAACATAAGAAATTGGAGCAGGAAGAGATTGGATCCGTGTCAAAGGGGAATTGGTTAACAAACTTACAATGTATTTTGCTTAACCTTAAATTGTTGATTATACAGAACAATGAAAGAATAATCTTCCAAACTGAGCAAGAAAGAGATCAATGTGAAACTAAGACCTGAAAACTGTCGACATGGCCAGAACCTGGGATAGTTCTCCATGGAGCATGCAACGTTCAGGGGGATTTGTTCAAAATTATAAGGGGTTTTGACTAAATAAGACAACATTGTTTCCACTGGCAGGAGCGTTGGTAATCACGGCCACAATTTAAGGTAATTGGGAAATGATCCAGAGAGAAGATGAGGAGAGTTTTTGATACACAGTGAGCTGTTATGACGTGGAATCCATTGCCTGAAAGGGTACTGGAAGCAGATTACAGCTCTCTTCAGGACATGCGGACGTCCCAAAGAGCTTTACCGTCAATGAAGTAATTCTTCACGGGCAGTTACTCTTGTAAAGTAGGAAGCGGGAGAGCCAATTGGAGCATAGCAAGCTCCCACAAGCAGCAATGAGAAAATGACCAGATTATCTGTTTTAGTGAGGTTGGTTGAGGGGTGAATATTGTCCAGGTCTCTGTGGAGATCTCCCCTGCTGTTCTTTGAAATACTACTGTGGGATCTTTTATGACCTCCTGACAGTTCAGTCAGGGCCTCGGTTTGACGTTCCAGCCAAAAGACGGCAACTCCGACAGTGCAGCACACACTCAGTATTTAATTGAGGTGTCAGCATAGATTTTATGTCCAGGTCTCTGGAGCGGGAATTTAACCGACTGCCATCTGATGCAGAGGCGAGAGTGCTACCACAGAGCCACTGCTGGCACCCTGTTATAAATAGTAACTTTTAAAGGGAACTGGATATATATTGAGAAAGCCAGGTGTGCTGGGCTGTGGGGAAAGTGCAGCGGAGTTGCACTATTTGAATTCCTAGTTCAAAGAGCCGAGAGAGGCACGATAGGCCACATGGTCTCCATATGGGATTTCTGATTCTATGATTCTCTGCCT
Source organism: Somniosus microcephalus (assembly GCF_052327205.1). Classification (NCBI taxonomy): domain Eukaryota; kingdom Metazoa; phylum Chordata; class Chondrichthyes; order Squaliformes; family Somniosidae; genus Somniosus; species Somniosus microcephalus. The sequence continues at coordinate 33,509,708 of NW_028225183.1, forward strand.
CGAGCATTACCCGTGACCTTCAGCTAATAATGACAATGGAATGAAAGCTGAGGAAGTGGATCCATAATTTTCCAATAATCCACCCGTGTGCGTGTGAGACTTCGGCAGTGTTGCAGGTCCAGGAGATCCGAACGCTAGATTAGACAAGCAGGAAGTAGTTAAGAAGGAGCTAGCCGGTGTGAAACTAAAATAAATTTACCAATTTAAAAGAGAATAGGAGGCATCGTGGGCCCACATCATTATGTCGGGAGGAGTATTAAGGGTTAAGAAAAAGTTTTTTTAAATTATTCAACAAATCTAGCTGCTAGATCATAAGGACCAGCAAAGGCCGCTTGGTAAATAAAATAAATAATGTAGATCACATGTGATCATTGAAGGCTTGTATGAGAGACAGCGATCAAAGCGTTATTTAAAAATAGTTACAGTGTTCAAACACATAACATGGAAATCTGGAATCCAGGGACACAGACACCGCGAGAGAGAGGAATGTGGACTGACAGGAGTGACGCTTTACTGACAATACTGCAATTTTCCTCAATTAGAGAAGATTCCTGACGATCAGACAGCGGCTGAAATAATCACTGTATTTATAATAACGCCAGGAAATTCTAGTGGGTGAGCCCCTGGGAGAGCGGCAATGTAACAGGGAATTATGTTGGTTTAAGGGGCGATGAGAGGCCCAGTGTCGGGAGCAGCCGGTGAGTATTTATACTCAGTTTCGTGGGTTTTTTCAGAGGCCAGTGTCGGGAGCAGCCGGTGAGTATTTATATTCAGTTTCCCGGGTTTGTTCAGAGGTCCAGTGTCGGGTGCTCCCGGTGAGTATTTATACTCAGTTTCCCGGGTTTGCTCAGAGGCCAGTGTCGGGAGCAGCCGGTGAGTATTTATACTCAGTTTCCCGGGTTTGTTCAGAGGCCAGTGTCGGGAGCACCCGGTGAGTATTTATACTCAGTTTCCAGGTTTGTTCACAGGCCCAGTATCGAGAGCAGTCGGTGAGTATCTATACTCAGTTTCCAGGTTTGTTCACAGGCCCAGTATCGGGAGCAGCCGGTGAGTATTTATACTCAGTTTCCCGGGTTTGTTCAGAGGCCCAGTGTCGGGAACAGCCGGTGAGTATTTATACTCAGTTTTGCAGGTTTGTTCAGGGGCTTACCAATATCACAGAGGGGCGGTGGCAATCCAGAGCCACGCAGTTATGCGGGGAAGAGGACGCATTGCAGCGCTGGAGCTGTGAACGGATATACACTGGAGCATCTGAGAAGCTGAGGACTTCATGGATAGCACGTTTAGTGAGTTGGTCACAACACAGGTAAAAGCTTACAGGCAGGAAAGGAATGTTTGACTGTCAGGCAGTGTAGTAGGTGCAGGGAAGTAGTCCCCTGTGGACATACCCTCTCAAACAGACATACCACTTTGGATATTGTTGGGGGGATGGCTTATCGGGGGAAGGCAGCAGTAGCCAATTCCATGGCACTGTGGGTGGCTCTGCTGCACAGGCCGGGAGGAAAAGAGTGTGAGAGCTATAGTGTTAGGGGATTCTATTGTAAGGGGAATAGACAGGCAATTCTGTGGCCGCAAATGTGACTCAGGATGGTATGTTGCCTCCCTGGTGCAAGGGTCAAGGATGTCTCGGAGCGGCTGCAGGGCATTCTGGGTGGGAGGGTGAACAGCCAGTAGTCGTGGTGCATATAGGTACCAAAAAGAAAGGTAAAAAGCGGAATGAGGTCCTAAAAGCTGAATATAGCAAGTTAGGAGGTAAATCAAAATATAAGACCTCAAAGGTTGTAATCTCAGGATTGCTACCAGTGCCACATGCTAGTCAGAGTAGAAAAAGCAGGATATTTCGGATGAATTCGTGGCTAGAGGAATGGTGCATGGGGGAGGGATACAAATTCCTGGGATATTGGAACCTGTTCTGGCGGAGGTGGAATCAGTACAAAGTGGACGGTTTGCACCAGGGCAGGACCGGGAACGATGTCCTCGGGGGAGTTTTAGCTCGTGCTGTTGGCGGGTGGTTGGGAACCTGTGCAGGGAGACAGAGAAAAAGAAAAAAAGGATAGAAGCAAAATATAGGAAAGAGAAAAGCAAAAGTGGAAGGCAGAGAAATCAAGGGTGTAAATCACACAGGGCCAGAGTAAAAAATAATTGTAAATAACAACAGAAAATGCTGGAAAAACTCAGCAGGCCAGGCAACATCCGTGGAGAGAAATTATAGTCGACGTTTCGGTTGAACCCTTTTTCAAAACTGGAAAGGAAATGAAATAGATCGAAGGCAGGGCTGCGATAGAGCAAAAGAAGAAAAGAGACATTAAGAGGTATACCTCTTAATGTCTCTTTACTTCTTTTGCTCTATCGCAGCCCTGCCTTTGCTCTATTTCATTTCCTTTCCAGTTTTGAAAAGGGTTCACCCAGAACGTCGACTATAATTTCTATCCACGGATGTTGCCTGGCCTGATGAGTTTCTCCAGCATTTTCTGTTGTTAATTCGGATTTCCAGCATCTGCGGTATTTTGCTATCGTAAAAAATAATTGTAAATGGACTGAGAGTGTTAGAAATACACGCCTGAATGCTCTGTGTCCTAGTGCGAGGAGCTTCCGCAATAAGAATGATGAATAAGCTGCATGAATAGATGTAAATGGATACGATATAATTGGGATTATGGAGATATGGATCCAGGGTGCCCAAGTCTGGGAAGGACCAATATTCAGGAAGGATGGGCAAAAAGGAAAAAGAGGTGGGCTAGCGTTGCTGGTTAAACAGGAGGTTAACACAATACTAAAGAAGGAAATTAGCTCGGATGATGTGGGATGTGTATGGGTAGGAGCTGCGAAATACCATGGGGCAGAAAACGTTAGTCGGAGTTGTATACAGACCCCCAAACAGTAGTGGTGGGGTTGGGGATGGCATTAAACAGGAAATTAGAGAGGCATGCAATAAGGGCACAGCAGTTGTCATGGGTGAATTTAATCTGCATATAGATTGGGCTAATCAGAATAGTAACAATGCTCTGGAGGAGGAATTCCTAGAATGTATATGGGATGGTTTCCTGGACCAATATTGCGAGGAAACAACTGGAGATGAGGCAATCTCAGACTGGGTATTATGTAATGAGAAAGGATTAATTAGCAATCCTGTTTGGAGGCAATTGGGGAAGAGCGATCATAATATGAGAATTCTTCATTAAGATGGAGAGTGACGTAGTTGACTCAGAGACTAGGGTCCTGAATTTAAATAAAGGAAACTATGATGGTATGAGGCGCAAGTTGCCTAGGGTGGATTGGGGAACGTTACTTAAAGGGTTGACAGTGGGTAGGCAATGGTAAACATTTAAAGATTACATGGATTTATTAAAGAATTTGTTCATCCCTTTCTGGCATAAAAATAAAACAGGAAAGGTGGCTCAACCGTGGCTAACAAGGGAAACTAGGGATAGCAATTGATCCAAGGATCAGACATATAAATTGTCCAGAAAAAGCAGCATACCTGAAGATTGGGAGAAGTTTAGGATTCTGCAAAGGAGGACAAAGGGAGGGGGAAAACTTAATATGAGAGTAAGCTTGCAGGGAACATAAAAACTGACTGTAAAAGCTTCTATAGATATGTGAAGTGAAAAAGACTGGACAAGTCAAGCATACGTCTCTTGCAGTCAGAATCAGGGGAATTTATAATGGGGCACAAAGAACTGGCTGACCAATTAAATACATACTTTGGTTCTGTCTTCACAAATGAGGACACAAATAAGCTGCCAGAGAGGTCGGTGAACATAGGGTCTAAGGAGAGTGAGGAACTGAATTAAATCAGTATTTGTAGGGATATGGTGTTAGGGCAATAAGGGCGCAGTAGTCATCATAGGTGACTTTAACCTACATATAGATAGGGCTAACCAAATTAGCAACAATACTGTGGAGGAGGAATTCCTGGAGTGTTTAAGGGATGGCTTCCTGGACCAATATGTCGATGAACCAACCAGAGATCAGGCCACCTTAGACTTGGTATTTTATATCGAGAAAGGATTAATTAGCAATCTTGTTGTACGAGGCCCCTTGGGTCGGAGCGAACTTAACATGATCGAATTGTTAATTAAGATGGAGAATGAAGTAGTTGACTCAGAGACTAGCGTCCTGAATTTAAATAAAGGAAACTACGATGGTCTGAGGTGCGAGTTGGGTAGGATTGATTGTGGAATGTCACTCAAAGGGTTGAGGGTGGATAGGCAATGGCGAACATTTAAAGACCGCATGGATGAACTACAGAACTTCTTCATCCCAGTTTGGCATAAAAATAAAACAAAAGGTGACTCAACCGTGGCTAACAAGGGAAATTAGGGAGAGCATAAGATCCAAGGAGAGGACATATAAAATGGCCAGAAAAAACAGTAAACCTGAGGATTGGGAGCAGTTTAGAAATCAACAAAGGAGGAAAAAGGGATTAATTAAGAAGGGGAAAATAGAATATGAGAGTAAGATTGCAGTGAACATAAAACATGACTGTAAAAGCATTTATAGATATGTGAAGAGAAATGATTGGTGAAGTCAAGCATAGGTCCCTTGCAGTCAGAATCAGGGGAATTTATAGTGGGGAACAAAGAAATGGCAGACCAATTATATACATATTTTGGTTCCATCTTCAAAAAGGAGTACACGAATAACCTCCCAGAGATGTCGGGGAATATAGGGTCTGATGAAAGGGAGGAACTGAAAGAAATCAGAATTTGTAGGGAAATGGTGTTATGGAAGTTGATGGGATTGAAGGCTGATAAATCCCCAGGGCCTGATAATCTACATCCTAGGGTACTTAAGGAAGTGGCCCTAGAAATAGTAGATGAATTGCCGATCATTTTCCAACATTCGATGGAATCTGGAACAGTACCCATGGATTGGAGGGTAGCTAATATTACCCCACTATTCAAAAAAGGTGGTAGAGAGAAAACGGGGAATTACAGACATCGGTAGTGAGGAAATTGCTAGAGTCCATTATAAATGATCAAATAGCAGAGCACTTGGAAAACAGTGACAGGATCAGACAAAGTCAACATGGATTTACAAAAGGTAAATCGTACTTGACTAATCTACTGGAATTTATGGAGGATGTAACTGGTAAAATAGATAAGGGGGTACCAGTGGATTTGGTGTATTTGGAAATTCAGATGGCTTTTGATAATGTCCCACATAAGAGATTAGCGTGTGAAGTTAAGGCACATGGGATTGGGGGCAAGGTATTGACTTGGATAGAGAACTGGTTGGCAGACAGAAAGCAAAGAGCTGGAATAAATGGGCCTTTTTCCGAGTGGCAGGCAGTGACTAGTGGGGTACCGCAGGGATCGGTCCTTGGACCCCAGCTATTCACAATATATATTAATGATCTAGACAAGGGAACTAGATGTAATATCTCCGAATTTGCAGACGACACAAAGCTGGATGAGCGTGTGTGCTGTGAGGAGGATGCTGAGAAACTCCAGGATGATGTGGACAGGTTCCATGATTGGGCAAAAGCATGGCATATGCAATATAACGTGGATAAATGTGAGGTTATCCACTTTGGTGGCAAAAACAGGAAGGCAGATTACTATCTGAATGGCAATAGATTGGGAGAAGGGGAAGTGCAACGAGACCTGTGTGTCATTGTGCACCAGCCGCTAAAGGTAAGCATGCAGGTGCAGCAGGCAGTTAAGAAGGCAAATGGTATGTTGGCCTTCGTAGCGACAGAGTTTGAGTACAATAACAAGGATGTCTTGCTGCATTTGTTCAGGGCCTTGGTGAGAACACACCTTGAGTATTGTGTGCAGTTTTTGTCGCCTTATCTGAGGAAGGATGTTCTTGCCATGGAAGGATTTCAGCGAAGATTCGCCAGGCTGATATTTGGGATGGCAGGAATGATGTATGAGGAGAGATTGGGTCGATTGGGCTTGTACTCGCTGGAGTTTAGAAGAAAGAGTGTGGATCTCATTGAAACTTTTAAAATTCTGACAGGACTGGACAGACTAGACGCAGGAAGGATGTTCCCAATGGTCGGGGAGTCCAGAACCAGGGGTCACAGTCTAAGGATAAGGGGTAGGCCATTTAGGACAGAAATTAGGAGGAACGTCTTCGCCCAGAGAGTGGTGAACCTGTGGAACTCTCTTCCACAGAAGGAAGTAGAGGCCAGTTCATTAAATATTATCAAGAAGGAGTTGGATATATTTCTTAAGACCAAATTGATCAAGGGGTATGGGGAGAAAGCAGGGAAAGCATTGAATGGCGGAGCAGGCTCGACGGGCCGAATGGCCTATTCCTGCTCCTATCTTCCATGTTTCTATGTTTCTATGAAATTGATGGAGTTGAAGGCCGATAAATTCCCAGGGTCTGATAATTTACATCACAGGTTACATCAGTAAGTGTCCCTAGAAGTAGTAGATGGATTGCTCGTCATCTTGCAAAATTGTATAGACTCTGGAACAGTTGCCATTGATTGGAGGGTATCTAATGTAACACCACTATTTAAAAATTTGGTCGAGAGAAAATGGGGAATTATAATCCGGTTAGCCTGACATCCGTAGTGGGAAAATGCAAGAGTCCATTATAAAAGATGTAATAGCAAAGCACTTGGTAAACAGTGACAGGATCACACAAAGTCAACATTGATTTACAAAAGGTAAATCATGCTTAACAAATCTACTGGAATTTTTTGAGGATGTAACTGATAGAATTGATAAGGGAGAATCATTGGATGTGGTGTATTTGGATTATCAGAAGGCTTTCGACAACGTCCCGCATAAGAGATTAGCATGCAAAGTTAAAGGACATGGGTTTGGGGGTAAGGTACTGACTTGGATAGAGAACTGGTTGCAGACAGGAAGCAAAGTTTTGGAATAAGCAGGCCTTTTTCTGATGGCAGGTAGTGAAAAGTGGGGTACTGGAGGGATCAGTACTAGGACCCCAGCTACTCACAATATATATTAATGATTTAGAGGAGGGAACTAGATGTAATATTTCCAAGTTTGCAGATGACACAGAGCTGGGTCGGCGAGCGTGCTGTGAGGAGGATGCAAGAAACTGCAGTTTGATTTAGACAGGTTGGGTGATTGGGCAAAAGCATGGCTGATGCAGTATAATGTGGATAACTGTGAATTTATCCACTTTGGCGGCAAAAACAGGAAGGCAGTTTGTTATCTGATTGGGAAACGGGAGGTGCAACGATAACTGGGTGTCCTTGTGCACCAGTCGCTGAAGGTAAGCATGCAGGTGCAGCAGGCGTTTAAGATGGCAAATGGTAGGTTGGCCTTCATAACGAGAGGATTGAAGTACAGGAGCAGGGATGTATTGCTGAAGTTGTACAGGGCCTTGGTGAGACCACACCTTGAGTATTGTGTGCTGTTTTGGTCGCCTTGTCTGAGGAAGGATGTTCTTGCCATGGAGGGAGTGCAGCGAAGATTCACCTGAGTGATACCTGGGATGGCAGGAATGACGTAAGAAGAGTGAGTGGGTCGATTAGGATTATATTCGCTGGAGTTTAGAAGAATGAGAGGTGATCTCATTGAAATTTATAAAATTCTAACAGGACCAGACAGTCTAGCTTCAGGATGCATGTTCCCGATGGCGGGTGAGTCCAGAACCAGGGGTCAAAGTCTAAGGATAACGGGGTAAGCCATTTAGGACTGTGATGAGGTGGAATTTATTTACCCAGAGAGTGGAGAACCTGTGGAATTCTCTACCACAGAAGGCAGTTGAGGCCAATTCATCAAATATATTCAAGAACGAGTTAAATATATTTCTTAAGGCTAAAGGGATCAAGGGATATGGGGAAAATGCAGGGACAGAGTACTGAATTTGGATGATCAGCCATGATCTCATTGACTGGCGGAGCAGACTTGAAGGGCCGAATGGCCTACTCCTGCTCCTATCTTCTAAGTTTATATGTTTCATCTTGAACTAACCTACTGGAGTTACTCAAACGCATCACTGGCCTGTAGGGCAGGGGAAATGCAGCTGGAATGACCCAGTCGGGTTTTAATGTAGCAAAGGACAAGGTTCCACATCTACAAACGATGAGAAATTATGTAATTGGGTGGGAGATCTGGCACTGCACAGAGAGCTAATTGCAAAATGAAAGTAGTCTATTGACAAATGGAAATCAGTAAGGGATGGGAGACTATTGAAACTCTGGGATCTTCCTTGGTATCAGTTATTAACAAGATTTTTTTCAATAGAAACTCAATGGGGCTGAGGGAATCTTAGACACAAAAACAATTAAAAACATGCCCGCATAGGTAACACTATAAAACCATAGAAATGCACTGGGCAGGTGTATGTAATTTGACCCATTCTATCTAAATGGGTTCTTTGAGACATGAATCAAAAACTATCTACACTGTCCTCTCTCCACAGAAAATACTTTTCTCTTGTTACAAATATTCACCCAACATTCCCTTAACTACTCCCTGAGGCAAAACATTCCGTGCTCCAGCACCCCCTTGAATAACAAAGTTTCTTCTAACCGCTCTACTCATTCCCTTTGTGGCCAATTAAAGTCGATCACTTTTATTGCTCGCTGCCCATCTCGATGGAATATTCGGTCCCTCTTCACGCTAACAAAACTGTTGATAATTTTTAAAACCGCTATTAAATCTCCTCTTATCTTTCGCTGCTCCAGTGCAAATAGTCCCAACATCTTGTCCCTCACCACCAGTATAATTCTGATCAATGTCACCATCCTGGTGTGTCTACACTGCACGCTCTCAGTGGATTTAATGGCCTTTCCACAATGAGGGACCGACGCTGTACCTGGTGTTCTAACGGTGGCCTCACCAGTATTTTTTAAAGATTCATCATCACTTATTTATTCTTGCGATTAATGTCCTTGTCCATAAAACAATAATTTCTGTTGGTTTGCTCATGAACTTTCTAGGAATTGAATATTTGGATCCCTATATCTCGCTGCCCATCCACAACCTTCTGCTCCTTCCCATTCAGAGCCTGCTCCTATTCCTTGGCGTTTCACGCACAATCAGGCGAGATCACCGACGAACAATTTGTAACTGATTCAAAGTTGCTGGTATGTTTGTATTATGATTTTGAACAATGTGTAACCGCATAATAAGACGGTAATGATCAAAGAATCTTTCAGACCGTCTGCTAATGTTCATCCAAAGACAGATTATTTGTATTTTACCTGAGTTTCTAGCAGTGTTTTTAACAAATCACTTGAAACAATTGTAATAATTAATAACTTCATGAAAAGTTATTCATTTTACATTCGTGTACACCTTTGTTTGGGAGACTGATTGAGACAGAATATCAATAATATTACTCATGATAGTTTTATCGACAGCACAAAACAAGAGCAGACTCCATCTTTGTGCTGAGTGAAAGACACCAGTCAGCGCACAATCGAGAATTAAAGTCAGTCGTGGGACAAAAGAGGTGAAAGGTCACATCGATGAGCCGATTTCCGACTATTTCCTCCATTCAAACACTGATGACGGGACATGAGCCCGCTCTATTTGTCAATGAGGAATGTAATCCGATAGAGAGACCAGCGCCTGCACTATTGACACCAAACCTCCAAGAATATTGCCAATATCGGCGATCGCAAGGCCTTTGATTGTTTCGGCACTGAATGAAGCTTTGTTGATGATTTTAAAGTTTCGCGCCAAATCCCAGTACTTGGAATGTGAGGTGGATTCCTCTGTTGCTCACAAGTCCACTGCTGAGCCTCATCCTTGTTATCTTTGATCCCTGAACTTGAAATGTGCTAAATTTGCAGGAATAGGATATGGTTACTCAACGAAAGAAGCATGAAACATTAAGCATTGCAGACATCAAACGCATGCTGCAAAATGGGAGAAATGCTCACACAAGCGCTCATCACATTACCAGAAAAAAGGACTTTCTACGGTGAAAAAGGAGTTGAAATGAAGATTTAGTCATGAGGAAGCTTTCTTTATATTTTCATTTTCTAACTATTCTCTGAAGGAGGGCCCAGGGGGATTTTACCACCTTCTTCAGCTCTTCTCTGAGTTCCTTCTGGGTCACTACATAAATACACGCGTTTTGAAAGCAACTCAAAAACTTCAACATTGTTCCGGTTTCACTGGCGATATATCCAGAGTCTGTGCGGTCACCTCGATAATAGGTGTTGTTTGCCAGTCTGGTAGTTACAAAACTCATGGCATTTGTCATCCACAACAATAAAAAACTGCCCGATACAGTGAAAAGTAAAATGATGGTTCCTTCGACTCTCCATCTCTGGATCACTCGGATTCTCACTTCTGTGACGCCGGAGACCCCTGCGGGCCCTGCTGGCCACTAAATTACGTCTGACTGTCAAATAACTTAACAAGACAATTAAAGTAAATGGAAGCCAAACTAACCAGGCGCTGTGAAACCAGATGTCGGCTACACCTGGAGGTGAAGAATCAAAAGTCACACTGTTCCGGCAGCCCCACTGCAGCTTGTTAATTATTTGTTCAGCTTCAAATGCAAACAAATTGGGGATGCCCCTTAAACAGATTAGGACCGTGATCGCTGTTATAACCGTGGCCGCAGTTCTCTCGATGCAATATTTTGCTTTAAACTTCTGGCAGCAGATAACAACACATCGGTCAAATGTGAAGGATATGGTGAATCAAACAGACAAATCGAGGGTGGCAGTAGTGATGTATAGAATGAACTTACACACGGGAATGTGATACAGGAATGAAAGTGGAAAGTGATAATTGAAAATATTATACACTATTACATTGAAGATCAAGACCAGTAGATCTGCTGTTGCCATGGCAACCATGTAGACAGAGATGCACTTGGAAAGGCCGCAGTTTTTTCGGCAGAGAATCACAATTGTCACCAAATTCGCTGTAAGAAAGAGAGTGGAGAGAAATACTGTTCCAGTGTCTGATTGAAATATTTATGGATATACCTGTTGAGATCATTTAATTCCATTCAGTGTGATTATGTACACGGGGCATTGTGAGAACAGGATTAGTATTGGAGCCATTACCTGGGAAACACATCCACATATTTTAATGACCTTTTGCAGCGCTCACTCTGCACGGGGTAACAAGACGGTCCATAAATCCGCTAAAGTCCTTGTGCTGGAGCTTCAAAGAACATGGTAACATCAGTAAAGTTATCGGATTAAGTGTAATGTTGACCTCTAGTAAACTCATTCCCTTATTAAAACATGCTGTATGTACCTGAATACAATTAACCCCGATTAACAAAAAACAGCTTACAATAGCTCACCGGGGACACCGACTGCCGCGGTAATCGGGAAGTAAATCTCTTTGATCAGCAGAATAGTTGGTCTCCACATTTTCAGTGAGAGTGGATGAAGTCTGCAGGAGCTCAATGACTCTGACGGGCGCGAGGCTGGGGCAATGGAAGGGAACTTATATTTATCCACACATCAATTCTCCAGCCAGTAAATCAGATTAAATCATAATGAGCATTAGTTAGATATTGAACAAATAGACTCAGGTAAGCTGTTATTTTAGCTGATACGTCAGATTAAGAGAAATCTGTGAAACTGTTGTTGGATAATTTCAAAAAAATGCAGATTTAAAACATTGTCTAAGTGTATGAATAATAATAATTCAACTTTATTGTCATTGTACAATGCACAAGTACATGAACAACGAAATGTGATCTTGCAAGCTCCCATGAGTCCAGTACAAATAACATTAACATTAAACGTAAATAGCACTGTCCTGGGAGAAGCAAAGCCACTGCGTCTGTGCGCGCTGCCATTCCATTTCCAGCAATCCTCCTGTCCGACAATCTTCAGCCCAACGCCCGGGCCTGCTCACCAGCCGCCCCTCCCGGGGCTCCTTCCATGACCTTCTCACCAACTGCCCTTCCTCGGGGCTCCTTCCATGACCTTCTGCACCTGGTCTTCCCTGATGGTCACCCCTCCAGGTACTAACCAGGCCTGGCTCTGGCTTAGCTTCCAAGTGCAGTCTCCCAGTACTGGTGCTGACCCTATTCCTTCATGCCTGGTCATAATCGTCATGACCCTGCCCTTGATTCATCGCTAGTGCAACAATTCCTCCAGTACCGGCAGTGAAACACATCCTGCAATATTGGTGATGAACTCAGTCTGACAGCGTTAGAGGTGACTGTCCTCCTCCTTTACTAGTGCTACCCTACATTTACATTATAGGGACAGTTCTCCTCCTGTACTGCTGGCATAATACACTTACGATAGATGGTTCCGAACTCGTCAGGAACTAGTACCATACCTACACTGGTGTTGAATGTGCTGCTAGGGTAATAGCGATTGCACTACACTAACACTACTATTGACAGTGCTCCTCCGGTATTAGTGGAATAACCCCTCATACAGTGGATGAGCGTGTTCTCCTCCTGTCTCAGTTTTTCCCCTACACTTACACTAGATGTGACCGCGCCCCTCCTGTCCCAGTGCTACCCCTACATTTACACTAGATGTGACCGTGCCCTTCCTGTCCCAGTGCTTCTCCTACACTTACACTAGATGTGACCGTGCCCCTCCTGTCCCAGCGTTACCCCTACACTAACATTGGATGTGACCGTGCCCCTCCTGTCCCAGTGCTACCCCTACACTTACACTAGATGTGAGCGTGCCCCTCCTGTCCCAGTGTTACACCTACACTTACACTAGATGTGAGCGTGCCCCTCCTGTCCCAGCTTTACCCCTACACTAACATTGGATGTGACCGTGCCCCTCCTATCCCAGTGCTACTGCTGCATTGACACTAGGTGTGACCCTGACCCTCCTGTCCCAGTGCTACCTCTACACTTACACTAGATTTGTGCAAGCTGCTCTTGTAATAGTGGTATCACTAAAATTATACCAGTGGTGAAAATTGTCCTCCGGTACTAGTGGGACCCCTATATTTACATTAAGTTTGACTGTGCTCCTCCCGTACTTGTAGTCCCCGACACGTAAACATGTTTCGAACGTCCTGCTCAAAAAGCTGCGCTTGCACTTTATGTAAACTTGTTCCTCTGGTACTTGTTTTACATTGACTTATACTACAGATGAACATTTACTAGTGGAATGCCTACACTTACGGCGACCGTCCTCCTCTGGTGCTCGTGGAATCACTACACTAACAATAGTGTTGACCATGCTCCTACTACACTATTAGTGACCTACACTTACACTAGTGCTGTCCGTTCCCCTCATACACTGATGGTAACCTACACTTAACCTAGAGGTGACTGTGCTCCTCCTACACTAGTGGTACCCCTACACTTACACTAGAGGTAACAGTGCTCCTCCGGTACAATAGTACCACTGCACTTAAACTAGGTTTGCGCATGATGCTCTTGCATTAGTGGTACCCCTACAATTGCATTGGAAATAATAGTTCTTCTCCGGTACTAGTGGTCCCTCTGCAATTACACTGGAAACAGCAGTGCTCCTCCGGTAGTAGTGGTACTCCTACATTTACACCAGTAGTGACCGTGCTCCTTGAGCACCTGTGGAACGCTACGCATACACGGGAAGTGTAGCTGCTCCTCTGGCGCGAGTGTTACCCCTTGACTTATGCTCGTGGTTAACGAGCTAGTCTTGTACTCGTGGATCCCTAGACTTTTCCCAGCGATGATGGTGAATCTACGGTACTTGTGGTAGCCTTACACTTAACAGCAAAAACAACTTCATTTTTCATAGCGCCATTAACTTAATAAAACTTCCCAATGTGCTTCACATGAGCATTAACAAGCAGGAATTGACACCAGTCAACATAGGGAGATGTTACTTCTGATAATACAAATCCTGATCAAAGAGCCAAGCTTTACTAAGCGTTTTAAAGCAGGAAAGAGAAGTAGAGAATCGGAGGGGTTTAGTAAGCGAATTCCAGAGCATAGGGATTTGGTAGCTGAAGGTACGGCCGACAATGCCTGAGTGATTAAAATCAGCGAAGCTCAAAAGGCCTGAATTGGAGAAACACAGATATCTCAGAGGGTTGTGAGGTTGAGGAGATTACAGAGATAGGGAGGGGCTAGGACATGTAGCGATTTGGGAAACAGGATGAGAATTTTAAAATCGAGGCGTTTCTTAACTGGGAGACAATGTTGGTCAGCGAGCACAGGGATAATATGTGAATGGGGCTTAGTGCGAGTTAGGAGACGGTCAGCACCGTCTTGGATGACCTCAAGTTAATGACAAGTAGAAAGTGGGAAACCAGCCAGGAGTGTGTTGGAATAGAGTAGTCTAGAGGTGAGAAAGGTTTGGATGAGGGTCTCAGCCAGAGATGAGCTGAGACAGGTGCGCGGTCGCGGAATGTTCTTGAGTTGGAAATAAGTCGCCTTGCTGAAGGTGCGGTTATGTGATCGGAAGTTCATCTCCGGGTCAAATATGACACGAGGTTTGCAAACTGTCTGAATCAGCCTCAGACATTCGCCAGGGTGAGGGATGGAATCCGGTGCTGGGGAACGGTGTTACTGGTGGGAACCAATGAAAATTATTCTGGTCTTACTTATATTTAGTTGGAGGAAATTTCTGCCCATCCAGTAATTGATGCTGGAAATGCCATGTGACAGTTTAGGAAAGGTGAAGTGGTCGAGAGAGGTGAAATGGTGGAAGCTGATGATGTGATTTCAGATGGGGCACATGTATGCTGACAGCACCCAGCTGTACCTCGCTACCACAACTCCCGACCGCCCCACTGTCTCTAAATTGTCGCACTGCTTAAACGACATCAAGCACTGGATGAGCAGAATTCTCCTCCAAATAAATATTTGGAAGACCGAAGCCATTGTCTTCAGTCCCCGCCACAAACCCCGTTCCCTAGCCACCGACTCCACCCCTGTCTTTACATTAAAGGTGACGTGCTCCTCCTGTACTGGTAACCTACACTTACACTGGAGGTGACTGAGTTTCGCCGGTACTCGTGGCACCCTACACTTATATGAGAAGTGACTGTCCTACTCCGGTATTACTCGCACCACCCCATTTACAATCGGTGAGAACGTGCTCCTCCACTACTGGTGATACACGAAACTTACACAAGAGGTGGCCCATGCAGAACATGTGGTGGAAATGCCTGGTGCTGATTTTGTGACGGTCCAAAATTTCCAGCACCTGCTCTGCCCGCTGGATGAAAATGGAAGTTTAAACTATTGGAATTTCCTCCTCTACCATTCGTATTCTGACCCCCGTCAAAGAGATGCTGCTTGTTGCTCGGTGGCCGTTGTCAGGAGCGATTCCTATTGGAACCACTTTATTCGGATTGTGTACTTGGGGGAAAATTTATTTCTGAAGAGACCGTGTTTTTGGCCTTTTACTATCTCCAGCTCGCAAACGGTTTCTCCATCACCACCGGCGCTGAGGGATTGAATTGGAACTTTCCCCTGTACCTGAGTATATGAAGAGCAGGAAGAGGGAATTGATGAGGAGCAGTAGGACAAGCAGGCAGCTGGAGACTCGCTTCAGAACGAAGTCACCCAGGAGAGCCCAGTGCCCGCTGTCAGATATTTGTGAGCACAGGTCAGAGGTGGCATCGGAACAGAAATAAGATCAGAGACATCTGAAAAATGAACCAGTCCCGCTAACACGGAGCTCTCCTCCACAACTACCGAGGCTCCCATCGGAAAACATCTTGATTCTCTTTTTACAAACAATGACATAGAATCTACAGCACAGAAACAGGCCATTCGGCCCAAATGATCCAGGCCTCTGTTTAGGTTCCACACGAGCCTCCTCCCGCCCTACTTCATCTGAACCTATCAGCATATCCTGCTGTTCCTTTCTCCCTCATGTACTTATCTAGCTTCCCCTTAATTGCATCTCAGCTATTTGCCTCAATTATTCCTGTGGTACCGGGTCCCACAGGCTCACAACTTTCTAAGCAAAGAAGTTTCTCCTGAATTCCTTGTTGGATTTATTAGGGAATATCCAATGCGGTCCCTAGTTTAGGATATTCCAGCAAGTGGAAACAACTTCTCTACATCTCCCCTATCAAAGCTCTTCACAAGTTTAAAGACTGCTCTCAAATCACCCATCTGCCTTCTCTTTTCTACAGAAGGAAGCCCCAGTCTGTTCAATTTTTCCTGATAGTTATAACCTCTCAGATCTGGTATAAACCTTGTCAATATTTGTTGAAACTTCTCCAGTGCCTATGTTGCCTTTTTGTACTCCGTCTATCTCGCCGGGACACCCCACCTAGCCCGAATTATTTCCACTTATCCAAATAGTACTAAAAATGAAAGGAAGCTTTTCAGTGGCTTTCCACTTTTGATAACCCGCGGTGCCCCTGCCGATTCCTACAATTATCGCCCTTTCATCCCAAACACTTCCTTCTCCTCAGTGGGCCTTCAGCAACAGGCGGTTCAGACCTGATTGACTGATGCTGTCCAGCACGTTTCCTGTGGGACTAATGCGGCGCTTCCTTTGATTTCACGGTGGTTTTTTTCCCCATTCAGAAGAAAGTACAGAGTGTGAAGCCGCTCCGCTTGGCTTTACCTGGAATGTAACCCAGGGGCCTGGAAGTGGTCCTTAATGTGTGGGATAACAGGGGCAGAAAGCTGATCATAAGCATCATGTGAGTTTTCCACTGGTTTCAAACATGTTGGTCTGATTGAAGGGAGGTCTGTCAGGAAAGGATGGGGCGGGGTGAAGGGTACTGAGGCCCCTCCTGCACTTTGCTATCCAGCTGTCTGCTGATCAATGCAATGAGGCCCGTGGTTTGGCAGAGGTGTAAGTGGTTATTATAGCGCACTTTTACATGGGACAATGACTCATGTTATCTTGGCTGCTCGGGAGAGTACAGTGATCACCGCCTGACTTTCAGTAGCCATTGTATTGTAAGATTAGTAGTTGAGAACCTTTCTTTGGTCCACTCACCACATCCTCCCAGCCCGACGGCCGCCCACTCATTGCCCATTAAATTTTATTGTTTCGATTGCCGGAAACCTCACGGTGCTTTGCACGGAGTGTTATGGACCCACTGGCAGTGGACTGGGTTCTAGTGACTGAATTAGGCATGTTACATCACTACGTGTGTTTGACCAATAAATGGTTGCTCTCGGTTTCTAACCACCAGGCGTGGTTTAAGTGTACTGTCATTCTTTACCCCTGGCAGGTGAAGCGCATGCGCTTTTCATACAGGACAGTCGGATATTCAGCATCACACTGCAACCTGGAGCTGGCCTCATCCAAAGGGAGTGTTCTCCACATCTGGATCCTTACCATCATGCTCCCAGTCATGGTCAGGGCTCTCATTGCTCCGTTGGTCAATCACGGATTTATTCTCCATCAGCTGGTAGATAATCTGCACTGTGGTATATTAAAGTGAGGCGTCACCTTCCTCCCTCTCGTTTTTACCATTACAGCAACTCCGCTCAGAGCCAATACTTTCCATCATCGGTGCAGGGCAGATGGAGTCCAGCTTGACATGGTGAAATCTGTAGGGAGCTGTTCAGGGCCTATTAGTTGAGAACAGTCACTAATCTGTGACACCCTCTGCCCCAGTGCTGAGTGCAGATGAACGCTTTGTGAATCGGGGTCACATTCATTTCCTGTGCTGAACCAGGAGATTGTGATGATCAGTGGTTCAGTACCACTAAAGGAATCAGCACAACCCAACCCCATGGATCATTGTAAATGGACCGAACCACCTAGATACATGTGAGTGACAGGATTGGTCAGCATGGACTGGTTATGACAACAGAATCATCACCACAGCCCAACCCCACTGATCATTATAAATGGACCGAACAATCCAGATATGTGTGGGTGACGGGACAAGCCAGGATGGACTGCTCATTACAACAACAACGTTCATTTATGTAGTGCATTTAACTTACTACAACACCCCAAGGCACGTCACATGAACGTAATCAGGCAAAACAGGATACCGAAGGAAAGAAGGAGCAATAAGGGCAGGTGACCAAAAGCGGGAACAGAGGTAGGTTCAAATGAGAGTCTTAAAGGAGAGAAATGGAGAGGCTTACTGAGGGGATTCCAGAGTTTAGGGCCTAGACAGCTATAGGCACGGCCTCCAATGATGGGGCGAAGCAAGTGGCAGATACACAAGAGGCCAGAGATTGAGCAATGCACAGTTCTCGGAGGATCCTAGGGCTGGAGGAGGTTGCACAGATAGGAAGCGGCGAGGGCATGGAGGGATTTGAACAGCAGAATGTGAATTTTAAAATGGAGCTATTGCTGGAATAGGATCCAATGTAGTTCAAGGAACAGAGGGTGCTGTGTGAATGGGACTTGGTGCAAGTTCTGTTATGGACAGCAGAGTTTTGGCTGAGCTGCACAGTTTATGGAGGCGTTAAGATGGGAGTCGGGAGAGGATAGCATTGAATAAACCAGGTCTAGAAGTGGCAAAGCCTGGAGGGTTTTAGCGGCAGAAGGGGATGAGTTGAGTAATGTTAAACGGTCTTTGTGATGGAGACGATCTGGGGTCAAAAGCTTAGCTTATGGTCAAATGGGAGGACGAGAATGTGAGCAGTCTGTTTCAGCCTGAGACTTTGGCCAGGGAGGGAGATAGAGTCATCAGCTAGAGAACGGATTTCGTCGCAGGGACCAAAGACATTGGATTCAGTCTGCCCAATGTTTAATTGAAGGAAATGTTGACTCTTCCAGGACCGCATGTCAATCAAATACTTTGATATCACAGAGTCAGTGGAGGTGTGGAGAGAGCTGTTGCTGAGGTAGAGAGATGTGTCATCAGTATATATATGGAATCTGACGTTTTATTTCTAGATGATGTTGCTAAGGGGCAGAAGATAGATAGGAGGGCGAAAGAATTTAACCATCGGGGTCTCCAGAAATAACAGTGCGAAAGCTCGAATATAAGCCATTGCAGGTTATTCTCTGGCTGTGACTGCATAGGGAGGAGTGGAACCAGATGAAGGCAATTCCCTCAGCTGGAAAATGGAGGAGTGTCATTGGAGAAGGATGGTGTCGTCAACCGTGTCAAGGACAGGAGGAATGACGAGGGACATTTCAACATGGTGGCAGTCACGTAAGAATATCATCTGTGAGCGTTTCAGTGCTGTGGCAAGGCCAGTAATTTAATTATACAGTTTCAAATTTGGTGTGGCTAGAAAGATGGTCACGGAACTATGAGGCGACTATATGTTCAAGGAGAGGAACAGGAGGTTGGAGATGGTGCAGTAAATTGCAAAGGCAGAGGGGTCAAGGGTGGATTTTTTCGGTGTGGCGATGACGGCAGATTTGAAAGGAAGCAGACAGTACCAGAGCTGGGGGAACCGTTCATAATAACAGCTAGCATGAGGGGTAGAACGGGAAGCTGGCTGATCGGCAGATTAGTGTGAATAGGGCCGAGAGAGCACGACGTGGACCTCGTGGACAAAATGAATTCGGACAGGAAACAACGGGAAATAGGGAAATAGAGTTGCTGTAATTTCCGATAATACAGTAGCTATTTCAAAACAAATACAGAGCAGGTGAATTTATTGGAATATGGCAAATGTTAATTAGAAGTAGAAGAATGGTGAATTTAGTGGAAAACAGTAACTGTTATATGATAAATAACGTACAGTGAAATATAGGAGAATACAGAAACTGCTTAAATATAAATGGGGCATAGGGGGATGTAGGGGAACACAGTAACTGTTTATATATTAATGGGGAATCGGGGGTTATAGGAGAACACAGTAACTGTTTAATTTTAAATGGGGAATGGGCGATATAGGAGAACACTAACTGTTTATTTATAAATTGGGAATGGGGCGATATAGGGGAACACAGTAACAGTTTAATTATGAATTGGGAATGGGGATATAGGGGAACACAGTAACTGTTTATTTCTAAATGGAGAATGGGGTGATATAGGGGAGCACAGTAACAATGTAATTATAAATTGGGAATAGGAATATAGGGGAACACAGTAACTGTTTAATTTTAAATGGGGAATGTGCAATATAGGGGAACACAGCAACTGTTTAATTATAAACGGGGAATGGGGGAATATAGGGGAACACAGTAACTGTTTAATTATAAATGGGGAATGGGGGATGTAGGGGAACACAGTAACTGTTTAATTATAAATGGGGAATGGGGATATAGGGGAATACAGCAACTGTTTAATTATAAATTGGGAATGGGTGAATATACAGGAACACAGTAACTGTTTCATTATAAACGGGGAATGGGGGATATAGGGGAACACAGTAACTGTTTAATTATGAATGGGGAATGGGGATATAGGGGAACACTGTAACGGTTTAATTATAAATGGGGAATGGGGAATATAGGGGAACATAGTAACTGTTTAATTATAAATGGGGAATGGGGATATAGGGGAACACAGTAACTGTTTAATTATAAATTGGGAATGGGGGAATATAGGGGAACACAGTAACTGTTTCATTATAAACGGGGAATGGGGAATATAGGGGAAAACATTAACTGTTTATTTCTAAATGGAGAATGGGGTGATATAGGGGAGCACAGTAACAATGTAATTATAAATTGGGAATAGGAATATAGGGGAACACAGTAACTGTTTAATTTTAAATGGGGAATGTGCAATATAGGGGAACACAGCAACTGTTTAATTATAAACGGGGAATGGGGGAATATAGGGGAACACAGTAACTGTTTAATTATAAATGGGGAATGGGGGATGTAGGGGAACACAGTAACTGTTTAATTATAAATGGGGAATGGGGATATAGCGGAATACAGCAACTGTTTAATTATAAATTGGGAATGGGTGAATATACAGGAACACAGTAACTGTTTCATTATAAACGGGGAATGGGGGATATAGGGGAACACAGTAACTGTTTAATTATGAATGGGGAATGGGGATATAGGGGAACACTGTAACGGTTTAATTATAAATGGGGAATGGGGAATATAGGGGAACACAGTAACTGTTTAATTATAAATGGGGAATGGGGATATAGGGGAACACAGTAACAGTTTAATTATAAATTGGGAATGGGGGAATATAGGGGAACACAGTAACTGTTTCATTATAAACGGGGAATGGGGAATATAGGGGAACACAGTAACTGTTTAACTATAAATGGGGTATGGGGGATATAGGGGAACAAAGTAACTGTTTAATTATAAATGGGGAATGGAGAATATAGGGGAACACAGTAACTGGTTAATTATAAATGGGGAATGGGGGATATAGGGGAACACAGTAACTGTTTCATTATAAATGAGGAATGGGGGAATATAGGGGAATACAGAGACTGTTTAATTATAAATGGCGAATGTGGAATACAGGGGTACACAGTAACTGTTTAATTATAAATGGGGATTGTGGAATACAGGGGAACACAGTAACTGTTTTATTATAAATGGGGAATGGGGGAATATAGGGGAACACAGTAACTGTTTCATTATAAACGGGGAATGGGGAATATAGGGGAACACAGTAACTGTTTAATTATAAATGGGGAATGGGGGATATTGGGGAACACAGTAACTGTTTCATTATAAACGGGGAATGGGGAATATAGGGGAACACAGTAACAGTTTAATTATAAATGGGGAACGGGGGATATAGGGGAACACAGTAACTGTTTAATTATAAATGGGGAACGGGGGATATAGGGGAACACAGTAACTGTTTAATTATAAATGGGGAATGGGGAATATAGGGGGACACAGTAACTGTATAATTATAAATGGGGAATGGGGGATATAGGGGAACGCAATAACTGTTTAATTGTAAATGGGGAATGTGGGGATATAGTGGAACACAGTAACTGCTTAATTATAAATGGGGAATGGGGATTATAGGGGAACAAAGTAACTATTTAATTATAAATGGGGAATGGGGGATATAGGGGAACACAGTAACTGTTTAATTATAAATCGGGAATGGGGAATATAGGGGAACACAGTAACTGTTTTATTATAAATGGGGAATGGGGCATATAGGGGAACACAGTAACTGTGTAATTATAAATGGGGAATGGGGGGATATACGGGAACACAGTAACTGTTTAATTATAAATGGGGAATGGGGGATATAGGGGAACACAGTAACTGTTTCATTACAAATGGGGAATGGGGAATATAGGGGAAAACAGTAACTGTTTAATTATAAATGGGGAATGGGTGATATAGGGGGACACAGTAACTGTTTAATTTTAAATGGGGAATAGGGGGATATAGGGGAACACAGGAAATGTTTCATTATAAACGGGGAATGGGGAATATAGGGGAACACAGTAACTGTTTAATTATAAATGGGGAATGGGGAATATAGGGGAACACAGTAACTGTTTAATTATAAATGGGGAATGGGGAATACAGCGGAACACATTAACTGTTTAATTATAAATGGGGAATGGGGGAATATAGGGGGACAGAGTAACTGTTTAATTATAAATGGGGAACGGGGGACATAGGGGAACAGAGTAACTGTTTAATTATAATTTGGGAATGGGGGATATAGGGGAACACAGTAACTGTTTAATTATCTCTGAGGAATGGAGAATATAGGGGAACACAGTAACAGTTTAATTATACATGGGGAATGGGGATATAGGTGAACACAGTAAGGGCTAGATTTTCAGTTGCTTGCGCCAGCAGTTAGCGCCTTAAGAGAAGTGATTTCCGGGCGCTATGCGTGTAGCGCCCGGGCGCAGCGCAGTTTGCGCCCCGCCCCAAATTAAGTTGCCCGTTAGCGCCGGCGCAAAGTTTAGCGCCCGCCCGGATGCGCGCGCAGAAAATGACGTCACATCCTCGTGCAACGCCCTTTGGCCGCCCCGATTGCAAACTTCAGTCGGACCGCCCCATTGTGCGGCGGGCAGCCGGAGCGTTTGGAAAAAGGAACGCAACACAACCAGCGCGGGCCCCGGGGGGCGCTAATTAAAGGGAACGTCCTCTCCAGTATAAAGGCCATCCATTATTTCAGAAAACAGTCTTGTGCAACGCATTTCTGGAGACACAACAAGGAGGATAGCTAACTGGTTTCAAGCAGCAAGAGCCAGGTATTTTTGGACTCAGGCAACAGCGCTGCAAGTGGCCATTTGGAAATTAGAGTGTTTGCCAGGATTTGATGGGGGTTGCATGGGGTGCCAACGCGGAGCTGCAGCTCCATGTCCGTAGGGCTCGCAGACGTATTGTGAGAGGGGCAGCCCTGGCTAGAGGCAGAGGGGGCTACAGGCGTCGGCCACGTAGGCCTTACCCAGTCAGGCTATACCGCCAGCAGCGCTCCTACCTAAACATGAGTGCCGCGCGATGTGTTAAAAGGCTCCGATTCCGGAAGGGGGTGATTGCAGAGATCTGCCACCTGCTTCGCCGAGATCTGCGGCCAAAGCTCAGGTGCAGGACGTCTCTGTCGGTGGAAGTGAAGGTGACAGTGGCATTGAACTTCTATGCCACCGGCTCCTTCCAATACGCTGCTGGGGACATAGCAAACATCTCCCAGTACGGCGCGCATCGCTGCATCCGCCAGGTGACCGAAGCACTGTTCAGAAGGAGAAGCCAATTCATCTCCTTCCCCATGGCCCTGGAGAGCCAGCATCAGCGCGCATTGGGATTTTCCAGACTCGGGGAATTCCCCTTGGTGCAGGGCGCCATTGACTGTACGCATGTGGCTTTGCGGGCCCCTCTGGAGCATGGCGAGCAGTATCGCAACAGGAAGGGCTACCATTCTCTGAATGTGCAGCTGGTCTGTGACCACAAGCAGCGCATCATGGCAGTCAATGCCAGCTTCCCAGGCAGCAGCCACGATGCCTTTATCCTGCGGCAGAGTACTCTGCATGACATGTTCCAGGCACAGCCTCCCCCAAAAGGATGGCTACTCGGGGACAAAGGCTATCCTTTGTGCACCTGGCTCATGACCCCGCTCCGCGCGCCCAGGACCGCTGCTGAAGAGGCCTACAACGAGAGCCATCAAACCACCCGCAACATCATCGAGCTAACTATTGGGGTCCTCAAGCAGCGGTTCCGCTGCCTTGATCGCTCCGGTGGAGCTCTCCAGTATTCGCCGGACCGGGTCTCCCAATTTGTGGTGGTTTGCTGCATGCTACACAACCTGGCTATCCGCAGGACTCAGGCACTGCCACCTGACGTTGGACCAGCACCTCAGGAGGAGGAGCAGGAGGAGCATGAGGAGGAGGAGGAGGAGGAGGAGGAGGAGCAGGAGTACGTTCCCAGGAGGGAGCGACCAGGGCCAAGGGCCGCACGACGCCACCTTATTACACGGTACTTCTAAGCCCCCTGTCAGGGAATGGCCAGGGGCCATGAGGGAAGATGAATGCAGCCGCTCCGCAAGCCCTCAGCCGGCGAAGCCAACAAACACTAAGAAGAACAACCATGGAGACTGCATGAATAAAGATAAATTTTTATTAAACAAAAATGAAAAGCCCTTCCCACATGAATCCCCAAAAACAATAAACGGGCCCCACAAAAAGCCCAACAAACGACTCACTCCCACAAACTGGGGAGGAGCCACTCCACCTTTATTGAAACCGGGCCTCAACGTCGGCCTAACGCAAAAAATAAGCCCTCCAAAAGCACAACCATGGGCAAAATAAAGATGGCCACCGCCATATTAAAGGAAAGCTGGCCACACCCTCTACTGAGTGGCCCGCGAGGGCGAGACCTTGGCCAGCATTTTGCCTCCCCTGCCCTGCCTGCTGCTCCTTCGCAAGCTCTGCCCAGTGGCTGCTGCGAGGCTGGGGGAAGGCGCCTGAGGCTCAGATGCCCTTCCGCCAGATGCCACTGGGGGGCGGCCTACACGGCGTTTGGGCCTCGAGGGGCCGTCTCCTGAGTGGCGCGCCTGAGCCTGGCCACCATCAGCTGCAGCCGCTTGCCCTTGACGCCCCAGAGGGGGAATGGCGGCGACGGATGGTGCAATGTGGGCCAGCTGGCGTCTGGGATGCGCTGGCTGGTGCTGTGGCGCGGTGGCACTCGGCCGGGCCCGCACTGCAGGATCCGCAGCAATCAGCCGACGGCCGGCTTGCTGGGATGGTCCAGCGCGGCGCCTGCCCTGGCGATGCCTGCCTGAGACAGCGCGTGTGGCAGCAGTGAGTGGCCCTCTGGTCCTGGTGTGCGCGCGCATCACATCCGCCAGGGTCTTGACGGCATCAGTTAGCATGCGGCCAGTCGCGGCAGTTGCTGCCCCGAACTCGCGCACACTGGTCGCCAGCGACTCGATGGCCTCAGGCATGCGCCCCACCACGCTCATGAGCTCCGTGTGGCGCCGGTCCGAGTCGTCGGCCATCTGATCGAGCTTCCGCACCTCCTCCGAAGTGAAGGTGTCCGGACTGGAGTCACGACTCTCCCGCTGGGGAGGAGGGGGCCGAACTAGGGGACCCTTGCCGCGTTGGTGACGGCGAGTTTGCCGAGCAGCAGCACTCCCCTCTGATCCTTCCCCCCTTTGGGGGGAAGGCCGCGGGCCACGCGCACGGCTGCTGGGTGGCTGGACGCCACTGGTCCCAGAAGCTGCATTGCCCTGCGACAGTTCCTCCAGGCACTCGTCCAGTGAGGAGGTGTCGAGCATTTCCTCCTCTCCTGCGGGACGTGACTGTTCCCCCGAAGGTCCGGCTTGCTCCTCCTCCTCCTCCTGGTTGGAGGTGCTGTCACTGGCAGCCTCAGGGTCCTGGTCGTCACCAGCTGAAAGCAGGAATGCACAAGAGTAGCTTCAGAGTGAGGAGACGGCGTCAGCGAGGGAGTTAGGACTGGTGGGATTCAGCGCATTGGTGGGACAGTGGCAAAGGAGGTAGCTCGGATGGGCCAGTGCGACGCGAGAGGGCCAAAAGGCGAGGTCCTTACCATTGCCGGGCAGTGGAGGGTCGGATACACCGCACGCTGTGGGGACAATCACACGTGCTCCCATGAGCACACACACGCGCTCCTCCAGCCGAGTGAGCTCCTGCAGCTTGGCGCGGCCACCCCTGGCACGGGCCTGGCGATTAAACGCTACTTTAGCCTGCAAGAGAAAGGACGGGCTGTAAGGGCGCAGTGAAGCCCTGATGTAGTGTGCACTGCCTCCCATGGTGGAATAGCTTGGCCAGAGTGAAGCCCTCATGTAGTGTGCACTGCCTCCCATGGTGGAATAGCTTGGACAGAGTGAAGCCCTGATGTAGTGTGCACTGCCTCCCATGGTGGAATAGCTTGGCCAGAGTGAAGCCCTCATGTAGTGTGCACTGCCTCCCATGGTGGAATAGCTTGGACAGAGTGAAGCCCTGATGTAGTGTGCACTGCCTCCCATGGTGGAATAGCTTGGACAGAGTGAAGCCCTGATGTAGTGTGCACTGCCTCCCATGGTGGAATAGCTTGGCCAAAGTGTAGAGTGCCGAATGGCCATTTGATGCTCATGACTGTCCCAATGCTGCTGGCTGAGGGCTGGCCAAAAGGACTTTCAGGTCCCTTTGCCCATCATGTCAGGTGTACATGCAAGAATGAGGAGGAGACTGGAAAGGCTACTCACCCTCACAATCCTGGTCAGATCGTTGTACTTCTTACGGCATTGTGTGTGGGTCCTGGGGGCCTCGCCGGTGAATGTCACCCTCTGGGCGATCTGCTTCCAGGCTTTGGTGTAGTCGTGGTGGGTTGGATTCCTCCCACTGTCTGGAAACAAGATCTTGCGCCTCACCTCCAGAGCTGTGAGCATGATGTCCAGATCACCCTCTGAGAAGCGCAGGGCACGCTGACGGGCCTTCTCTGGCGTTGCCATGACTCCCTGGGGCTGAGCAGTAGTGTTGAGGCCTCTTTGCAAGGCTGCAGTGTGCAGGGCGTGGCAGCAGACTAATTCGTCCCTTCCCCCTTTAAGAGCTGGTCGGCACCACGGGGTCTGCTGTCAGTGCAAAAATGACCGCACCCGTGCTGCGCCCCGCCTGGGCGCTATCCCTCTGGACCGCCGGCTTAGCGCCTAAAGAGAGTAGTGGAACGCCTCTTTTAGCGCTCCACCAACCTCTTAGGGCGAAGCCACTGAATTCCCGGCAACGGGGCGCTACTTTGGGGCGGGCGCTAACTTCGGGCGGGCGGTAAAGCTAGCGCCCCAAAA
This sequence comes from Somniosus microcephalus, assembly GCF_052327205.1. Taxonomy (NCBI): domain Eukaryota; kingdom Metazoa; phylum Chordata; class Chondrichthyes; order Squaliformes; family Somniosidae; genus Somniosus; species Somniosus microcephalus. The sequence continues at coordinate 33,536,629 of NW_028225183.1, forward strand.
CTGCCTAAACTGAAAATCTAGCCCTAACTGTTTAATTATAAATGAGTAATGGGGATATAGGGGATCACAGTAACTGTTGAAGTATAAATGGGAAATGGGGAATATAGCGGAACACAGTAACTGTTTAATTATAAATGGGGAATGGGGATATAGGGGAACACAGTAACTGTTTAATTATAAATGGGGAATGGGGATATAGGGGAACACAGTAACTGTTTAATTATAAATTGGGAATGGGTGAATATACAGGAACACAGTAACTGTTTCATTTTAAACGGGGAATGGGGAATATAGGGGAACACACTAACTGTTTAATTATAAATGGGGAATGGGGGATATAGGGGAACACTGTAACGGTTTAATTATAAATGGGGAATGGGGAATATAGGGAAACACAGTAACTGTTTAATTATAAATGGGGAATACGGATATAGGGGAACACAGTAACTGTTTAATTATAAATTGGGAATGGGGGAATATAGGGGAACACAGTAACTGTTTCATTATAAACGGGGAATGGGGAATATAGGGGAATACAGTAACTGTTTAATTATAAATGGCGAATGTGGAATATAGGGGGACACAGTAACTGTTTAATTATAAATGGGGATTGTGGAATACAGGGGAACACAGTAACTGTTTAATTATAAATGGGGAATGGGCGAATATAGGGGAGCACATTAACTGTTTAATTATAAATGGGGAATGGGGATATGGGGGAACACAGTAACTGTTTAATTATAAATGGGGAATGGGGGATATTGGGGAACAGAGTAACTGTTTAATTATAAATTGGGAATTGGGGAATATAGGGGAACACAGTAACTGTATCTTTATAAAAGGGGAATGGGGAGTATAGGGGAACACAGTAACTGTTTAACTATAAATGGGGAACGGGGGATACAGGGGAACACAGTAACTGTTTAATTATAAATGGGGAATGGGGAATATAGGGGGGCACAGTAACTGTATAATTATAAATGGGGAATGGGGGATATAGGGGAACGCAATAACTGTTTAATTGTAAATGGGGAATGTGGGGATATAGTGGAACACAGTAACTGCTTAATTATAAATGGGGAATGGGGATTATAGGGGAACAAACTAACTTTTTAATTATAAATGGGGAATGGGGGATATAGGGGAACACAATAAATGTTTAATTATAACTGGGGAAGGGGGAATATAGGAGAACACAGTAACTGTTTCATTATAAACTGGGAATGGGGAATATAGGGGAACACAGTAACTGTTTAATTATAAATGAGGAATGGACAATATAGGGGAACACAGTAACTGTTTAATTATAAATGGGGAATGGAGAATATAGGGGAACACAATAAATGTTTAATTATAACTGGGGAAGGATGAATATAGGAGAACACAGTAACTGTTTCATTATAAACTGGGAATGGGGAATATAGGGGAACACAGTAACTGTTTAATTATAAATTGGGAATGGACAATATAGGGGAACACAGTAACTGTTTAATTATAAATGGGGAATGGAGAATATAGGGGAACACAATAAATGTTTAATTATAACTGGGGAAGGGGGAATATAGGAGAACACAGTAACTGTTTCATTATAAACTGGGAATGGGGAATATACGGGAATACAGTAACTGTTTAATTATAAATGGGGAATGGACAATATTGGGGAACACAGTAACTGTTTAATGTTAAATGGGGAATGGGGAATATAGGGGAACACAGTAACTCTTTAATTATTAATGGGGAATGGGGGAATATAGGGGAACACAGTAACTGTTTAATTATAAATGTGGAAGGGGGAATATAGGGGAACGGAGTAACTGTTTTATTATAAATGGGGAATGGGGCATATAGGGGAACACAGTAACTGTGTCATTATAAATGGGGAATGGGGGATATACGGGAAGACAGTAACTGTTTAATTATAAATGGCGAATGTGGAATATAGGGGGACACAGTAACTGTTTAATTATAAATGGGGATTGTGGAATACAGGGGAACACAGTAACTGTTTAATTATAAATGGGGAATGGGGGAATATAGGGGAGCACATTAACTGTTTAATTATAAATGGGGAATGGGGATATGGGGGAACACAGTAACTGTTTAATTATAAATGGGGAATGGGGGATATTGGGGAACAGAGTAACTGTTTAATTATAAATTGGGAATTGGGGAATATAGGGGAACACAGTAACTGTATCTTTATAAAAGGGGAATGGGGAGTATAGGGGAACACAGTAACTGTTTAACTATAAATGGGGAACGGGGGATACAGGGGAACACAGTAACTGTTTAATTATAAATGGGGAATGGGGAATATAGGGGGGCACAGTAACTGTATAATTATAAATGGGGAATGGGGGATATAGGGGAACGCAATAACTGTTTAATTGTAAATGGGGAATGTGGGGATATAGTGGAACACAGTAACTGCTTAATTATAAATGGGGAATGGGGATTATAGGGGAACAAACTAACTTTTTAATTATAAATGGGGAATGGGGGATATAGGGGAACACAATAAATGTTTAATTATAACTGGGGAAGGGGGAATATAGGAGAACACAGTAACTGTTTCATTATAAACTGGGAATGGGGAATATAGGGGAACACAGTAACTGTTTAATTATAAATGAGGAATGGACAATATAGGGGAACACAGTAACTGTTTAATTATAAATGGGGAATGGAGAATATAGGGGAACACAATAAATGTTTAATTATAACTGGGGAAGGGGGAATATAGGAGAACACAGTAACTGTTTCATTATAAACTGGGAATGGGGAATATAGGGGAACACAGTAACTGTTTAATTATAAATTGGGAATGGACAATATAGGGGAACACAGTAACTGTTTAATTATAAATGGGGAATGGAGAATATAGGGGAACACAATAAATGTTTAATTATAACTGGGGAAGGGGGAATATAGGAGAACACAGTAACTGTTTCATTATAAACTGGGAATGGGGAATATACGGGAATACAGTAACTGTTTAATTATAAATGGGGAATGGACAATATTGGGGAACACAGTAACTGTTTAATGTTAAATGGGGAATGGGGAATATAGGGGAACACAGTAACTCTTTAATTATTAATGGGGAATGGGGGAATATAGGGGAACACAGTAACTGTTTAATTATAAATGTGGAAGGGGGAATATAGGGGAACAGAGTAACTGTTTTATTATAAATGGGGAATGGGGCATATAGGGGAACACAGTAACTGTGTCATTATAAATGGGGAATGGGGGATATACGGGAACACAGTAACTGTTTAATTATAAATGGGGAATGGGGGATATAGGGGAACACAGTAACTGTTTCATTACAAATGGGGAATGGGGAATATAGGGGAACACAGTAACTGTTTAATTATAAATGGGGAATGGGGAATATAGGGGAACACTGTAACGGTTTAATTATAAATGGGGAATGGGGAATATAGGGAAACACAGTAACTGTTTAATTATAAATGGGGAATGGGGAATATAGAGAAACACAGTAACTGTTTAATTATAAATGGGGAATGGGGAATATAGGGGAACACAGTAACTGTTTAATTATAAATGGGGAATGGGGAATATAGGGGAACACAGTAACTGTTTCATTGTAAATGGGGAATGGGGAATATAGGGGAACACAGTAACTGTTTCATTATAGACAGGGAATGGGGAATATAGGGGAACACAGTAACTGTTTAATTATAAATGGGGAATGGGGAATATAGGGGAAAACAGTAACTGTTTAAATATAAATGGGGAATGGAGAATATAGGGGAACACAGTAACTGTTTAATTATAAATGGGGAATGGGGATTAAGCGGAACACAGTAACTGTTTAATTATAAATGGGGAATGGGGATATAGGGGAACACAGTAACTGTTTCATTATAAATGAGGAATGGGGGAATATAGGGGAACAGAGTAACTGTTTTATTATAAATGGCGAATGTGGAATATAGGGGTACACAGTAACTGTTTAATTATAAATGGGGATTGTGGAATACAGGGGAACACAGTAACTGTTTAATTATAAATGGGGAATGGGGGAATATAGGGGAACACATTAACTGTTTAATTATAAATGGGGAATGGGGATATGGGGAACACAGTAACTGTTTAATTATAAATGGGGAATGGGGGATATTGGGGAACACAGCAACTGTTTAATTATAAATTGGGAATTGGGGAATATAGGGGAACACAGTAACTGTTTCATTATAAACGGGGAATGAGGTTATAGGGGAACACAGTAACTGTTTAATTATAAATTGGGAATTGGGGAATATAGGGGAACACAGTAACTGTATAATTATAAACGGGGAATGGGGAATATAGGGGGACACAGTAACTGTATAATTATAAATGGGGAATGGGGGATATAGGGGAACGCAATAACTGTTTAATTGTAAATGGGGAATGTGGGGATATAGTGGAACACAGTAACTGCTTAATTATAAATGGGGAATGGGGATTATAGGGGAACAAAGTGACTTTTTAATTATAAATGGGGAATGGGGGATATAGGGGAACACAGTAACTGTTTAATTATAAATGGGGAATGGAGAACATAGGGGAACACAATAAATGTTTAATTATAAATGGGGAAGGGGGAATATAGGGGAACACAGTAACTGTTTAATTATAAACTGGGAATGGGGAATATAGTGGAACACAGTAACTGTTTTATTATAAATGGGGAATGGGGCTTATAGGGGAACACAGTAACTGTGTAATTATAAATGGGGAATGGGGGGATATAGGGGAACACAGTAACTGTTTCATTATAAATGGGGAATGGGGGATATAGGGGAACACAGTGACTGTTTCATTACAAATGGGGAATGGGGAATATAGGGGAACACAGTACCTGTTTATATATAACTGGGGAATGGAGAATATAGGGGAAAACAGTAACTGTTTAATTATAAATGGGGAATGGGTGATATAGGGGGACACAGTAACGGTTTAATTTTAAATGGGGAATAGGGGGATATAGGGGAACACAGTAACTGTTTAGTTATAAATGGGGAATGGGGAATATAGGGGAACACTGTAACTGGTAATTATAAATGGGGGATGGGGAATACAGGGGAACACAGTAACTGTTTAATTATAAATGGGGAATGGGGGAATATAGGGGGACAGAGTAACTGTTTAATTATAAATGGGGAACGGGGGATATAGGGGAACACAGTAACTGTTTAAATATAATTTGGGAATGGGGATATAGGGGAACACAGTAACTGTTTAATTATCTCTGAGGAATGGAGAATATAGGGGAACTCAGCAACAGTTTAATTATACACGGGGAATGGGGGATATAGGGGAACACAGTAACTGTTTAATTATAAATGAGTAATGGGGATATAGGGGATCACAGTAACAGTTGAAGTATAAATGGGAAATGGGGAATATAGCGGAACACAGTAACTGTTTAATTATAAATGGGGAATGGGGATATAGGGGAACACAGTAACTGTTTAATTATAAATGGGGAGTGGGGGATGTAGGGGAACACAGTAACTGTTTAATTATAAATGGGGAATGGGGATATAGGGGAATACAGTAACTGTTTAATTATAAATTGGGAATGGGTGAATATACAGGAACACAGTAACTGTTTCATTATAAACGGGGAATGGGGAATATAGGGGAACACACTAACTGTTTAATTATAAATGGGGAATGGGGGATATAGGGGAACATTGTAACAGTTTAATTATAAATGGGGAATGGGGAATATAGGGAATCACAGTAACTGTTTAATTATAAATGGGGAATGGGGATATAGGGGAACACAGTAACTGTTTAATTATAAATTGGGAATGGGGGAATATAGGGGAACGCAGTAACTGTTTCATTATAAACGGGGAATGGGGAATATAGGGGAACACAGTAACTGTTTAATTATAAATGGCGAATGTGGAATATAGGGGTACACAGTAACTGTTTAATTATAAATGGGGATTGTGGAATACAGGGGAACACAGTAACTGTTTAATTATAAATGGGGAATGGGGGAATATAGGGGAACACATTTACTGTTTAATTATAAATGGGGAATGGGGATATAGGGGAACACTGTAACTGTTTAATTATAAATGGGGAATGGGGGATATTGGGGAACAAAGTAACTGTTTCATTATAAACGGGGAATGGGGATATAGGGGAACACAGTAAGGGCTAGATTTTCAGTATAGACAGTTTTGGGGCACTAACCTTAGCGCCCGCCCGAAGTTAGCGCCCGCCCCAAAGTAGCGCCCCGTTGCCGGAAATTCAGTGGCTTCGCCCTAAGAGAGTGGTGGAGCGCTATAAGAGGCGTTCCACTCCTACCTTTAGGCGCTAAGCCGGCGGTCCAGAGGGATCGCGCCCAGGCGGGGCGCAGCGCGGGTGCGGTCATTTTTGCACTGACAGCAGACCCCGTGGTGCCGACCAGCTGTTAAAGGGGGAAGGGACGAATTGGTCTGCTGCCACGCCCTGCACACTGCAGCCTTGCAAAGAGGCCTCAACACTGCTGCTCAGCCCCAGGGAGTCATGGCAACGCCAGAGAAGGCCCGTCAGCGTGCCCTGCGCTTCTCAGAGGGTGATCTGGACATAATGGTCACAGCTCTGGAGTTGAGGCGCAGGATCTTGTTTCCAGAGAGTGGGAGGAATCCAACCCACCTGACTACACCAAAGCCTGGAAGCAGATCGCCCAGAGGGTGACGTTCACCGGCGAGGCCCCCAGGACCCACAAACAATGCCGTAAAAAATACAACGATCTGACCAGGATTGTGAAGGTGAGTAGCCTTTCCAGTCTCCTCCTCATTCTTGCATGTACACCTGACATGATGGGCAAAGGGACCTGAAAGTCCGATTGGCCAGCCCTCAGCCAGCAGCATTGGGACAGTCATGAGCATCAAATGGCCATTCGGCACTCTACACTTTGGCCAAGCTATTCCATTATGGGAGGCAGTGCACAGTACATCAGGGCTTCACTCTGTCCAGGCTATTCCACCATGGGAGGCATTGCACAGTACATCAGGGCTTCACTCTGTCCAAGCTATTCCACCATGGGAGGCAGTGCACAGTACATCAGGGCTTCACTCTTTACAAGCTGTTCCACAATGGGAGGCAGTGCACAGTACATCAGGGCTTCACTCTGTCCAAGCTATTCCACCATGGGAGGCAGTGCACACTACATCAGGGCTTCACTCTGTCCAAGCTATTCCACCATGGGAGGAAGTGCACACTACATCAGGGCTTCACTCTGTCCAAGCTATTCCACCATGGGAGGCAGTGCACACTACATCAGGGCTTCACTCTGTCCAAGCTATTCCACCATGGGAGGCAGTGCACACTACACCAGGGCTTCACTCTGTCCAAGCTATTCCACCATGGGAGGCAGTGCACACTACATCAGGGCTTCACTCTGTACAAGCTATTCCACCATGGGAGGCAGTGCACACTACATCAGGGCTTCACTGCGCACTTACAGCCCGTCCTTTCTCTTGCAGGCTAAAGTAGCGTTTAATCGCCAGGCCCTTGCCAGGGGTGGCCGCGCCAAGCTGCAGAAGCTCACTCGGCTGGAGGAGCGCGTGTGTGTGCTCATGGGAGCCTGTGTGATTGTCCCCACAGCGTGCGGTGTATCCGACCCTCCACTGCCCGGCAATGGTAAGGACCTCGCCTTTTGGCCCTCTCGCATCGCACTGGCCCATCCGAGCTACCTCCTTTGCCACTGTCCCACCAATGCGCTGAATCCCACCAGTCCTAACTCCCTCGCTGAAGCCGTCTCCTCACTCTGAAGCTACTCTTGTGCATTCCTGCTTTCAGCTGGTGACGACCAGGGCCCTGAAGCTGCCAGTGACAGCACCTCCGACCAGCAGGAGGAGGAGGAGCAAGCCGGACCTTCGGGGGAACAGTCACGTCCCGCAGGAGAGGAGGAAATGCTTGACACCTCCTCACTGGACGAGTGCCTGGAGGAACTGTCGCAGGACAATGCAGCTTCTGGGACCAGTGGCGTCCAGCCACCCAGCAGCCGTGCGCGTGGCCCGCGGCCCTCCCCCCAAAGGGGGGAAGGATCAGAGGGGAGTGCTGCTGCTCGGCACACTCGCCGTCACCAACGCGGCAAGGGTCCCCTAGTTCGGCCCCCTCCTCACCAGCGGGAGAGTCGCGACTCCAGTCCGGACACCTTCACTTCGGAGGAGGTGCGGAAGCTGGATAAGATGGCCGACGACTCGGACCGGCGCCACACGGAGCTCATGAGCGTGGTGGGGCGCATGCCTGAGGCCATCGAGTCGCTGGCGACCAGTGTGCGCGAGTTCGTGGCAGCAACTGCCGCGAGTGGCCGCATGCTGACTGATGCCATCAAGACCCTGGCGGATGTGATGCGCGCGCACACCAGGGCCACAGGGCCACTCACTGCTGCCACACGCGCTGTCTCAGGCAGGCATCGCCAGGGCTGCCGCCGCGCTGGACCATCCCAGCAAGCCGCCCGTCGGCTGATTGCTGTGGATCCTGCAGTGCGGGCCCGGCCGAGAGCCACCGCGCCACAGCACCAGCCAGCGCATCCCAGACGCCAGCTGGCCCACATTGCGCCATCCATCGCCGCCATTCCCCCTCTGGGGCATCAAGGGCAAGCGGCTGCAGCTGATGGTGGCCAGGCTCAGGTGCGCCACCCAGCAGATGGCCCCTCGAGGCCCAAACACCATGTAGGCCGCCCCCCAGCGGCATCTGGCGGAAGGGCATCTGAGCCTCAGGCGCCTTCCCCCAGCCTCGCAGCAGCCACTGGGCAGAGCTTGCGAAGGAGCAGCAGGCCGGGCAGGAGAGGCAAAAGGCTGGCCAAGGTCTCGCCCTCGCGGGCCACTCAGTAGAGGGTGTGGGCAGCTTTCCTTTAATATGGCGGCGGCCATCTTTATTTTGCCCATGGTTGTGCTTTTGGAGGGCTTATTTTTTGCGTTAGGCCGACGTTGAGGCCCGGTTTGAAGAAAGGTGGAGTGGCTCCTCCCCAGTTTGTGGGAGTGAGTCGTTTGTTGGGCTTTTTGTGGGGCCCGTTTATTGTTTTGGGGGATTCATGTGGGAAGGGCTTTTCATTTTTGTGCAATAAAAAATTATCTTTATTCATGCAGTCTCCATGGTTGTTCTTCTTAGTGTTTGTTGGCTTCGCCGGCTGAGGGCTTGCGGAGCGGCTGCATTCATCTTCCCTCATGACCCCTGGCCATTCCCTGACAGGGGGCTTAGAAGTACCGTGTAATAAGGTGGCGTCGTGCGGCCCTTGGCCCTGGTCGCTCCCTCCTGGGAACGTACTCCTGCTCCTCCTCCTCCTCCTCCTCCTCCTCATGCTCCTCCTGCTCCTCCTCCTGAGGTGCTGGTCCAACGTCAGGTGGCAGTGCCTGAGTCCTGCGGATAGCCAGGTTGTGTAGCATGCAGCAAACCACCACAAATTGGGACACCCGGTCCGGCGAATATTGGAGAGCTCCTCCGGAGCGATCAAGGCAGCGGAACCGCTGCTTGAGGACCCCAATAGTTAGCTCGATGATGTTGCTGGTTGTTTGATGGCTCTCGTTGTAGGCCTCTTCAGCAGCGGTCCTGGGCCTGCGGAGCGGGGTCATGAGCCATGTGCACAAAGGATAGCCTTTGTCCCCGATGAGCCATCCTCTTGGGGGAGGCTGTGCCTGGAACATGTCATGCACAGTACTCTGCTGCAGGATAAAGGCATCGTGGCTGCTGCCTGGGAAGCTGGCATTGACTGCCATGATGCGCTGCTTGTGGTCACATACCAGCTGCACATTCAGAGAATGATAGCCCTTCCTGTTGCGATACTGCTCGCCATGCTCCAGAGGGGCCCGCAAAGCCACATGCGTACAGTCAATGGCGCCCTGCACCAAGGGGAATTCCCCGAGTCTGGCAAATCCCAATGCACGCTGATGCTGGCTCTCGAGGGCCATGGGGACGGAGATGAATTGGCTTCTCCTTCTGAACAGTGCTTCGGTCACGTGGCGGATGCAGCGATGCGCGCCATACTGGGAGATGTTTGCTATGTCCCCAGCAGCATATTGGAAGGAGCCGGTGGCATAGAAGTTCAATGCCACCGTCACCTTCACTTCCACAGACAGAGACGTCCTGCACCTGAGCTTTGGCCGCAGATCTCGGCGAAGCAGGTGGCAGATCTCTGCAATCACCTCCTTTCGGAATCGGAGCCTTCTAACACATCGTGCGGCACTCATGTTTAGGTAGGAGCGCTGCTGGCGGTATAGCCTGACTGGGTAAGGCCTACGTGGCCGACGCCTGTCGCCCCCTCTGCCTCTAGCCAGGGCTGCCCCTCTCACAATGCGTCTGCGAGCCCTACGGACATGGCGCTGCAGCTGCGCGTTGGCAGCCCATGCAGCCCCCATCAAATCCTGGCAAACAGTCTAATTTCCAAATGGCCACTTGCAGCGCTATGGCCTGAGTCCAAAAATACCTGGCTCTTGCTGCTTGAAACCAGTTAGCTATCCTCCTTGTTGTGTCTCCAGAAATGCGTTGCACAGGACTGTTTTCTGAAAAAAGGATGGCCTTTATACTGGAGAGGACGTTCCCTTTAATTAGCGCCCCCCGGGGCCCGCGCTGGTTGTGTTGCGTTCCTTTATCCAAACGCTCCGGCCGCCCGCCGCACAATGGGGCGGTCCGACTGAAGTTTGCAATCGGGGCGGCCAAAGGGCGTTGCACGAGGATGTGATGTCATTTTCTGCGCGCGCATCCGGGCGGGCGCTAAACTTTGCGCCGGCGCTAGTGGGCAACTTAATTTGGGGCGGGGCGCAAACTGCGCTGCGCCCGGGCGCGACACGCATAGCGCCCGGAAATCACTTCTCTTAAGGCGCTAACTGCTGGCGCAAGCGACTGAAAATCTAGCCCTAACTGTTTAATTATAAATTGGGAATTGGGGAATATAGGGGAACACAGTAACTGTATCATTATAAACGGGGAATGGGGAATATAGGGGAACACAGTAACTGTTTAACTATAAATGGGGAACGGGGGATATAGGGGAACACAGTAACTGTTTAATTATAAATGGGGAATGGGAAATATAGGGGGACACAGTAACTGTATAATTATAAATGGGGAATGGGGGATGTAGGGGAACGCAATAACTGTTTAATTGTAAATGGGGAATGTGGGGATATAGTGGAACAGAGTAACTGCTTAATTATAAATGGGGAATGGGGATTATAGGGGAACAAAGTATCTTCTTAATTATAAATGGGGAATGGGGGATATAGGGGAACACAGTAACTGTTTAATTATAAATGGGGAATGGAGAATATAGGGGAACACAATAAATGTTTAATTATAAATGGGGAAGGGGGAATATAGGGGAACACAGTAACTGTTTCATTATAAACTGGGAATGGGGAATATAGGGGAACACAGTAACTGTTCAATTATAAATGGGGAATGGAGAATATAGGGGAACACAGTAACTGTTTAATTATAAATGGGGAATGGGGAATATAGGGGAACACAGTAACTCTTTAATTATTAATGGGGAATGGGGGAATATAGGGGAACACAGTAACTGTTTAATTATAAATGTGGAAGGGGGAATATAGGGGAACAGAGTAACTGATTTATTATAAATGGGGAATGGGGCATATAGGGGAACACAGTAACTGTGTAATTATAAATGGGGAATGGGGGGATATACGGGAACACAGTAACTGTTTAATTATAAATGGGGAATGGGGGATATAGGGGAACACAGTAACTGTTTCATTACAAATGGGGAATGGGGAATATAGGGGAACACAGTACCTGTTTATATATAACTGGGGAATGGGGAATATAGGGGAACACTGTAACTGGTAATTATAAATGGGGAATGGGGAATACAGGGGAACACAGTAACTGTTTAATTATAAATGGGGAATGGGGGAATATCGGGGGACAGAGTAACTGTTTAATTATAAATGGGGAACGAGGGATATAGGGGAACACAGTAACTGTTTAATTATAATTTGGGAATGGGGGATATAGGGGAACACAGTAACTGTTTAATTATCTCTGAGGAATGGAGAATATAGGGGAACACAGTAACAGTTTAATTGTACATGGGGAATGGGGATATAGGGGAACACAGTAACTGTGTAATTATAAATGTGTAATGGGGATATAGGGGATCACAGTAACTGTTGAAATATAAATGGGAAATGGGGATATAGGGGAAAAAGTAACTGTTTAATTATAAATTGGAATGGGGAATATACGGGAACACATTAACTGTTTAATTATAAATTGGGAATGGGGGGATATTGGGGAACACAGTAACTGTTTAATTATAAATGGGGAATGGAGAATATAGGGGAACAAAATAAATGTTTAATTATAAATGGGGAAGGGGGAATATAGGGGAACACAGTAACTGTTTAATTATAAATTGGGAATGGGGAATATAGTGGATGACAGTAACTGCTTAATTATAAATGGGGATTGGAGAATATAGGGGAACACAGTAACAGTTTAATCATAAATGGGGAATGGGGATATAGGGGAACACAGTAACTGTTTAATTATAAATGGGAAATGGTGATATAGGGGAACACAGTAACTGTTTAAGTATAAATGGGAAATGGTGATATAGGGGAACACAGTAAATGTTTAATTATAATTTGGAATGCGGAATATAGGGGAACACAGTAACTGTTTAATTATAAATTGGGAATGGGGGGATATAGGGGAACACAGTAACTGTTTAATTATAAATGTGGAATGGAGAATATAGGGGAACAAAATAAATGTTTAATTATAAATTGGGAATGGGGAATATAGGGGATCACAGTAACTGTTTAATTATAAATGGGGAATGGAGAATATAGGGGAACACAGTAACTGTTTAATTATAAAGGGGGAATGGGAAATATAGGGGAACACAGTAACTGTTTAATTATAAATGGTGAATGGAGAATATAGGGTTCACAGTAACTGTATAATTATAAACGTGGAATGGGGAATATAGGGGAACACAGTAACTGTTTAATTATAAATGGGGAATGGGGGAATATAGGGGAACACAGTAACTGTTTAATTATAAATTGGGCATGAGGGGATATAGGGGAACAGAGTAACTGTTTAATTATCTCTGAGGAATGGAGAATATAGGGGAACACAGTAACTGTTTAATTATAAATGTGGAATGGGGAATATAGTGGAATACAGTAACTGTTTAATTATAAATGGGGAATGGGGAATATAGGGGAACACAGTAAATGTTTAATTATAAATGGGGAATGGGGAATATAGGGGAACACAATAACTGTTCAATTATAAATTGAGAATGGGGATATAGGGGAACACAGTAACTGTTTAAATATAAATTGGGAATGGGGATATAAGGGAACACAGTAAGGCCTAGAAATTCAGTATAGCCACTTTTGGGGCGGTATAGTCGGGCGGCCGCTAAATTTTGCGCCCGGCGCAAAGTCGCGCCCCTTCGCCGATAGTCAGTCGCAACGCCCCAAGAGGTTGCTGCTGCGCTAAAACAGGCGATGCATGACTATCTTTAGGCGCTAAGCCAGCGGTGCTGAGCCATCCCCTCGAGGCCGGGCGCAGCGCAGGTGCGGCGAGTTCTTGATTGATGGCAGACACTCTGGCGCCGGTCATCTCTTAAAGGAGGGAGGGTGGATTTGTTTGCCTGCCACGCCCTGCACACTGCAGCCCTCAACCTAGGCCTGACCACTTCAGCTTCACCTGTACAACACCCAGGACTATGGAGAAGGCCAGGGAGAGAGCGCAGCGCTTCAGCGACGGAGACCTGAGGGTGCTGGTTGGCAGAGTGGAGTGCAGGCTCCATGTTTTGTTCCCAGAAGGTGGCAAGAGGCCGCTGCCCAGCGCCTACCGGAAAGCCTGGAAGGAGGTGTCCAACAGGGTCTCTTCCAACAGCCTGGTTGCCAGGACTCCTGTGCAATGCCGGAAGAAGTTCAACGACCTCACTCGGGTTGTCAGGGTGAGTACCCTTTCCAGTGTCCTCCTCATCCTTGCATGTGCACCTCACATTATGGGCAAAGGGACTTGAAAGCCCTAATGGCCAGCCCTGATCCAGCAGCTATGGGACTGGCATGAAAATCAATTGCACATTCAGCACTTTACAAACTGTCCAAGCTATTCGATCATGGGAGGCATTGCAGACAAGGTCAGGGCTACACACTGTCCAAGCTATTCGACCATGGGAGGCATTGCAGACAAGTTCAGGGCTGCACACTGTCCAAGCTATTCGACCATGGAAGGCATTGCAGACAATATCAGGGCTACACACTGTCCAAGCTATTCGACCATGGGAGGCAGTGCAGACAAGATCAGGGCTACACACTGCCCAAGCTATTCGACCACGGGAGGCATTGCAGACAAGTTGAGGGCTACACACTGTCCAAGCTACTCGACCATGGGAGGCATTGCAGACAATATCAGGGCTACACGCTGTCCAAGCTATTCGACCATAGGAGGCAGTGCAGACAAGATCAGGGCTACACACTGTCCAAGCTTTTCGACCATGGGAGGCATTGCAGACAAGATTAGGGCTACACACTCTCCAAGCTATTCGACCATGGGAGGCCTTGCAGACAAGATCAGGGCTACACACTGTACAAAATATTCGACCATGGGAGGCAGTGCAGACAAGATCAGGGCTACACACTGTACGTAGAGGCCGTCCTTTCTCTTGCAGGCCAAGGTTGCGCACAACCGGCACAACCGAACTGACACTGGCGGAGGCCGTCCTGACCTCAAAGAGCTCTCTGACCTCCACCAGCGTGTGGAGCGCATTATGGGAGGCTGGCTGATTGCCCTCGTCGCCAGTGGAGATGCCGACCCTGTTCTGGGCACCAATGGTAAGGGCATCACCTTTTGGACCACTCTCGTTCCACTTGCGCATCAGATCAGCATCCTTTGCCACTGTCTGACCAATGCGGTGAATGGCACCACTCATGACTCCCTCGCTGCCGTCCTGTCCTCACTCTAAAGCTACTCTTGTGCCTTCCTGCTTTGAGATGGTGAATCGCCAGGTGAGGTGGCGGGCCCTCAAGCTGCCACTGTCAGCCCTTCGGAAGATGAGGTGGAGGAAGAGGAAGCCGGCCCATCAGAGCGAACCTCAGCCGCGCCAGCCCATGGCGATGTAGGGGACTCGTCCTCCCTGGAGGGGAGCCGGGGGGAAGGGTCGGAGGAGAGTGAAGCTCCGGGGCCCAGCGGCCTGCAGCAACACGGGAGGGGTGGGGAAGCTCGGCGGACTTCTCCCCAGAGGGAGAGTGTGGCCTCCAGTCCTGCGATGGTCAGCGCAGAGGAGGTGCACCTCCTAGAGGAAATGGCCGTCCAGGCTGAGCGCAGGCACACTGAGCTCATGGCTGCAGTGGCAAGGATGCCTGACCCCATAGAGTCACTGGCAAGGAGTGTGCAGGAATTTGGGGCAGCACAGGCCAGGAGTCTGCAACAATTCAGTGCAGCACAGGCCAGGAGTCTGCAGGACATCGCGGCAGCACAGGCCAGGAGTCTGCAGGACTTCACGGCAGCACAGTTGGCTTCTAGCCAAGTGCTCAGTCGTGCCGTCCATTCACTGGCTGGTGTCATGCGGACACAGACCAGGGCCACACGGGCACTAACTGCTGCCACCCTCACTGGATCAGCCAGGCATCACAAGGGCACTCGCCGCGCAGCAGCAGCCCAACAGTCTGCCCTTCAGCTGTTTGCTGCGCATGCTGCAGTGCTGGCCCTTGCGAGGTGCCAGTGTCTCAGGCGACCAGCGAGCACCTGCGATCTGCCAGGTTGCCACCATTCCTTCAGCCGACACTGCCACTCCGCCCTTGCAGCTGTCACGAGCTGCTGGACAGACTGCTACCGCCCAGCCAGCGTTGGAGCAGTCAGCAGCCGGCCACTCCAAGGCCAGAGCTGGTGCAGGCCGACCCCCAAGGGCATCTGCCATCTCGCCATCTGCCCCTCAGCAGCCCTCCCCCAGCCTTGCTGCAGCCACTGGGCTCGCATTGAGGAGGAGCAGCAGGGCGGGCAGGGGCCAGGCAAGGATGCGCAAGGCATCGCCCTCGCAGGCCAAAAAGTAGAGGTATGCACAAATGCCTGGTGCTTGTTGTAAGGCCGACACTGGTGCAGTTGTTTTTGTGTAAGGCCGAGACTGGTGTCTTTATTTCTTTATGTAAGGCCAAGACTGGTGTCTTTATTTCTTTATGTAAGGCCGAGACTGGTGTTTTTATTTCTTTATGTAAGGCCGAGACTGGTGTCTTTCTTTCTTTTTGTAAGTCCGAGACTGGTGTCACTGGCCGAGAAATTCACGATGGCCCCGCCAGCTGGCTAGCGCCCAAAAGTGAGAACTGGGCGCGGAGCCAGTTGCGACCATCAGATATTCAGTTTTTGCGCCCCAAGTCGGAACCGGGTGCTATTCCAGGGTGTGCCCGCCTCTGCTTGGGGCGCTGAAACTGAATTTCAGTGCTCTAGGTGCCGCTGCGACACCCGATGCGGTGCGGCAGGCTGCGGTACTACAGGCCTCCTCCTTCTCTTAAGGTGGAGGTGCCTGCAACGGGGAGCTCGCCGCTGGATTGTGCCGGCAAATGAGCCCGGCACCACGGAGAAGTGCTGGGCTCGCGGAAAGCAGCCGGCAATGCCATGGGGGTGCTGGTGGAGGAGGCCGGGGAAGGAGGTGCGGGCATGCGGCCGCCGAAAAAGCGGCCGGCCGCACCTCCACCTTTATGTGCCCCACTAAGTCTGCAGTAACGCACTGGTCTCCGGATGTTAGTAGCGGCCGCCACGGAGGAGGCGGTGGCAAATGAATATGGGCGTCAGGCCGGCATCGGGGTGGAAACTGGGCACTGTGCACACCGATGATGTCATCGGTGCCGGCGCAGCGCTACCGGCTACCGCCGCCATTACCGCCGAGCTCAATATCAGCGCAAACTCCTCTATTGGCGCAGAAGCCCTCTTTGGGCGGTAACTGGCCGCAAAGCTGGCAGCGCCTTACTGAATTTCTAGCCTTTATTTCTTTATGTAAGGCCGAGACTGGTGTCTTTATTTCTTTATGTAAGGCCGAGACTGTTGTCCTTCTTTCTTTTTGTAAGGCCGAGACTGGTGTCTTCCTTTCTTTTTGTAAGGCCGAGACTGGTGTCTTTCTTTCTTTTTGTAAGGCCGAGACTGGTAGTTTTGTGTTATTAGAGGGGGCTTCTCCACATGAGCATGTAATGTGGAAAGGGCAGAGGTTTTCAATAAATTATTGTTGTTAAATTGCAGTGTGCATGGTTTTTTGGTTAAGTCCTGGTTGCCCTGCTCGGCTGAGGGCTTGTGGAGCACCTACATTCATCTGCTGACATTGGCACAAGCCAGTCCCTGAGAGGGGGCCTAGAATCGACGTTCAATAAGCCAGCGACGGGCGCCCCTTGTACTTTGTGCCTCCCTCCTGTGCTGGTCCTCCTCCTCCTCCTCCTCCTCAGGTGGTCCTCCAATCTGTGGTTGCAGTGGCTGAGTCCTGTGGATAGCCAGGTTGTGCAGCATGCAGCAAACGACCACGAAATGGGAGACTCGCTCCGGCGAATACTGTAGGGCTCCACCAGAACGATCCAGAAAGCAGAACCATTGCTTCAGGACGCCGATTGTTTGTTCGATGATGTTCCTGGTCACTTGATGGCTCTCGTTGTACCTCTCTTCAGCAGGGGTGCTGGGCGCTAGGAGCGGGGTCATCAGCCAGGCACACAAGGGATAGCCTTTGTCCCCGATAAGCCATCCGCATGGGTGAGGCTGGGCCTGGAACATGTCTGCCACAGAAGTCTGTCGCATGATGAAGGCATCATGGCTGCTGCCTGGAAAGCGGGCATTGACAGCTAGGATGAGCTGCCTGTGGTCACACACCAGCTGTACCTCCAGCGAATGGTAGCCCTTCTGGTTGCGGTAATCCTCGGCATTCTGCAGAGGCGCCCGCAAAGCTACATGCGTGCAGCCAATGGCGCCCTGCACCATGGGGAAGCCCGCGAATGCTGCAAAGCCCATTGCACGCTGTTGCTGCTTGTCAAGGGCCATGGAGAAGGAGGTGAACTGACGTCTCCTTTTGAAAAGTGTATTGGTGACCTGGCGGATGCAGCAATGCACGGCGAACTGGGAGATGTTGGCAATATCCCCAGTAGCGGCTTGGAAGAAGCCGTTGGCATAGAAGTTGAGACAGAGACGTCCTGCTCCTCAGCTGTGGCTGCAGATCACCGCCAAGCAGCTGGCAGATCTCTGTGACCACGTCCCTTCTGAATCGCAGCCTCCGAACACACTGCTCCTCAGACATGTGGAGATAGGAGAACTGCTGGCGGTACACCCTGGGTGGGTAAGGCCTCCTTTGCCGACGCCTGTTGCCCCCTCTCCATCTAGCCAGGTCTGCCACTCTCTCACGGAGTCTGTAAGCCCTTTGGATGTAATTGAGAAATCCTGCGTTGACACCCATTGTAGCCCCCATAATATGCTGGCAAACAATGAGATGTCATTGAAGGCAAAGACTAGTGGAAATCTGTGGCCTGAAGCCAGAAGAACCTGTCCGAGTGTTGGGCCAAAGCAGAAAGCTAGCTACCTTGGTCTCTCTCCAAAAATCCGTTTCGCAAGATGGAGTGCTGCGAAATGGCAGCCTTTTATATTTCAGGAGGAGTGCCCTTTAATTTACGCCTACCGCGCCCCGCATCGGCTGAGCACCGTTCCACTTAACAGTCGCTAGGGGCGCCAGGTGCACAATGAGGCGTTGCCACTGAAGTTCCGGTTGGGGGCGCACAAAGGGTGTTGCACGAGGAAATGACATCATGTACTGCGCGCGCAGCTGAGCGCGCGCAAAGACTTAGTGCCAGCGCTAAATCTCGAGTGAAGTTGGGGCGAGGCGCAGTTCTCGCTGCGCCCGGGCGCTACCCATCTAGCGCCCAACATTTACTCCTCCTAAGGCACGAACGGCTGGCAAAACCAACTGAATTTCTAGGCCTAAATGTTTCATTATAAATGTGGAATGGGGGATGTAGGGGAACACAGTAACTGTTTAATTATAAATTGGGAATGGGGGATATAGAGGAACACAGTAACTGTTTAATTATAAATGGGGAATGGGGAATAGAGGGGAACACAGTCACTGTTTAATTATAAATGGGGAATGGGGAATATAGGGGAACACTGTAACTGTTTAATTATAAATGGGGAATGGGGATATAGGGGAACACAGTAACTGTTTAATTATAAATGGGGAATGGGGAATATAGGGGAACACAGTAACTGTTTAATTATAAATGGGGAATGCGGAATATAGGGGAACACAGTAACTGTTCAATTATAAAAAGAGAATGGGGATATAGGGGAACACAATAACTGTTCAAATATAAATTGGGAATGGGGATATATGTGAACACAGTAAATGTTTAATTATAAATGTGGAATGGGGGATATAGGTGAACACAGTAACTGTTTAATTATAAATTGGGAATGGGGAATAGAGCGGAACAAAGCAACTGTTTAATTATAAATGGGGAATGGGGAATATAGAGGAACACAGTAACTGTTTAATTATAAATGGGGAATGGTGGATATAGGGGAACACAGTAACTGTAAAATTATAAATGGGGAAAGGGGATATAGGGGAACACAGTAACTGTTTAATTATCAATTGGAATGGGGATATAGGGGAACACAGTAAATGTTTAATTATAAATGGGGAATGGGGGATATAGGGGGACTCAGTAACTGTTTAATTATAAATTGGGAATGGGGAATATAGGGGAACACAGTAACTGTTTAATAATAAATGGGGATTGGGGATATAGGGGAACACAGTAACTGTTAATTATAAATGGGGAATGGGGACATAGGTGAACACAGTAACTGTTTAAGTATAAATGGGAAATGGGGATATAGGGGAACACAGTAACTGTTTAATTATAAATGGGGAATATAGAGGAACACAGTAACTGTTTAATTATAAATGGGGAATGGGGGATATAGCAGAACACAGTAACTGTTTAATTATAAATTGGGAATGGGGATATCGGAGAACACAGTAACTGTTTAATTATAAATGGGGAATGGGGAATAAAGGGGAACATAGTAACTGTTTAATTATAAATGGGGAATGGGGGGATATGGGGGAACACAGTAACTGTTTAATTATAAATGTGGAATAGGGGGATATAGGGGAACACAGTAACTGTTTAATTATAAATGGGGAATGGGGGATTTAAGGGGACACAGTAACTGTTTAATTATAAATGGGGAATGGGGAATATTGGGGAACACAGAAACTGGTTAATTACAAATGGGGAATAGGGGATTTAGGGGGACACAGTAACTGTTTAATTATAAATGGGGAATGGGGGTATAGGGGAACACAGTAACTGTTTCATTATAAATGGGGAACGGGGGATATCGGGGAACTCAGTAGCTGATTAATTATAAATTGGGAACGGGGAATATAGGGGAACAAAGTAACTGTTTAATTATAAATGGGGAATGGGGGATAAAGGAGAACAAAGTAACTGTTTAATTCTAAATTGGGAATGGGGAATATAGTGGAACACAGTAACTGTTTAATTATAAATGGGGAATGGGGATATAGGGGAACACAGTAACTGTTCAAATATAAATGGGATATGGGGATATAGGGGAACACAGTAACTGTTTAATTATAAATTGGAATGGGGAATATAGGGGAACAAAATAAATGTTTAATTATAAATGGGGAAGGGGGAATATAGGGGAACACAGTAACTGTTTAATTATAAATTGGGAATGGGGAATATAGGGGAACACAGTAACAGTTTAATTATAAATGGGGAATGGGGATATAGGGGAACACAGTAACTGTTTAATTATAAACTGGGAATGGGGGGATATAGCGGAACACAGTAACTGTTTAATTATAAATGGGGAATGGAGAATATACGGGAACAAAATAAATGTTCAATTATAAATTGGGAATGGGGAATATAGGGGATCACAGTAACTGTTTAATTATGAATGGGGAATGGAGAATATAGGGGAACACAGTAACTGTTTAATTATAAATGGGGAATGGGGATATAGGTGAACACAGTAACTGTTTAAGTATAAATGGGAAATGGGGATATAGGGGAACACAGTAACTGTTTAATTATAAATGGGAAATATAGAGGAACACAGTAACTGTATAATTATAAATGGGGAATAGGGGGATATAGGGGAACGCAGTAACTGTTTAAGTATAAATGGGAAATTGGGATATAGGGGAACAGAGTAACTGTTTAATTATAAATTGGAATGGGGAATATAGGGGAACACAGTAACTGTTTAATTATAAACTGGGAATGGGGGGATATAGCGGAACACAGTAACTGTTTAATTATAAATTGGGAATGGGGATATAGGAGAACACAGTAACTGTTTAATTTTAAATGGGGAATGGGGAATATTGGGGAACACAGAAACTGTTTAATTACAAATGGGGAATGGGGGATTTAGGGGGACACAGTAACTGTTTAATTATAAATGGGGAATGGGGGATATAGGGGAACACAGTAACTGTTTCATTGTAAATGGGGAACGGGGGATATAGGGGAACTCAGTAACTGATTAATTATAAATTGGGAACGGGGAATATAGGGGAACAAAGTAACTGTTAATTATAAATGGGGAATGGGGGATATAGGAGAACAAAGTAACTGTTTAATTCTAAATTGGGAATGGGGATTATAGGGGAACACATTAACTGTTTAATTATAAATGGGGAATGGGGATATAGGGGAACACAGTAACTGTTCAAGTATAAATGGGATACGGGGATATAGGGGAACACAGTAACTGTTTAATTATAAATTGGAATGGGGAATATAGGGGAACACAGTAACTGTTTAATTATAAATTGGGAATGGGGAATATAGGGGAACACAGTAACTGTTCAAGTATAAATGGGATATGGGGATATAGGGGAACACAGTAACTGTTTAATTATAAATGGGGAATGGAGAATATAGGGGAACACAGTAACTGTTAAATTATAAATGGGGAATGTGGAATATAGGGGAACACAGTAACTGTTTAATTATAAATGGGGAATAGGGGGTTATAGGGGAAAACAGTAACTGTTTAAGTATAAATGGGAAATGGGGATATAGGGGAACACAGTAACTGTTTAATTATAAATTGGAAAGGGGAATATAGGGGAACACATTAACTGTTTAATTATAAATTGGGAATGGGGAATATAGGGGAACACAGTAACAGTTTAATTATAAATGGGGAATGGGGATATAGGGGAACACAGTAACTGTTAAATTATAAATGGGGAATGGGGAATATAGGGGAACACAGTAACTGTTTAATTATAAATGGGGAATAGGGGGATATAGGGGAATGCAGTAACTGTTTAAGTATAAATGGGAAATTGGGATATAGGGGAACAGAGTAACTGTTTAATTATAAATTGGAATGGGGAATATAGGGGAACACAGTAACTGTTTAATTATAAACTGGGAATGGGAGGATATAGCGGAACACAGTAACTGTTTAATTATAAATGGGGAATGGAGAATATACGGGAACAAAATAAATGTTCAATTATAAATTGGGAATGGGGAATATAGGGGATCACAGTAACTGTTTAATTATGAATGGGGAATGGAGAATATAGGGGATCACAGTAACTGTTTAATTATGAATGGGGAATGGGGAATATAGGGGAACACAGGAACTGTTAATTATAAATGGGGAATGGGGATATAGGTGAACACAGTAACTGTTTAAGTATAAATGGGAAATGGGGATATAGGGGAACACAGTAACTGTTTAATTATAAATGGGAAATATAGAGGAACACAGTAACTGTATAATTATAAATGGGGAATAGGGGGATATAGGGGAACGCAGTAACTGTTTAAGTATAAATGGGAAATTGGGATATAGGGGAACAGAGTAACTGTTTAATTATAAATTGGAATGGGGAATATAGGGGAACACAGTAACTGTTTAATTATAAACTGGGAATGGGGGGATATAGCGGAACACAGTAACTGTTTAATTATAAATTGGGAATGAGGATATAGGAGAACACAGTAACTGTTTAATTTTAAATGGGGAATGGGGAATATTGGGGAACACAGAAACTGTTTAATTACAAATGGGGAATGGGGGATTTAGGGGGACACAGTAACAGTTTAATTATAAATGGGGAATGGGGGATATAGGGGAACACAGTAACTGTTTCATTGTAAATGGGGAACGGGGGATATAGGGGAACTCAGTAACTGATTAATTATAAATTGGGAACGGGAATATAGGGGAACAAAGTAACTGTTTAATTATAAATGGGGAATGGGGGATATAGGAGAACAAAGTAACTGTTTAATTCTAAATTGGGAATGGGGAATATAGGGGAACACATTAACTGTTTAATTATAAATGGGGAATGGGGATATAGGGGAACACAGTAACTGTTCAAGTATAAATGGGATATGGGGATATAGGGGAACACAGTAACTGTTTAATTATAAATTGGAATGGGGAATATAGGGGAACACAGTAACTGTTTAATTATAAATTGGGAATGGGGAATATAGGGGATCACAGTAACTGTTTAATTATAAATGGGGAATGGAGACTATAGGGGAACAAAATAAATGTTTAATTATAAATTGGGAATGGGGAATATAGGGGATCACAGTAACTGTTTAATTATAAATGGGGAATGGAGAATATCGGGGAACACAGTAACAGTTTAATTATAAATGGGGAATGGGGGATATAGGGGAACACAGTAACTGTTCAATTATAAATTGGGCATGGGGGGATATAGGGGAACAGAGTAACTGTTTAATTGTCTCTCAGGAATGGAGAATATAGGGGAACACAGTAAGTCCTAGAAATTCATTGACGCCACTTTTGGGGCGCTAAAGTGGGGCGTCCGCTAAAGTTTGCGGCCGCCTCCAAATCTAGGCCAGTTCTCCGATATTCATTAGCTTCGCCCTACTAGTTCGGGCGAGCGCTAAAACTGCTGCTGGAAGCCTCTCTTTGGGCGCTATGCCGGAGGTGGTGATCGATAGCGCCGAGGCCGAGCGCAGTGCAGGTCCGGCCATCTCGTGACTGACAGCAGACACCCTGGCGCCAGCCAGCTCTTAAGGGGGAAGGGTCGACTGTGTCTGCTGCCACGCCCTGGACAGTGGAGCCCTCCAGCTAGGCCTGAACACTGCTGCTGGACCCAAATAGCGCCTGAAGACATGGAGAAGGCCCGTGAACGTGCGCAGTGCTTCTCAGAGCGTGATCTGAGTGTGCTGCTTGCTGCTGTGGAGAAGAGGCGCAATGTTTTGTACCCGGGCAATGGCAAGAAGGCGACGGTCCGGGTCTACAGGAGAGCCTGGAGGCATGACGCCAGCAAGCTGTCAGCCAACAGCGACGTGCCCAGGACCGGTGCCCAATGCCGCAAAAAGTTAAATGACCTCACACGCATTGTCAGGGTGAGTACCCTTTCCAATGACCTCCTCATCCTTGCATGTGCACCTCACATTATGGGCAAAGGGACCTGAAAGCTCTAATGGCCAGCCTTCAGTCAGCAGCTATGGCACAGGCATGAGCATCAATTGCACATTCTGCACTGAACACACTGGCCAGGCTATTCCACCATGGGAGGCAGTGCACACCAGATCATGGCGACACACTGTACTTAGAGGCCATCCTTTCTCTTACAGGCCAAGTTGGCAAATAATCGCAAGAGCCAGACTGCGACCGGGGGAGGACGACCCCATATCCAGCCACTCACCGGCCTGCAACATCGCGTGGAGCGCCTCATGGGTGGCCGGGTGATTGGGCCCGTTGCATGTGGAGATGCCGACCCTGTTCTGGGCAGCAATGGTAAGGACATCACCTTTTGCACCTCTCTCGTCCCACTTGCGCATCAGATCTACATCCTTTGACACTGCCGGACCAATGCGCTGAATGCCACCACTAATGCATCCCGCACTGACGCCCTCTCCTCACTCTCAAGCTACTCTTGTGCCTTCCTGCTTTCAGATGGTCAAGAGTAGGTCCCTCAACTTGCCAGTGACAGACCCTCCGAAGAGGAGCAGGAGGAGGAGCAAGAGGAAGGCGGCCCATCAGGGGAACCCTCAGCTGCGGCCACCTAGGCCAATGTAGGGGACACATCTTCCCTGGAGGGCAGCGTGGCGGAAGTGTCGAAGGGGAGGGGAGCTCCTGGGACCTGCGTGCTGCAGAAAGGCGGGAGGGGGGTGGAAGCTCGGCGGCCTTCTCCCCAGAGGGGGGATGCGTCGGAGGGGAGTCCAATTGCTGGGCCCAGCGGCCTCCAGCAACAGAGGAAGTGTCGGCCAGCTCGGCGGCCTTCTCCCCAGAGGGAGAGTCCGGCCTCCAGTCAGGAGATGCTCTTCGCCGAGGAGATGGAATGCCTCCAAGACTTGTCCGCGGACTCGGAGCGCCGGCACACGGAGCTCATGGCGGCAGTGGCACGGTTGCCTGAGTCCATCGATTCGCTCTCTCAGAGTGTGGCCAAATTCGGGCCCTTACAGGCCACCAGTCGGGCGGAATACCGGGCAGATCTGTCAGCGACTGGCCAGGTGATTAGTGGTGCCGTCCAGTCACTGGCTGCTCTGCTGCGGTCAGTGAACAGGCCAACACGGGCACTCACTGCTGCCACACTCGCGGTGTCAGCCAGGCGTCGCCAGGACACCCGGCGCGCTGCAGCAGCACATCGGTCTGTCCCTCGGCAGATTGGTGCGAATGCTGCAGTGCTGGCCCGGGCGAGTGCCAATTTCTCAGGCGACCAGCGAGTGCCTGCCATCCGCCAGCTTGCCGCCATTCCTCCAGCCGCCACTGCCACACCCCCAGTGGAGCTGCCAGGAGCTGCTGCAGCAACTGATGCTGGCCAGCTACAGCTGCAGCAATCAACAGCCGGCCGCTCGATGCCCAGACCTCGACTAGGTCGACACACAAGGGCATCTGCCGTCACGGCATGTGCCCCTCAGGAGCCTGCCCCCAGCCTTGCATCAGCCAATGGCCTTACTTTGAGGCGGAGCAGCAGGGCAGGCAGGGGCCACCCAAAGATGGCCAAGGCATCGCCATAGCGGGCCAAATAGTCGAATGTGTGGCCATTTGTGTTTGTTTCTTGAGGCCGAGAATTGGATGTTTGTTTTTTGAAGGCCGATGATGTGATGTTTGTTTTGGACGAAGGCCGAGAATGACGGCCATTTTAGTTGCCCTATTTTGTTAATCCTCCCCAGGTTGTGGGAGCGAATATTGTGTTTGAGTGTTTTTTGGGGGTTTCATCTGTTTTTGGTTTTCATGTGGGCAGGGCCCAGAGTTTGTACAATAAAGCATTTTATTTATTCACATTGTCCATGTTTGATCTTTGAAGTGTTTGTTGCCTTAACCGGCTGAGGGCTTGCGGAGCGGCTGCAATCATGTTCTATCATTGGCACAAGCCATTCCCTGACAGGGGGCCTAGAAGTGACGTTCAATAAGCCGACGACGGGCGGCCCTTGGACCTTGTGCGTCCCTCCTGGGCTGGTACTCCTCGTCTTCGTCGTCCTCATGCTCCTCCTGCTCCTCCTCCTGAGGTGGTGGTCCAACGTGAGGTGGCAGTGCCTGAGTCCTGCGGATAGCCAGGTTGTGCAGCATGCAGGAAACGACGACGAATTGGGAGACTCGATCCTGCGAATACCGGAGGGCTCCCCTGGAGCGATCGAGACAGCGGAACCGTTGCTTGAGCACGCCGATTGTTTGTTCTATGAGGTTCCTCGTCCCTTGATGGCTCTCGTTGTATGCCTCTTCAGCAGGGGTCGTGGGCGCGCGGAGCGGGTTCATGAGCCAGGTACACAAAGGATAGCCTTTGTCCCCGATAAGCCATCCTCTTGGGGGAGGCTGTGCCTGGAACATGTCAGCCACAGTTGTCTGTCGCAGGATAAAGGCATCGTGGTTGCTGCCTGGAAAGAGGGCATTGACAGCTAGGATACGCTGCCTGTGGTCACACACCAGCTGTACATTGAGGGAATGGTAGCCCTTTTGGTTGCGGTACTCCTCGGCATGCTCAAGAGGTGCCCGCAAAGCCACATGTGTGCCCCCTCTACGTCTAGCCAGGGATGCCACTCTCTCACAGCGTCTGTAAGCCCTTCTGGCATAAGGCTGAAATTCAGCGTTGCCACCCAATGCAGCCCCCATTATATGCTGGCAAAACTGAGCTCTGAATGAAGGCTAAGATAATTGGTAAGCTCTGGCCTGAGCCAGAAATACCTGTCCAAGTGTTGGTCCAAAGCAGTAAACTCTCCTCCTTGGTCTCTGTCCAAAAAACCGTTGCACAAGAGTGAATGCTGCAAAATGGCTGGCCTTTATACTGCTGGGTAAGTGCCCTTTAATTAGCGCTCCCCCCGGCCCAGCTGGCCTGTGTACCGTTCCAATTCACAGTCGCTCGGGACGCCCGGCGCACAATGGGCCGGCACGAGTGAAGTTCCGGTTTGGGACGCAAAAAGGGCATTGCACTATTAAATGACGTCATGATCTGCGCGCGCAGCAGGGCGCGCGCTAAGACTTTGCGCCAGCGCTAAATGTGTCCTGAAGTTGGGGAGAGGCGCACATCGCGCTGCGTCCGGGTGATAAGCGCCTT
The DNA here is from genome assembly GCF_052327205.1 of Somniosus microcephalus. NCBI lineage: Eukaryota > Metazoa > Chordata > Chondrichthyes > Squaliformes > Somniosidae > Somniosus > Somniosus microcephalus. The sequence continues at coordinate 33,564,218 of NW_028225183.1, forward strand.
ACGCTCGAGATCTACTCCCCCTAAGGCGCTAACGGCTGGCGCGCCCAACTGAATTTCTAGGCCTAACTGTTTAATTATGAATGGTGTGGAGAAATGTAAGAAATCACACAACACCAGGTTATAGTCCAACAGGTTTATCTGAAATCACAAGCTTTCGGAGCGCTGCTCCTTCTTCAGGTGAAGTGGAGAAATGCATAAAGACACAGCTTATATAGTCAGAGAATCATGTCAGATGTTTACAGGTAACCTTTCCAACTGCCATTTGTCACACCTCTATAATTATAAATGGGGAATGGGGAATACAGGGGAATACAGTAACTGTTTAATTATAAATGGGGAATGGGGAATATAGGGGAACACAGTAAATGTTTAATTATAAATGGGGAATGGGTAATATAGGGGAACACAATAACTGTTCAATTATAAATTGAGAATAGGGATATAGGGGAACACAGTAAGGCCTAGAAATTCAGTATAGCCACTTTTGGGCCGGTAAAGTCGGGTGGCCGCTAAATTTTGCGCCCGGCGCAAAGTCGCGCCCCCTTCGCCGATATTCAGTCGCAACGCCCCAAGAGGTTGCTGCTGTGCTAAAACAGGCGATGCACGACTAACTTTAGGCGCTCAGCCGGCGGTGCTGAGCGATCCCCTCGAGGCCGGGCGCAGCGCAGGTGCGGCAAGTTCTTGATTGACAGCAGACACTCTGGCGCCGGTCACCTCTTAAAGGGGGAGGGTGGATTTGTTTGCCTGCCACGCCCTGCACACTGCAGCCCTCAACCTAGGCCTGACCACTTCAGCTTCACCTGTACAACGCCCAGGACTATGGAGAAGGCCAGGGAGAGAGCGCAGTGCTTCAGCGACGGAGACCTGAGGGTGCTGGTTGGCGGAGTGGAGCGCAGGCGCCATGTTTTGTTCCCAGAAGGTGGCAAGAGGCCGCTGCCCAGCGCCTACCGGAAAGCCTGGATGGAGGTGTGCAACAGGGTGTCTTCCAACAGCGTGGTTGCCAGGACTCCTGTGCAATGCCGGAAGAAGTTCAACGACCTCACTCGGGTTGTCAGGGTGAGTACCCTTTCCAGTGTCCTCCTCATCCTTGCATGTGCACCTCACATTATGGGCAAAGGGACCTGAAAGCCCTAATGGCCAGCCCTCATCCAGCAGCTATGGGACTGGCATGAAAATCAATTGCACATTCAGCACTTTACACAAAGTGCAAGCTATTCGACCATGGGAGGCATTGCAGACAAGATCAGGGCTACACACTGTCCAAGCTATTCGACCATGGGAGGCAGTGCAGACAAGATCAGGGCTACACACTCTCCAAGCTATTCGACCATGGGAGGAATGGCAGACAAGATCAGGGCTACACACTGTCCAAGCTATTCGATCATGGGAGGCCTTGCAGACAAGATCAGGGCTACACACTGTCCAAGATATTCGACCATGGGAGGCATTGCAGACAAGATCAGGGCTACACACTGTCCAAGCTATTCGACCATGGGAGGCAGTGCAGACAAGATCAGGGCTACACACTGTCCAAGCTATTCGACCATGGGAGGCCTTACAGACAAGATCAGGGCTACACACTGTACAAGCTATTCGACCATGGGAGGCAGTGCAGACAAGATCAGGGCTACACACTGTACTTAGGGGCCGTCATTTCTCTTGCAGGCCAAGGTTGCGCACAACCGGCGCAACCGAACTGACACTGGTGGAGGCCGCCCTGACCTCAAAGAGCTCTCCGACCTCGACCAGCTTGTGGAGCGCATTAATGGAGGCCGGCTGATTGGCCCCGTCGCCAGTGGAGATGCCGAACCTGTTCTGGGCACCAATGGTAAGGGCATCACCTTTTGGACCTCTCTCATTCCACTTGCGCATCAGATCAGCATCCTTTGCCACTGTCCGACCAATGCGTTGAATGGCACCACTCGTGCCTCCCTCGCTGCCGCCCAGTCTTCACTCTAAAGCTACTCTTGTGCCTTCCTGCTTTCAGATGGTGAATCGCCAGGTGAGGAGGCGGACCCTCAAGCTGCCACTGTGAGCCCTTCGGAAGACGAGGAGGAGGAAGAGGAAGCCGGCCCATCAGTGCAACCCTCAGCCGCACCAGCCCATGGCAATGTAGGGGACACGTCTTCCCTGGAGGGGAGCTGGGGGGAAGGGTCGGAGGAGAGTGTACCTCCGGGGCCCAGCGGCCTGTAGAAATGCGGCAGGGGTGGGGAAGCTCGGCGGGCTTCTCCCCAGAGGGTGAGTGCGGTCTCCATTCCTGCGATGGTCAGCGCAGAGGAGATGCGCCTCCTAGAGGAAATGGCCATCCAGGCTGAGCGCAGGCACACTGAGCTCATAGCTGCAGTGGCAAGGATGCCTGACTCCATAGAGTCACTAGCAAGGAGTGTGCAGGAATTCGGGGCAGCACAGGCCAGGAGTCTGCATCAATTCAGTGCAGCACAGGCCAGGAGTCTGCAGGACATCGCGGCAGCACAGGCCAGGAGTCTGCAGGACATCGCGGCAGCACAGTCGGCTTCTAGCCAAGTGCTCAGTCGTGCCATCCATTCACTGGCTGGTGTCATGCGGACACAGACCAGGGCCACACGGGCACTAAAGGCTGCCACCCTCACTGGATCAGCCAGGCATCGCAAGGGCACTCGCCGCGCAGCAGCAGCCCAGCAGTCTGTCCTTCAGCTGTTTGCTGCGCATGCTGCAGTGCTGGCCCGTGCGAGTGCCAGTGTCTCAGGCGACCAGCGAGCACCTGCGATCTGCCAGGTTGCCACCATTCCTGCAGCCGACACTGCCACTCCGCCATTGCAGATGCCACGAGCTGCTGGACAGACTGCTGCCGCCCAGCCAGAGTTGGAGCAGTCAGCAGCCGGCCACTCCAAGGCCAGAGCAGGTGCAGGCCGAACCCCAAGGGCATCTGCCGTCTCACCATCTGCCCCTCAGCAGGCTTCCCCCAGCCTTGCTGCAGCCACTGTGCTCGCATTGAGGAGGAGCAGCAGGGCGGGCAGGGGCCAGGCAAGGATGTGCAAGGCATCACCCTCACAGGCCAAAAAGTAGAGGTATGCACAAATGCCTGGTGCTTGTTGTAAGGCCGACACTGGTGCAGTTGTTTTTGTGTAAGGCCGAGACTGGTGTCTTTATTTCTTTATGTAAGGCCGAGACTGGTGTATTTATTTCTTTATGTAAGGCCGAGACTGTTGTCTTTATTTCTTTATGTAAGGCCGAGAGTGGTGTCTTTCTTTCTTTTTGTAAGGCCGACACTGGTGTCTTTATTTCTTTATGTAAGGCAGAGACTGGTGTCTTTATTTCTTTATGTAAGGCCGAAACTGGTGTCTTTCTTTCTTTTTGTAAGGCTGAGACTGGTGTCTTTCTTTCTTTTTGTAAGGCCGAGTGTGGTAGTTTTGTGTTTTTGGAAGGGGCTTCTCCACATGAGCATGTAATGTGTGAAGGGAAGAGGTTTTCAATAAACCATTGTTGTTAAATTGCAGTGTGCATGGTTTTTTGGTTAAGTCCTGGTTGCCCTGCTCGGCTGAGGGCTTGTGGAGCGGCTACATTCATCTGCTGACATTGGCACAAGCCAGTCCCTGAGAGGGGGCCTAGAACCGATGTTCAATAAGCCAGCGACGGGCGGCCCTTGCACTTTGTGCCTCCCTCCTGTGCTGGTCCTCCTCCTGCTCCTCCTCCTCCTCCTCCTCAGGTGGTCCTCCAATCTGTGGTGGCAGTGGCTGAGTCCTGCAGATAGCCAGGTTGTACAGCATGCAGCAAACTACCACGAAATGGGAGACTCGCTCCGGCGAATACTGTAGGGCTCCACCAGAATGATCCAGCCAGCGTAACCGTTGCTTCAGGACGCCGATTGTTCGATCGATGATGTTCCTGGTCGCTTGATGGCTCTCGTTGTATCTCTCTTCAGCAGGGGTGCTGGGCGCTCGGAGCGGGGTCATCAGTCAGGTACACAAAGGATAGCCTTTGTCCCCGATAAGCCATCCGAGTGGGTGAGGCTGGGCCTGGAACATGTCTGCCACAGAAGTCTGTCGCAGGATGAAGGCATCGTGGCTGCTGCCTGGAAAGCGGGCATTGACAGCTAGGATGAGCTGCTTGTGGTCACACACCAGCTGTACGTTCAGTGAATGGTAGCCCTTCCGGTTGCGGTAATCCTCGGCATTCTCCAGAGGTGCCCGCAAAGCCACATGCGTGCAGTCAATGGCGCCCTGCACCATGGGGAAGCCCGCGAATGCTGCAAAGCCCATTGCATGCTGTTGCTGCCTCTCCAGGGCCATGGGGAAGGCGATGAATTGGCGTCTCCTTCTGAAGGGGCATTGGTGACCTGGCGGATGCAGCAACGCACGGCGAACTGGGAGATGTTGGCAATGTCTCCAGTAGTGGCTTGGAAGGAGCCGCTGGCATAGGAGTTCAAGGCCACCATCTGTTCCACCTCCTTTCGGAATCTCAGCCTTTTTACACATCGCGCGCCACTCATGTTGAGGTAGGAGCGCTGCTGGCAGTATGCCCTGACTGGGTAAGGCCTATGTTGCCGACGCCTGTTGCCCCCTCTGCATCTAGCCAGGGCTGCCCCTCTCACCCCGCGTCTGTGAGCCCTACGGACATGACGCTGAAACTCAGCGTTGGCACCCCATGCAGCCCCCATAATATGCTGCCAAACAGTCAAATATCCAAGAGGCCACTTGCAACGCTCTGGCCTGAAGCCAAAAATACCTGAGCTAGTGTTGGCCCAAAACAGAAAGCTCTCTTCCTTGGTCTCTCTCCAGAAATCCGTTGCACAAGAGTGTTTGCCGCAAAATGGCTGCCCTTTATCGTGCAGGGTAAGTGCCCTTTAATTTGCGCTCCCGGGGGCCCGCGTCGGCTCTGTTGCGTTCCACTAAACAAGCGTTCGGGCTGCCGGCCGCACAATGGGGTTGTCCCACTAAAGTTCTGGATCAGGGCGCGCAAAGGGCGTTGCTCGAGGATATGACGTCATTTTCGTCGCGCGCAGGTGAGCGCGCGCTAAGACTTTGCGCCGGCGCTAAATATCTACTTAATTAGGGGTGAGGCGCTGATCGCGCTGCGCCCAGACGCTACATGCATAGCGCCCGAAATTCACTTCTCTTCAGGCACTAACGGCTGGCGCAACCAACTGAATTTCAAGGCTTAACTGTTTAATTAAAAATGGGGAATCGAAAATATAGTGGAACACAGTAACTGTTTAATTATTAATGGGGAATGGGGGATATAGGGGAACGCAGTAACTGTTTAATTATAAATGGGGAAAGGGGGGATATAGTGGAACACAGTAACTGTTCAATTATAAATTGAGAATGGGGATATAGGGGAACACAGTAACTGTTTAATTAGAAATTGGGAATGGGGGGATATAGGGGAACACTTTAACTTTTTAATTATAAATGGGGCATGGGGGATATAGGGGAACAAAATAACGGTTTAATTATAAATGGGGAATGGGGATATAGGGGAACACAGTAACTGTTTAATTATAAATGGGGAATGGGGAATATAGGGGAACACAGTAACTGTTCAATTATAAATTGAGAATGGGGATATAGGGGAACACAGTAACTGTTTAATTAGAAATTGGGAATGGGGGGATATAGGGGAACACTTTAACTTTTTAATTATAAATCGGGCATGGGGGATATAGGGGAACACAGTAACTGTTTAATTATAAATGGGGAATGGGGATATAGCGGAATACAGTAACTGTTTAATTATAAATGTGGAATGTGGAATATAGGGGAACACAGTAATTGTTTAATTATAAATGGGGAATGGGGAATATAGGGGAACACAGTAACTGTTCAATTATAAATTGTGAATGGGGATATAGGGGAACACAGTCGCTGTTTAAATATAAATTGGCAATGGGGAATATAGAGGAACACAGTAACTGTTTAATTATAAATGGGGAATGGGGGGCTTTAGGGGAACTCAGTAACTGTTTAATTATAAATGAGGAATAGGGGGATATACGGGAACACAGTAACTCTTTAATTATAAATGGGGAATGGGGAATATTGGGGAACACAGTAACTGTTTAATTATAAATGGGGAATGGGGGGATATAGGGGAACACAGTAACTGTTTAATTATAAATGGGGAATGGGGATATAGGGCAACACAGTAACTGCTGAATTATAAATTGGGAATGAGGGAATATAGGGGAACACAGTAACTGCTTCATTATAAATGGGGACTGGGGAATATAGGGGAACACAGTAACTGTTTAATTATAAATGGGGAATTGATGATATGGGGAACACAGTAACTGTTTAATTATAAATGGGGAATGGGGATATAGGGGAATACAGTAACTGTTTAATTATAAATGGGGAATGGGCGATATAGGGGGACAAAGTAGCTGTTTAATTATAAATGGGGAAAGGGGATATGGGGGAACACAGTAACTGTTAAATTATAAATGGGGAATAGGGATATAGGGGAACACAGTAACTGTTTAATTATAAATGGGGAATGGGGGGATATGAGGGAACACAGTAACTGTTTAATTATAAATTGAGAATGGGGATATAGGGGAAAACAGTAACTGTTTAAATATAAATTGGGAATGGGGATATAGGGGAACACAGTCAATGTTTAATTATAAATGTGGAATGGGTGATATAGGGGAACACACTAACTGTTTAATTATAAATTGGGAACGGGGAATATGGTGGAACACAGTAACTGTTTAATTATAAATTGGGAATGGGGATATAGGAGAGCACAGTGACTGTTTAATTATAAATGGGGTCGATTTCGGCACCTCACAGGCCAGGAGTTTCGAGCAATTCGAAGCAGCACATGCCGCGAGTCGGGCTGAATTCGGGGCAGCACAGGCCGCGAGTCAGGCCGAATTCGGTGCAGCACAGGCAGCGAGTTGGGCGGAATTCGGGGCAGCTCACGCAGCGAGTGGCCAGATGATCAGTGGTGCTGTGCAGTCACTGGCTGGTCTGATGCAGGCACAGACCAGGGCAGTACGGGGACTCACTACTGCAAAACTCGCTGTGTCTGCCAGGCATCGCCAGGGCACCCTCCGCGCTGCAGCAGCACAGCGGTCTGTCCTTCAGCAGATTGCTGCGCATGCTGCAGTGCTGGCCCGGGCGAGTGCCAGTGTCTCAGGTGAGCACCGAGCACCTGCCATCAGCCAGCTTGCCCCCATTCCTGCAGCCGCCACTGCCACTCCCCCAGTGGAGCTGCGACGAGCAGCTGGAGAGACTGCTGCTGCCCAGCCACAGCTGCAGCAGTCACCAGCCGGCCCCTCGAGGGCCAGATTTCGTCTAGGCCGACGCCCAAGGGCATCTGCCATTACGCCATGTGCCCCTCAGGAGCCTTCCCCCAGCCTTGCAGCAGCCACTGGGCACACTTTGAGGAGGAGCAACAGGGCGGCCAGGGGCCGCTGAAGGCTGGACAAGGAATAGCCCTCGCGGGCCACATAGTAGAGGGTGTGGGCAAATGTGTTTTTATATGGGGATGGTTGTTTTCATATGGGGATGGTTGTTTTGTTTATGGGGATGGTTGTTTTTGTAAGGCCGAGGATGAAGGCCATTTTTGTGGAAATGTTTTGTTATTCCTCCCCAGGATGTGGGAGTGAGTCATGTGTGTGACTGTTTTTTGGGGGTGTTGTCTGTTTTTGGGTTTCATGTGGGAAGGGCCCTGAGTTTGTTCAATAAAGCATTTTATTTATTCAGCTTGTCCATATTTGATGTTTGAAGTGGTTGTTGCCTTAACCGGCTGAGGGCTTGCGGAGCGGCTGCATTCAGGTCCCTTCATTGCCACAAGCCATTCCCTGACAGGGGGCCTAGAAGTGATGTTCAAAAAGCCGCCGACGGGCGGCCCTTGGACCTTGTGCCTCCCTCCTGGGCTGGTACTCCTCCTCCTCCTCCACCTCCTCCTCCTGCTCCTCCTCCTGAGGTGGTGCTCCAGCGTGAGGTGGCAGTGCCTGAGTCCTGCGGATAGCCAGGTTGTGCAGCATGCAGCAAACGGCCATGACCTGGTAGACTGTCTCCGGTGAATACTGCAGAGATCCGCCGGAACGATCCAGGCAGCGGAACCGTTGCTTGAGGACACCAATCGTTTGTTCTATGATGTTCCTAGTGGCTTGATGGCTTTCATAGAAACATAGAAACATAGAGATAGGAACAGGAGTAGGCCATTCGGCCCTTCGAGCCTGCTCCGCCATTCAATGAGATCATGGCTGATCTTCATCTGAGATCTTAGCTGATCTTACCAGTTCAGTACCCCGTCCCCGCCTTTTCTCCGTAACCCTTAATCCCCTTAGCCTTCAGAAATATATCCAATTCTCTCTTGAAAATATTTATTGAATTAGCCTTCACAGCCCTCTGTGGCAGGGAATTCCACAGGCTCACCACTCTTTGAGTGAAGAAATTCTTCCTCATCTCTGTTTTAAATGATTTGCCCGCTATTTTTAGACTGTGGCCCCTGGTTCTGTGCTCCCCTGCCATTGGAAACATTCTCTCTGAATTCAGCCTGTCCAGGCCTGCCATAATTTTATATGTTTCGATGAGATCCCCTCTCAATCTTCTAAACTCCAGTGAGTACAAGCCCAAACTATTCAATCTCTCCTCGTAGGCCATTCCCGCCATTCCAGGTATCAGCCTGGTGAATCGCCGCTGCACTCTTTCCATGGCAAGAACATCCTTCCGCAGATGGGGCGACCAAAACTGTACACAATACTCCAGATGCGGTCTCACCAGCACCTTGTACAGCTGTAGTAAGGTATCCCTATTCCTATACTCGAACCCCCTTGATATGAAGGCCAACATACCATTTGCCTTCTTAATCGCCTGTTGCACCTGCATGCTCTCCTTCAGTGACTGGTGCACAAGAACACCCAGGTCCCTCTGCACTTCCCCATCTCCCAATCTATTGCCATTTAGATAATAATCTACCCTCCTGTTTTTACCCCCAAAGTGGATAACCTCGCATTTATCCACATTATAGTGCATCTGCCACGTATCCGCCCATTCCCCCAACCTGTCCAAATCGCACTGTAGCCTCCTGACATCCTCATCAGAGCCCACCCCTCCTCCTAGTTTAGTGTCGTCAGCGAATTTGGAAATATTGCATCCAATTCCCTGATCCAGATCATTTATATATATTGTGAACAGCTGGGGTCCCAGGACAGATCCTTGCGGCACCCCGCTGGTCACTGCCTGCCACTCCGAAAACGAGCCGTTTATTCCAACTCTCTGTTTTCTATCCGCCAGCCAGTTCTCTATCCACGTTAATACTTTGCCCCCAATCCCATGAGCCTTAATTTTGCATGATAATCTTTTGTGTGGAACCTTATCGAAGGCTTTCTGGAAGTCAAGGTACACCACATCCACTGGCTCTCCCCCATCTATTTTACCAGTTACTTCCTCAAAAAATTCCAGCAGATTAGTCAAACACGATTTACCCTTTGTAAATCCATGTTGACTCTGTCCGATCCTTTCCCCATTTGTCAAGTGCTCCGCTATTTTATCCTTAATAATGGACTCTAGCATTTTGCCCACAACCGATGTAAGGCTTACTGGTCTATAATTCCCTGCTTTCTCTCTACCCCCCTTTTTAAATATTGGGGTAACATTAGCTACCCTCCAATCCACGGGTACTGTTCCCGAGTCAATGGAGTTCCGGAAGATGATCCTTAGAGCATCTGCTATCTCCAGGGCCACCTCCTTAAGTACCCTAGGATGTAGTTTATCAGGCCCCGGGGATTTGTCGGCCTTCAGTCCCCTCAACTTACCCAACACCATATCCCTAGAGATACTAATTGCTGTCAGCTCCTCCCTCTCATTAGTCCCTATGTTTGCCGATATTCCTGGGAGGTTATTTGTGTCCTCCTTTGTGAATACAGAACCAAAGTATGAGTTTAATTGGTCTGCCATTTCCTTATTCTCCATTATATATTCTCCCGAATCGGACTGCAAGGGACCGACTTGGGATTTTACCAGTCTTTTCCTCCTGATATACCGATAAAAGCTTTTGCAGTCTGTCTTTATGTTTGCTGCAAGTTTACTTTCGTATTCTATTTTCCCCTTCCTGATTAATCCCTTTGTCCTCTTTTGCTGTATCCTGTACTGCCCCCAATCTTCTGGTCTGGTGCTTTTTTTTGCCAGTTGATATGCCCTTTTTTTTGATTTTATGCTGTCCCTAATTTCCCTCGTTATCCACGGTTGAGCCACCTTTTTAGGTTTATTTTTATGCCAAACCGGTATAAACATGTTCTGGAATTCTTCCATTCTATCTTTGAATGCTTGCCATTGTCTATCCACTGTCAATCCCCCCAGAAACACCACCCAATCAATCTTACCCAATTCCCGTCTCATACCCTCGTAATTCCCTTTATTTAAGTTCTGGACCTTAGTCTCTGATTCAATTTCCTCACTCTCCATCTCGACTGAGAGCTCGATCATATTATGATCGCTCTGACCCAAGGGGCCTCGTACAAGAAGATTGTTGATAAGTCCCTTCTCATTGCACAATACCCAGTCTAAAATGGCCTGATCTCGAGTCGGCTCCTCGACATATTGGTCCAGATAACCGTCCCGAAAACATTCCAGGAATTCCTCCTCCTCAGAATTTTTACTAATTTGGGTAGTCCAATCAATAAGAAAATTAAAGTCACCCATGATGACAGCTGTGCTCTTATTGCACGCTTCTCTAATTTCCCTTTTTATGCCTTCCCTCACCTCCATATTACTATTTGGAGGCCTATATATCACACCCACTAACGTTTTCCTCCCCTTGCTATTTCTCATTTCTACCCATACAGATTCCGTTTCATCCGAGTTAATATCCTTCCTTTCCATTGCATTAATCCCCTCCTTTACCAGCAATGCTACCCCACCTCCCCTACCTTTTTGCCGATCCTTCCTAAATATTGTATGTCCCTGGATGTTAAGTTCCCAGCCTTGCCCACCCTGCAGCCACGTTTCTGTAATCCCAATCAAATCATACTTGTTTACCTCTATTTCCACAACTAATTCATCCACCTTGTTCCTAATGCTTCTAGCATTAAGATACAAAGCCTTCAGGCTTGCTTTTTTCACACTCTCATTATGAATTAGTTTGGCCCTTTGTGTTTCTCTCCTTTGCTTATTGCTTCTCACCTTTCTACCATCTATTTCTGACTTCATATGACTTCCCTCTTTTCCACTATCTAGGTTCCCATCCCCCTGCCAAATTAGTTTAAATCCTCCCGAACCGCCCTAGAAAATATTACCCCGAGGACATCGGCTCCCTCACAGCTCAGGTGTAGACCGTCCCCTTGGTACAGGTCACTCCTCCCCAAGAACTGGTTCCAATGCCTCAAGAATTTAAATCCCTCTCCCTTGCACCACTGCTCAAGCCACGTATTTAGCTTATCTATCTTACTCTCTCTAAACTTATTAGCTCGTGGCACTGGTAGCAATCCAGAGATTACTACCTTTGAGGTCCAACTTTTCAATTTAGCTCCTAACTCCCCAAATTCAGCTTGTAGGACCTCCTCCCTCTTTTTACCTACATCGTTGGTACCTACATGTACCACGACAACTGGCTGATCCCCCTCCCCCTTCAGAATGCTCTGCACCCGCTCCGAGACATCCTTGACCCTTGCACCAGGGAGGCAACATACCATCTTGGAGTCTCGGTCTCGGCCACAGAAACTCCTATCTACCCCCCTTACAATTGAATCCCCTATCACTATAGCCCTATCCCTCTTTTTCCCACCCTTCTGTGCAGCAGAGGTTGTATGCCTCCTCAGCAGGGGTCCTGGGCGCACGGAGCGGGGTCATGAGCCAGGTACACAAAGGATAGCCTTTGTCCCCGATAAGCCATCCTCTTGGGGGAGGCTGTGCCTGGAACATGTCAGCCACAGTAGTCTGTCGCAGGATAAATGCATCCTGGCTGCTGCCTGGAAAGTGGGCATTGACAGCTAGGATGCGCTGCCTGTGGTCACACACCAGCTGTACATTGAGGGAATGGTAGCCCTTCCGGTTGCGGTAATCCTCGGCATTGTCGATAGGTGCCCGCAAAGCCACATGCGTGCAGTCAATGGCGCCCTGCACCATGGAGAAGTCCGCGATCCTTGCAAATCCGATTGCACGCTGCCATTGCCTCTCCAGGGTCATGGGGAAGGAGATGAATTGGTGTCTCCATCTGAAAAGGGCATTGGTCACCTGGCGGATGCAGCAATGCACGGCGAACTGGGATATGTTAGCAATGTCCCCAGCAGCGGCTTGGAAGGAGCCGCTTGCATAGAAGTTCAGAGCCACCGTGACCTTCACTTCCACCGACAGAGACGTCCTGCACCTCAGCTGTGGACGCAGATCTCTGTGCAGCAGCTGGCAGATCTCTGCAACCACCTCCCTTCTGAAGCGCAGCCTCCTAACACACTGCGCAGCAGTCATGGTGATATAGGGCACCTGCTGGCGGTATTCCCTGAGTGGGTAAGGCCTACGTTGCCGACGCCTGTTGCCCCCTCTGCGCCTAGCCAGGGCTGCCCCTCTCACACAGCGTCTGCGAGCCCTTCACACATAATGCTGAAACTGAGGGTTGGCACCCCATGCAGCCCCCATAATATACTGGCAAACAATGACCTCACAATGAAGGCGAATTGCCAAGCTCTGGCCTTAAGCCAAAAATACATCTCCTATGTTGGGCCAAAGCAGTAAGCTCTCTTCCTTGGTCTCTGTCCATAAATCCGTTGCACAAGAGTGATTGCTGCAAAATGGCTGGCCTTTACATTTCAGGGTAAGTGCCCTTTAATTTGCTCTCCCCGCGGCCCGCTAGGCCTCTGCTGTGTTCCATTTCACAGTTCTTAGGACCACCACGCCCACATTGGGCGGGCGCGACTGAAGTTCCGGATTGGGGCGCACAAAGGGCGTTGCACGAGGAAATGACGTCATAATCTGCGCGCGCAGCTGAGCGCACGCAAACACTTTGCGCCGGCGCTAAATGTCTACTGAAGTTGGGCGTAGGCGCAGATCGCGCTGCGCCCGGCCGCTAAGTGCCTAGCGCTCGAGATCTACTGCTCCTAAGGCGCTAACGGCTGGCGCACGCAACTGAATTTCTAGGCCTATCTGTTTAATTATAAATTGGGAATGGGGAATATAGGGGAACACAGTAACTGTTTAATTATAAATGGGGAATGGGGAATATAGGGGAACACAGTAACTGTTTAAATATAAATGGGGAATGGGGATATAGGGGAACACAATAACTGTTTAATTATAAATTGGGAATGGGGGAATATAGGGGAACGCAGCAACTGTTTCATTATAAATGGGGAATGGGGAATATAGGGGAACACAGTAACTGTTTAATTATAAATGGGGAATGGGGAATATAGGGGAACACACTAACTGTTTAATTATAAATGGGGAATCGAGAATATAGTGGAAAACAGTAAGAGTTCAATTATAAATGGGTAATGGGGGATATAGGGGAATGTAGTAACTGTTTAATTATAAATGGGGAATGGGGGGATATAGTGGAACACAGTAACTGTTTAATTATAAATGGGGAATGAGGAATATAGGGGAACAAAATAACTGTTTAATTATAAATGGGGAATGGGGGATATAGGGGAACACAGTAACTGTTTAATTATAAATGGGGAATGGGGAATATAGGGGAACACAGTAACGTTTTAATTATAAATGGGGAATGGGGAATATAGGGGAAAACAGTAACTGTTTAATTATAAATGGGGAATGTGGAATATAGGGGAACACAGTAACTGTTTAATTATAAATGGGGAATGGGGGATATAGGAGAACACAGTAACTGTTTAATTATAAATGGGGAATGGGGAATATAGGGGAACACAGTAACTGTTCAATTATAAATTGAGAATGGGGATATAGGGGAACACAGTAACTGTTTAAATATAAATTGGGAATGGGGTTATAGGGGAACACAGTCAATGTTTAATTATAAATGTGGAATCGGGGATATAGGGGAACACAGTAACTGTTTCATTATAAATGGGGAATGGGGAATATAGGGGAACACAGTAACTGTTTAATTATAAATGGGGAATGGGGAATATAGGGGAACACAGTAACTGTTTAATTATAAATGGGGAATGGTGATATCGGGGAACACAGTCACTGTATAATTATAAATTGGGAATGGGGGAATATAGGGGAACACAGTGGCCTAGAAATTCAGTTGGATGCACCAGCCGGTAGCGCATTAGGAGGAGTAGATGTCAGGCGCTAGGTGGCTAGCGGCCGGGTGCAGCACGATCTGCGCCTCTCCCCAACTTCACTCACGATTTAGCGGCATCGCAAAGTCTTTGCTCGCGCTCAGCTGCGCGCGCAGATCCTGACGTCATTTCCTCATGCAACGCCCTTTGTGCGCTCCCAACCGGAAATTCAGTCGCGACGCCCCATTGTGCGCCTGACACCCCTAGCGACTGGTAGAGTGGAACGGTGCTCAGTCGATGCAGGGCGCGGGGGGCACAAATGAAAGGGCACTCCTCCTGCTCTGTAAAAGGCTGCCATTTTGCAGCACTCCTTCTTGAGAGACGGATCTTTGCAGAGAGACCAAGGTAGAGAGCTTTCTGCTTTGGCTCAACACTTGGACAGTTACTTGTGGCTTTAGGCCACAGATTTCCACTTGTGTTTGCCTTCATTGACATATCATTGTTTGCTAACATATTATGGGGGCTGCAATGGGCGCAAACGCTGGCTTTCTGCATTGCATCCAAAGGGCTCACAGACGCCGTGAGAGAGTGGCAGCCCTGGCTAGACGGAGAGGGGGCAACAGGTGTCGGGAAAGGAGGCCTTACCCACCCAGGGTATACCACCAGCAGTTCTCCTATCTCAACATGTCTGACGAGCAGTGTGTTTGGAGGCTGCGATTCCGAAGGGAGGTGGTCACAGAGATCTGCCACCTGCTTGGTGGCGATCTGCAGCCACAGCTGAGGAGCAGGACGTCTCTGTCGGTGGCAGTGAAGGTGATGGTGGCTCTCAACTTCTATGCCACCGGCTCCTTCCAATCCGCTACTCGGAACATTTCCAACATCTCCCAGTTCGCCGTGCATTGCTGCATCCGCCAGGTGACCAATGCCCTTTTCAAAAGGAGACGTCAGTTCATCTCCTTCTCCATGGCCCTTGCCAAGCAGCAACAGTGTGCAATGGGCTTTGCAGCATTCGCAGGCTTCCCCATGGTGCAGGGCGTCATTGACTGCACGCATGTGGCTTTGCGGGCACCTCTGGAGAATTCCGAGGATTACCGCAACCGGAAGGGCTACCATTCGCTCAACGTCCAGCTGGTGTGTGACCACAGGCAGCTCATCCGAGCTGTCAATGCCCGCTTTCCAGGCAGCAGCCACGATGCCTTCATCCTGCACCAGACTTCTGTGGCAGACATGTTCCAGGCTCAGCCTCACCCACGAGGATGGCTTATCGGGGACAAAGGCTATCCTTTGTGTACTTGGCTGATGACCCCGCTCCATGCGCCCAGCACCCCTGCTGAAGAGGGATACAACGATAGCCATCAAGCGACCAGGAACATCATCGAGCAAACAATCGGCCTCCTGAAGCAACGGTTCCGCTGTCTGGATCGTTCCGGTGGAGCCCTACAATATTCGCCGGACCGAGTCTCCCATTTCGTGGTCGTTTGCTGCATGCTGCACAATCTGGCTATCCGCAGGACTCAGCCACTGCCACCAGAGATTGGAGGACCACCTGAGGAGGAGGAGGAGGACCAGCACAGGAGGGAGGCAGAAAGTGCAAGGGCCGCCCGTCGCCGGCTTATTGAACGTCGGTTCTAGGCCCCCTCTCAGGGAATGGCTTGTGCCAATATCAGGTGATGAATGTAGCCGCTCCACAAGCCCTCAGCCGAGCAGGGCAACCAGGACTTGACAAAACAACCATGCACAGTGCAATTTAAGAACATTAATTTATTGCAAACCTCTGCCCTTCCCACATTACAACCTCATGTGGAGAAGCCCCCTCCAAAAACACAAAACTAACAGTCTCGGCCTTTCAAAAACTAAAAAAGACACCAGTCCCGGCCTTACAAAAACAAAGAAAGACACCAGTCTCGGCCTTACAAAAACAAAGAAAGACACCAGTCTCGGCCTTACAAAAACACAAGTACACCAGTCTCGGACTTACAAAAACACAACTGCACCAGTCTTGGCCTTACAAAAAGCACCAGCCATTTGTGCAGACCTTCTACTTTTTGCCCTGCGAGGGCTATGCCTTTTGCATCCTTGCCTGGCCCCTACCCGCCCTGGAGCTCCTCCTCAATGGGAGCCCAGTGGCTGCAGCAAGGCTGGGGGAAGGCTGCTGAGGGTCAGATGGCGAGATGGCAGATGCCCTTGGGGGTTGGCCTGCACCAGCTCTGGCCCTGGAGGGGCCGGCTGCTGACTGATCCAACTCTGCTTGGGCAGCTGCAATCTGTCCAGCGGCTCGTGGCAGCTGCAATGGCGGAGTGGCACTGTCGGCTGCAGGAATGGTGCCAACCTGGCAGATTGCAGGTGCTCGCTGGTCACCTGATACATTGGCACTCGCACGGGCTAGCACTGCAGCATGCGCAGCAAACAGCTGAAGAACAGGCTGCTGGGCTGCTGCTGCACTGCGAGTGCCCTGGCGATGCCTGGCTGATCCAGCAATGGTGGCAGCAGTTAGTGCCCGTGTGGCCCTGGTCTGTGTCCGCATGACAACAGCCAGTGAATGGACGGCACGACTGAGCACTTGGCTCAATGCCGCTAGTGCTGCCGTGAAGTCCTGTAGACTCCTGGCCTGTGCTGCTCCAAATTGCTGCACACTCCTTGACAAAGACTCAATGGAGTCAGGCATCCTTGCCACTGCAGCCATGAGCTCATTGTGCCTGCGCTCAGCCTGGATGGCCATTTCCTCCAGGAGCCGCACCTCCTCTGCGCTGACCATCGCAGGACTGGAGGCCACACTCACCCTCTGGGGAGAAGTACGCCGAGCTTCCCCACCCCTCCCGCGTTGCTGCAGGCTGCTCGGCCCCGGAGCTTCACTCTCCTCTGACCCTTCCTCCCGGCTCCCCTCCAGGGAAGGCGTGTCCCCTTCCTCGCCATGGGCTGGCACGGCTGAGGGTGGCACTGATGGGCCGGCTTCCTCTTCCTCCTCCTCTAATTCCGAAGCGCTGACAGTGGCAGCTTGAAGGCCTGCCTCCTCACCTGGCGATTCACCATCTGAAAGCAGGAAGGCACAAGAGTAGCTTTAGAGTGAGGACAGGGCGGCAGCGAGGGAGGCATGAGGGCTGCCAT
This sequence comes from Somniosus microcephalus, assembly GCF_052327205.1. NCBI lineage: Eukaryota > Metazoa > Chordata > Chondrichthyes > Squaliformes > Somniosidae > Somniosus > Somniosus microcephalus. Next base: position 33,581,463 of record NW_028225183.1, read on the forward strand.
TCACTGCATTGGTCGGACAGTGGCAAAGGATGCTGATCTGAGGCGCAAGTGGAACGAGAGAGGTCAAAAAGGTGATGCCCTTACCATTGGTGCCCAGAACAGGGTCGGCATCTCCACTGGCGACGGGGCCAATCAGCCAGCCTGCCATATTGCGCTCCACATGCTGGTCGAGGTCGGAGAGCTCTTTTACATCAGGATGGCCTCCCCCGGTCTCAGTTCATTTCCGACGGTTGTGCGCCACCTTGGCCTGCAAGAGAAAGGACGGCCTCTATGTACAGTGTGAAGCCCTGATCTTGCCTGCAATGCCTCCCATGGTGGACTGGCCCTGACAGTGTGAAGCCCTGATCTTGTCTGCACTGCCTCCCATGGTCCAATAGCTTGTACAGTGTGTAAAGTGCTGAATGTGCAAGTGATTTTCATGCCAGTCCCATAGCTTCTGGATGAGGGCTGGCCATTAGGGCTTTCAGGTCCGTTTGCCCATAAAGTGAGGTGCACATGCAGGGATGAGGAGGACACTGGAAAGGGTACTCACCCTGACAACCCGAGTGAGGTCGTTGAACTTCTTCCGGCATTGCAGAGGAGTCCTGGCAACCACGCTGTTGGAAGACACCCTGTTCGAGACATCCCTCCAGGCTTTCCGGTAGGTGCTGGGCAGCGGCCTCTTGCCACCTTCTGGGAACAGAGCATGGGGCCTGCGCTCCACTCCGCCAACCAGTACCCTCAGGTCACCGTCGCTGATGCGCTGCTCTCTCTCCCTGGCCTTCTCCATAGCCCTGGGCGTTGTGCAGAAGAAGCTGAAGTGGTCAGGCCTAGGTTGAGGGCTGCAGTGTGCAGGGTGTGGCAGGCAAACAAATCCAACCTCCCCCTTTAAGAGCTGACCGGCGCCAGAGTGTCTGCCATCAATCAACAACTCGCTGCACCGGCGCTGCGCCCGGCCTCGGGGGTATAGCTCAGCACCGCCGGGTTAGCGACTAAAGATAGTCGTGCATCACCTGTTTTAGTGCAGCAGCAACCTATTGGGGCGATGCGACTGAATATCGGCGAAGGTGGCGCCACTTTGCGCCGGGCGCAAACTTTAGTGGCCGCCCGACTTTCCTAGCCCAAAAGTGGCTATACTGAATGTCTAGGCCAGTAACTGTTTCATTATAAACGGGGAATGGGGAATATATGGGAACACAGTCACTGTTTAATTATAAATGGGGAATGGGGATATAGGGGAACACAGCAACTGTTCAATTATAAATGGGGAATGGGGAATATAGGGGAACACAGTAATTGTTTAATTATAAATGGGGAATCGAGTGTATAGTGAAACACAGTAACTGTTTAATTATAAATGGGGAATGGGGGATATAGGGGCACGCAGTAACTGTTTAATTATAAATGGGGAATGGGGGATAAATTGGAAAACAGTAACTGTTTAATTATAAATGGGGAATTGGGGATATAGGGGAACACAGTAACTGTTTAATTATAAATGGGGAATGGGGATATAGGGGAACACAGTAACTGTTTAATTATAAATGGGGAATGGGGAATATAGGGGAACACAGTATGGCCTAGAAATTAGCTATAGCCCCGCCAGCTCGCTGGCGGCCAGAATTTAACGCTGGGCGCGGAGCCACTCGCGCCCAGCCGATATTCAGGCCTAGAAATTGGGTTTTGGCACAGCGACGGCTTTAGCGCCGGAAGTTAGTGCCGGAGCTAAGTCGCGCTGGGCGGGCCAAAAATTCACTAGTTCTGCGCCCAAACGGCTGCCGGCGCTGCTGAAAGCTGTTTGCGCCTGAAAACTGGCGCTACGCGCTGAATTGCGGCGCTATTCCGGCGCTGCGGCGCCCGCTGCGGTGCGGCAGGTTCGGGAAGTGCAGGCCTCCTCCTTCCCTTAAGGAGGAGCTGCCTGCACCCGGCCGCGGCCCGCGAAAATCATTGTAAAAAGGAGCCCGGCACCTCGGACAAGTACCGGGCTTGCATCTGTCCCATGGGGGAGCAGGGGGAGAAGTCCGGGGAGGGAGCTGCGGCCAGGCGGCCGGCGGGAAAGTGGCCGGCCGCCGCGGGGCCTTTAATGCGCCGGCGCAAAGTCCAGTAAGGCACCTCTGCCAGAACGTTGCTTGCGGCTGCCACGGGCGAGGCGGCCGCAAGTCAATTTCGGAGTTCGGGCGGGTTACCATGGCAACCGGGACGCTGCACACACCGATGACGTCATCGGTGCCGGCGCAGCGCTAACGGCCTAACGCCGATTTAGGGACCCACTCAATTTCCAAACTGGCAATAACTCCGGCGCTAGGCCCTCTAGCGCCTCAAAAGCGGCGCTAAGCCTACCGAATTTCTAGGCCTCAGTTTCAGCGCCCAAAGTCGAGGACGGGTGCTGTTCCAGGGTGTGGCCGCCCCCGCTTGGGGTGCTGAAACTGAATATCGGCGTGCTAGTGGCCGCAGCGCCACCAGCAGCGGAGCGGCAGGCTGCGGTACTGCAGGCCTTCCTCCCTCTCTTAAGGGGGAGGTGCCTGCAGCAGCCGGAGCCCCGATCGCGAGTGCCGGCAAAAGAGCCCGGCACAACGGAGAACTGCTGGGCTCCCGGAAACCAGCCGGCAATGCCGCGGGGGGGGCGGGGGGGGTGGAGGAGCCCGGGGAAGGAAGTGCGGGCAGGCGGCCGCCGAAAAAGCGGCCGGCCGCATCTCTGCCTTAAAGCGCCCCACTAAGGCTGCTATACGGACCCGGTCTCCGAATGTTATTAGCAGCCGCCACGGAAGAGGCGGCCGCTACTGAAGATGGGGGTCGGGCCGTTTTCCGGGCGGTACCGGTGCGCTGCGCACACCGATTACGTCATCAGTGGCGGCGCAGCGCTATTGGCTGCCATGAGGTTCGCCCGAAGTTTGCAGACTGGCGCAGAAGCCCTCTTTGGGCGGTAAATGGGCGCAAAGCCCACTGAATTTCTAGGCCTAACTGTTTAATTATGAATGGGGAATGGGGGATATAGGAGAACACAGTATCTGTTTATTATAAATGGGGAATGGGGAAATAGGGGTACACAGTAACTGTTTAATTATAAATTGAGAATGGGGAATATTGGGGAACAAAGTAACTGTTTAATTAGAAATTGGGAATGGGGGGATATATGGGAACACTGTAATAGTTTAATTATAAATGGGGAATGGGGAATATAGGGGAACACAGTAACTGTTTAATTATGAATGGGGAATGGGGAATATAGGGGAACACAGTAACAGTTCAATTATAAATCGAGAATGCGGATATAGGGGAACACAGTAAATGTTTAATTATAAATGTGGAAAAGGGATATAGGGGTACACAGTAACTGTTTAATTATAAATTTGGAATGGGGATATAGGAGAACACAGTAACTGTTTAATTTTAAATGGGGAATGGGGAATAAAGGGGAACATAGTTACTGTTTAATTATAAATGGGGAATAGGGGGATATAGGGGAACACAGTCATTGTTTAATTATAAATGTGGAATAGGGGGATATAGGGGAACACAGTAACTGTTTAATTATAAATGGGGAATGGGGAATATCGGGGAACACAGTAACTGTTTAATTATAAATGGGGAATGGGGATATAGGGCAACACAGTAACTGTTCCATGATAAATGGGGAATGGGGAATATAGGGGAACACAGTAACTGTTTAATTATAAATGGGGAATGGGGGATATAGGGGAACACAGTAACAGTTTAATTATAAATGGGGAATGGGGAATATAGGGGAACACAGTAACTGTTGAATTATAAATTGGGAATGGGGGAATATAGGGGAACACAGTAACTGTTTCATGATAAATGGGGAATGGGGAATATAGGGGAACACAGTAACTGTTTAATTATAAATGGGGAATGGGGGATATAGGGGAACACAGTAACAGTTTAATTATAAATGGGGAATGGGGGATATAGGGGAACACAGTAACTGTTTAATTATAAATGGGGAATGAGGATATAGGGGAACACAGTAACTGTTTAATTATAAATTGGAATGGGGATATAGGGGAACACAGTAACTGTTTAATTATAAATGGGGAATGGGGGATAAAGGGGAACTCAGCAAATGTTTAATTATAAATTGGGAATGGGGAATATAGGGGAACACAGTAACTGTTTAATTATAAATGGGGAATGGGGGATATAGGGGAACACAGTAACTGTTTAATAATAAATGGGGAATGGGGGATATAGGGGAACACAGTAAATGTATAATTATATTTGGGGAAAGGGGATATAGGGGAACACAGTAACTGTCTAATTATAAATGGAAAATGAGGATATAGGGGAACACAGTAACTGTTTAATTATAAATTGGAATGGGGAATATAGGGGAACTCAGTAACTGTTTAATTATAAATTGGAATGGGGGATATAGGGGAACACAGTAGCTGTTAATTATAAATGGGGAATGGGGATATAGGGGAACAAAGTAACGTTTAATTATAAATGGGGAATGGGGGATATAGGGGAACACAGTAACTGTTTAATAATAAATGGGGAATGGGGGATATAGGGGAACACAGTAAATGTATAATTATATTTGGGGAAAGGGGATATAGGGGAACACAGTAACTGTCTAATTATAAATGGAAAATGAGGATATAGGGGAACACAGTAACTGTTTAATTATAAATGGAAATTGAGGATATAGGGGAACACAGTAACTGTTTAATTATAAATTGGAATGGGGAATATAGGGGAACTCAGTAACTGTTTCATTATAAATTGGAATGGGGGATATAGGGGAACACAGTAGCTGTTAATTATAAATGGGGAATGGGGATATAGGGGAACAAAGTAACTGTTTAATTATAAATTGGGAATTGGGGAATATAGTGGAACACAGTAACTGTTTCATTATTAACGGGGAATGGGGAATAATGGGGAAAGTATTAACTCTTTAATTATAAATGGGCAATCGAGAATATAGTGGAACACAGTAACTGTTTAATTATAAATGGGGAATGGGGGATATAGGGTAATGCAGTAACTGTTTAATTATAAATGGGGAATGAGGGGATATAGGGGAACACAGTAACTGTTTAATTATAAATGGGGAATGGGGAAGTAGGGGTACACAGCAACTGTTTAATTATAAATTGGGAATGGGGAATATAGGGGAACACAGTTACTGTTTAATTAGAAATTGGGAATGGGGGGATATAGGGGAACACAGTAACTGTTTAATTATAAATGGGGAATGGGGAAATAGGGGTACACAGCAACTGTTTAATTATAAATTGGGAATGGGGAATATAGGGAAACACAGTTACTGTTTAATTATAAATGGGGAATGGGGGATATAGGGGAACAAAGTTACTGCTTAATTAGAAATTGGGAATGGGGAATATAGGGGAACACAGTAACTGTTTAATTATAAATGGGGAATGGGGAATATAGGGGAACACAGTAGCTTTTTAATTATAAATGGGGAATGGGGGATATAGGAGAACACAATAACTGTTTAATTATAAATGGGGAATGGGGAAATAGGGGTACACAGTAACTGTTTAATTATAAATGGGGAATGGGGATATAGGAGAACACAGTAACTGTTTAATTATAAATTGGGAATGGGGAATATAGGGGAACACAGTTACTGTTTAATTAGAAATTGGAAATGGGGGATATAGGGGAACACTGTAACTTTTTAATTATAAATGGGGAATGGGGGATATAGGGGAACACAGTAACTGTTTAATTATAAGTGGGGAATGGGGGGATATAGTGGAACACAGTAACTGTTTAATTATAAATGGGGAATGGGGGATATAGGGGAATGCAGTAACTGTTTAATTATAAATGAAGAATGGGGGGATATAGTGGAACACAGTAACTGTTTAATTATGAATGGGGAATGGGGAATATAGGGGAACAGAATAACTGTTTAATTATCAATGGTGAATGGGGGATATAGGGGAACACAGTAACTGTTTATTTATAAATGGGGAATGGGGAATATAGGGGAACAGAGTAACTGTTTAATCATAAATGGGGAATGAGGAATATAGGGGAACACAGTAACTGTTTAATCATAAATGGGGAATGGGGAATATAGGGGAACACAGTAACTGTTTAATCATAAATGGGGAATGGGGGATATAGGGGAACACAGTAACTGTTTAATTATCAATGGGGAATGGGGATATAGGGGAACACAGTAACTGTTTATTTATAAATGGGGAATGGGGAATATAGGGGAACACAGTAACTGTTTAATCATAAATGGGGAATGAGGAAAATAGGGGAACACAGTAACTGTTTAATTATATATGGGGAATGGGGATATAGGGGAACACAGTAACTGTTTAATTATAAATGGGGAATGGGGAATATAGGGGAAAACAGTAACTGTTTAATTATAAATGGGGAATGGGGAGATAGTGGAACACAGTGGGCTGGATTTTGCTACGGCCGGGGAGGCGGGATTGGAGGCGTGTGGGGGATAAAAATCACAAAACTGGCGTGCGGGCCCAAACCCGCCTCCATCCCGCCTCCACGCAGTTTTCCTAAATTCGTGTCTGCTAGTCCCGACTCCAATGCACAAGGCCGTTTGCCGACCACAACTCGGTTCTCCAAGCGGGAAAGCAGCACCCGAAGCCCCGGTTAGGCGGCCGAATCCATTCCCATCCGACTTCCGTCCCCAATGTGAATGCCAGTTATTCAGTTACTGAGTTGCCTCCTTGGTTGATCATTTGCCGCTCTGACTTTTGGTTAACCAGTTGTCGATGTTCAAGTTTCAGTTAATGAGTTGCCCTTTTGGTCTATGATTTCCTACCTTGACAACTCAGTAACCAGTGTTTCAGACAATGCACAAGGCCATTTGCCGACCCCAACTCGGTTCCCCAAGCGGGAAAGCAGCACCCGAAGCCCCGGTAAGGCGGCCGAATCCATTCCCATCGGACTTCCGTCCCCAATGTGAATGCCAGGTATTCAGTTACTGAGTTGCCTCCTTCGTTGATCATTTGTCCCTCTGGCGTTTGGTTACCCAGTTGTCAGTTTTCAAATTTCAGTTACTGAGTTGACTTTGTCTTTCTCACTCTGTGGGCTCGATTTTGCTGGGGCCGGGGAGGCGGGATTGGAGGCGTGTGGGGGATAAAAATCGCAAAACTGGCGTGCGGGCCCAAACCTGCCTCCATCCCGCCTCCACGCCATTTTCCTAAATTCGTGTCTGCTGGTCCCGACTCCAATGCACAAGGCCGTTTGCCGACCCCAACTCGGTTCCCCAAGCGGGAAAGCAGCACCCGAAACCCCGGTAAGGCGGCCGAATCCATTCCCATCGGACTTCCGTCCCCAATGTGAATGCCAAGTATTCAGTTATTGAGTTGCCTCCTTGGTTACTCATTTGTCCACAGAAACCACAGAAACCACAGAAACCCCAAAGTGCAGAGAGAGGCCATTTCGGCCCATCGAGCCTGCACCGACACATATCCCACCCGATCCCCGTAACCCCACGTATTTAATCCCCCTAACACTAAGGGTCAATATTATCATAAAAAAAAGTCTAACCTACACATCTTTGGACTGTGGGAGGAAACCGGAGCACCCGGTGGAAACCCACGCAAACACGGGGAGAATGTGCAAACTCCACACAGACAGTCCCTGACGCTGTGAGGCAACAGTGCTAACCACTATGCCACCGTCCCTCTGGCGTTTGGTTGCTCAGTTTTCAAATTTCAGTTACTCAGTTGACTTTGTCTTTCTCACTCTGTGTATCTCTCTCTTCTCTCTGTCTCTCTCAGTGTATGTGAGTGTCTGTGTGTTCCACTGCCGCACGGCCGAACCGGTTGCAAAGGCCCGCCTTGTTACACACGAAAACCCCGGGCTCGAATCCGAGCAACGGGCACCCGGCTTCCCGGTGTCGGACTGACTCCGTTCTGGTACCGTTGGATGCCCCTTGCCACTGGCTTGCTCTGGCAGCCGGCGCGTGTAGGCTGCCCCTCGCCCCGCCCTCTCAGTGGTCGGAAAGCAGTCTCCAGCCAACGGCTGTACCTCGGCCGGGGAAAGGGGCAGCTACACAAGCCTGGTACTGCTCTGTGCGGCCCCGCCACCCCGTTCAGCTGCCGTTGTCCCAGACCGGATCGGACTTTCCTTCCCGAAGTTATCCCCGATAAGCTGCCGCTGACCGATGGCCCGGCAGCCGGTACGGGACGGAGACACTTTCCCGAACGCGCCCGGGGCCAGCCTGGCAATATAGTGTGCGGCAGCGCCGGGTCTTTCCAACGAGCCGTCCCCGACCGAAATCGGACACAGGAGTCGGGAGCGAAAGGCGTTCGACTGGTGCTGGGCAACCGGGTCCAAATGCTGCCTAGTTACACACACGAGAACCCCGGGCTCGACTCGGAGCGACGTGCACTCGGCTTCCCTGTTTCGGACCGACTCTGCTCCGGTACCGTTGGATGCCCCTTGCCCCTGGCTTGCTCTGGCAGCCGGCGCGTGCAGGCCGAGATCCGCCCCGGCCTCTCAGAGGTCGGAAAGCGGTCTCCAGCCAACGGCTGTACCTCGGCCGGGAAAAGCAGTTACACAAGCCCGGTACTGCTCTGTGCGCCCTCTTCACCCCGTTCAGCTGCCATTGACCCCGACCGCATCGGACTTTCCTTCCCGAAGTTAACCCCGATAAGCTGCCGCTGACCGACGGCACGGCAGCCGGTACGGGACGGCGACACTTTCCCAAACTTGCCAGGGTCCAGTCCGATAATATAGTGTGCGTCAGCGCCGGGGCTTTCCAACGAGCCCTCCCTGACCGAAATCGGACACGGGAGTCCGGAGCGAAAGGCGTTCGACTGCCGGCCGGCCAAACCCAGGCAATCTCCCGCCGTTGCGGACCCGCTCCCGGGCAACCGGGTCCAAATGCCCGCCAATTACAACTCCGAAAACCCCGGGATCGATTCGGAGCGACGGGCACCCGGCTTCCCTGTGTCGGACCGACTCCGTTCTGGTATCGTTACATGCCCCTTGCCCCTGGCTTGCTCGGACAGCCGGCGCGTCAAGGTGGGTCACCGCGGTACCGGCTCAGCAGTCGGAAAGCGGTCTCCAGCCAACGGCTGTACCTCGGCCGGGGAAAGAGGCAGCTACACAAGCGTGGTACTGGTCTCTGCAGCCGCGCCACCCCGTTCAGCGTCAGTTAACCCCGACCGGATCGGACTTTCCTTCCCGAAGTTAACCCCGATAAGCTGCCGCTGACCGACGGCACGGCAGCCGGTACGGGACTGCGACACTTTTCCAACCTGCCGGGGTCCAGTCCGATAATATAGTGTGCGTCAGCGCCGGGGCTTTCCAACGAGCCCTCCCTGACCGAAATCGGACACGGGAGTCCGGAGCGAAAGGCGTTCGACTGCCGGCCGGCCAAACCCAGGCAATCTCCCGCCGTTGAGGACCACTTCCAGGCCAACCGGGTCCAAATGCACGCCAAGTTACAAGCACGAATACCCCGGGCTCTATTCGGAGCGACGGACACCCGGCTTCCCGGTGTCGGACCGACTCTGTTCCGGTACCATTGGATGCCCCTTGCCCCTGGCTTGCGCGGCCAGCCGGCGCATCAAGGTGGGTCCCCGCGGCACCGGCTCAGCAGTCGGAAAGCGGTCTCCAGCCAACGGCTGTAACTCGGCCGGGGAAAGGGGCAGCTACCCAAGCGAGAGACTGGTTTGTGCAGCCGCGCTGCCCCGTTCAGCGGCAGTTGACCCCGACCGGATCGGAATTTTCTTCCCGAAGTTATCACCGATAAGCTGCCGCTGACCAATGGCACGGCAGCTGGTACAGGACTGCGACAGTTTCCCAACTTGCCGGGGTCCAGTCCGATAATATAGTGTGCGCCAGCGACGGGGCTTTCCAACGAGCCGTCCTCCACCCTAATCGGACACGGGAGTCGGGAACGGAGCGCCCGCCACCGGCCTTTCTAAACAGCCCAGCCCCCAGCAATTCCCAGAAGCAACGCCGGAACAAAACGCCTTGGCTAGCCTGGCAATTCATACACTGCAAATAGCACAGATTAACACCACTCACACCAAATCGGCCCATCAACTTTGCTTCCGAGAACGGACACTCGCCTTGACAATACTACTTCCAACCTCACACAAAAGCGGCCCATCAACTTCGCTTACGAGAACGGACAATCGGCTTGCAAATACTGCACCACTCACACAAAATCGGACCATCAACTTCGCTTCCCACAACCCACACTCCTATCTTCCACAGAAAAAAAACCACCTCCATCAGCCACATCGAGAAAAAATTAAAAGCTACACCGAAATAACACCCTCCAACTCGGCTACGGTCGGACATGCACCCCCTTAGCGAGTATTAAGCCCAACAACACTAATTGTAGCAACCGCAGCCGCAAGTTGAAGTGGCAACTGAATAACCAAATTGTTTTTGGGCAGCAACTCATTAACCAAAATCTTTAACAGCAACTCATTAACCAAATTATGGCAAGGCGACTCAGAAGTAACACCGAAATAACAGCCTCCATCCCGGCTACGGTCGGCCATGCACCCCATTAGCGAGTATTAAGCCCGAAAACACTAATTGTAGCAACCGCAGCCGCAAGTTGAAGTGGCAACTGATTAACC